>NC_060261.1:11957344-12562572 GCF_021901455.1 Neodiprion lecontei
AGTCAGCGGGTTACATGAACTGAAAAATTTCGAACAGACTGCGAATATACGCGAGTACAAGTTTACTGGGAAAAATAATTTACTTTAATTAACATGTAAAAAAAAGTCATCTGCAATTTTTCGAAGAACGTAAGATCGATCTTGCTATTATTCTCCGTGGAGTAGGCCTACTGGGGATACCACGTAAAAAAAAACACGCCGGATGCTCTACCGCTTGCGGTGGTGTGGAAATGAGCATAAATAAACTTATTTTCACTGGTCAAATACTAACATATTATAGTTTTTCAAATGATAATTTTATTCTTGCGTAAATTTGACTCATTGTCAATAAAACTCATGCTTCGATAATGTGTAACGCGTGTGGAATGTGGAATCGTAATACCTTCGGATTTCTCTAGTTTAGTCAGAGTGAATTCCACGTGAATATATTTTTCTTTTTGATAAATTTCGTTTCTTAGTTAACGTCAACAAGGTGCACATACCTTTGGTAATTTAGAGTTTACCAATTCCGACATTTTTCTCCCACGTTTGACATTTCGCAGTCGGGACTAGGTGTTACAATAAAACACGATATTTGCATACCAAATGAGTACGTCTCCCGTGACAAACGATATAAAAAGCAAAAAGACGAAGCTCATTCAAAACCGGCTACCAAAAACCACAAAAAGAACAATGTTCAAATTTTGTACGCTTGAGATACGGGTGATCCGTCTAAAAGACCCATTGTACAAGATGGAATACAGTAAGAAATTAACTCCCATCTTCGCGTTTGAATCTATATTGTAGAAAATTATTTAAACATTTTTATACCAATTTGTATACCCGCTTGATTTCTAGATTACTTAACTGAATCTACTGTTAAATACGTTTTTCAAAAAATCATTTTATTCATGTACATAAAACGAAAGGCATCTAATATAATAATTTGCATTTTATAAAATTATTAATTGATTTTAGACTCTATTAAAAATCACAACAGAAATGTTTTGTCACATTATACATATAAATTTATTACTTTTGACAGTAAGGAAGTGATCTGTCAAGAACGCAAATCACAAATCAGTTGGAATAAAAAATATCAACATGTTGTTATTGAATTATTGTTACTTACAATATAATTGTGAATAAAATAGTATGTACAAAAGGTCGTACTAAGTAAGATAATACATAATGCACGTATGCTATAAATATTTTTCTTATACCCCGTAGATACTTGCCGAGGAAGCTGTGAGGGCCGGACTTTCAGAGGATACATTCGTACAACGCAAAAAAAAAAAAGATGCAACGATAACTAAACGTTTTGCGCATAAGTTGGCCGCCTCGCCACCAATTCCAACGATCAGTACATGCATTGTTGGATGACGATCTTCGCAGGAAGAGTATTGCTTGGAATTTAATGGACCTATGTATATTTTTCTCCAAAACCGACAATCAGCCCACCATTGGAACCCGATGCCGTTCCAAGAACTCATCAACGATGCATATTTCTTGGATGATTACGAAGTAATTACATGAATTTCTAACAAGTTCCTTGTAATTTTAATATATATAATGTAACTCATTGACGTACTACCAATGTCGCCTCTTCACTTCGTGAAATTCTTCTTCTATCCGAGTCTGCAAAATTTGTACATTTTGTTCGCGGAAATCTATAGAAATACTTCGATAGATCAGAATGTTGTCTCAGAAAAGCCCAATGGATTGTTGGAAGCAGAACACTCTTGAAGCTTCCGAAAAGTCTTATAACCTTTCATCTGTACTTTTTTGACAGAGATATCGTAGATAATTGATGAGAATTTGATTATAAGAAATCCGGAAAATCCATCTCTAGGTGATATCAGTCGTTAGTTTCTGATATCCTATATATAGTATTATTACACAATTGTATCCTGTGGGTAATATTATTATTATTAGGGGTTATCGAAAAAGTGCTGAAATTCCGGATAAAATAGTATCGACTTTCTCGCAATACATATTTTCAAACTCGAATTTCCTAACAATGAACACCGGCACTGCCATAAACGTATAATAAAGTCGACAGATATGACTAATTATAATCTGGGCCACTTGATAGTAAATTTCTGAACAATCTTGGTCTAATGAGTTATAGCACATAATTATAATTATTGTTTGTATCGATAATAACAATAATCATTAAAAAGTAGATAAATCATATATTTTCTCAAACCGGTTATTTCTGTCGTATTTGCATCACATTTCAATTATACTGTCAAAAACTAACATCACGTTGATATAATTTTCTTAAATTTATAAACTTCTGTGATATTTACTGGACAATACTGCCTAATTAGTTTTAGAGTGGCTGAAACGCGAAAATTTGAGTAACCAAAAAGTTGGGCTAGGCAATGAGATAAATTTTAATAAATCTTTGTAATCACAGTGACCCTGAATGAAATAGGTAAACACTTATTACACTGCATACCTACCGCGAAACGCGGATTTCATGACCAATATTTTTCACTTCAAGTATCTAATTTTATTTTCAGAAATGATAATTTTTACATACTTATGTTATGTTATATGTACATATATATTTTATTTGGTAAAAATAATTCAAACTTCATCTATCTTATACTCCTCGCAATTTTACGCAGGTGTTGACTTCGGCCATCCTGCAAAGCCTGTTCCAATTCCTCAGTGATGTGCAATAAATTATTTGCGTCAGTTTGAACAATAACATGTTCAATTTTTTGTTGAACATTATTTCGAAGACTGAAATCTAGGACTACCAAAGGTGTCACTTGACTCAACAACGATCTGGATGAAATCTACAATTGGAAATAATGTGTACAGTTTTATGAAATGGCTGAATGCTGATATGCACATCTCACCTGTGTTTCGAATCTCCATTCCATACTCTGGTATTCTTGTAACTTGACTCCAAGTGTCGGCAATATTTCTGATATTTCAGACTGTTTTGTAGTATATAATTTGGTGAGTAACACTTCATGATCTTCAGAGAAGCCCAGAGCAATTATTGAATCTCGAAAATCAGAAGTGCTCAACTGCAAGGAGAAGATTATTAAGATTTCAGAAAATTTGTATTGCATAACATCCAAAACTCGTACATCAATATAGATGACAGAATTTATACTGAAATTCTCAGGGAAAAGAAAACGTCTTTCGACACACACTGAAAGATAAATTTTAATTTATCTGTGCCACACTCACCTTGCATTTGCAGCTTTCTAGTAGCAAATTGATGAGTCCTTCTACAGTGCACCTGACATCCTCAGGTTGGATGTCTAATTTTTCTGTAAGAAAAGGGTTTAGCGCATATGACTATCGTATTGTAAAGTAAGTATATGCAAACGCAAAGTGAATATCAACATTGTTTTATGAACTTACGAGCAGCTACATTATACAACTTGAAGTTTGGTCCATTATGCAAATAGTCCAATCCTAATTTGCAGAAGTCCTGTAAAACTAAAAATAATAGTTCAACTTCCAGTATCTGCATTAAGTCGTTGAATGAATACCTAAAAAATTATTTAAAATCCACAAATTCTTACCATTTGTTGACTGTTCTACGAGAAAGTGAATATGTTTTTTATGCTCGCTTTTTAACGTTAGCATATTAGAATTTCAGATTTTCAAGAAAGAAGACTAAACTTAATTCAGTTCTTTTTAATTTTAAGTCAGTGGTAATTACTTCAGGATATCAGATCGCCATAACCTAGAATAGAAATGTCAAAGCTCGATCCGAGACGCTTTATCCAGTCTTCATCGGAGTATATGAGGTGGCTTCGCACCTCGGATGTATCTAATTTCAGAACACGCCCGCTGCCATCTCTATCTTCGTAGTGGATTTTTATCTTTTTTTGGAACACTTGCAAGGTGCAAGTGGTTGGTAGTGACAAAATACCCAAAAATTTGGAACAAAATATAGATAAAATAAGGGCATTGGATGTTTGGTTGGAACACCTGTTCACCCTTAGCAATGCCGATTGAATTTGAAAAGAAAGTTGTGCCTCAATATCTATGATTTTGTGGAATCCGTACTAGACGCTTCACAGACGCCCGAAAGTCTGTACCAAATATTACGCTGTGCTCGAAAGTTGAAAAATATAGATATTCGTGGTAAGTTATTCAAATAGTGAAATCTTTGTACTAGTCAAATCGTGTATGACATGATCCAATGATTATTCAACTTGAAGGTTACACATTACATATAACACCTATGGTGTTGTCATCCATACTAACATCTATTATGTCACATTTCGTCTGCAGGCTCCAAATTTGCTCATGCGTCATAGTCGCGTTGTTGCAACCAATGACAGTAGATGCTGCGAAATAAAAATTAAAAAAAAAACTTTAAATATTCTAGATCAAAAATGAAACTGCTAGATCGTCAGCTTGTGCTCACTTTTGCAATCGGATTGTCACTCACTGGTGCCAGCGCAGCTTTGCTGTACATGTATTACAAGAAGGTGCGTTTTTGTCAAGGCATTTTTACCACCGATATGGAATGAAAACTAAGATGATGAAGTAATGATATTAATTTTCAGGATGATGATCCGAATGACATTCGAACTACACGTTTGACAACGTCGAGGCAAAATGAGGTGGAGATAAAGGTGCCGCGACAACATGTGCCAATTATAATTGGTCGTGCTGGAGCAATGATTAAAGACATTCAAGACAAGACTGAAACTAGAATAAACTTCTCCAATGACGATAAGGAGCTGCCGGACAGAATTTGCAAGATTCGCGGTAAACCGGAAAGCGTTCACTTGGCCCAGATCATGATAGAAAATATCATTGCCAATCAACCTGTCATTGAAGTTTATGAAACATACATACCTCAGCGAGCATGTGGACGAATCATTGGAAGAGGCGGAGATACGATTAATCACATACAAGCAGTATCCGGGGCAAAAATTATGGTTGAGAGTTCCAGTTATAAGAATCCAGGTACGAAATGTTTGCATTGCGTTTTTTCTCTGGAATGATTCTTAAAAATTATTCTCAATCTTTGTATTTTCTAAGCAGTAGAATTCCTTGCTTTATAGATTCCAATCAGAGAATTATAATAAAGGGAACTGCCGAACACATCGCTGCAGCTTTGGCATTGGTTGAGGAAAAAGTTCGCGAGGAGAATGAAATTCGAGAAAAGTTAGACGTTAGTTCGTCTTTAAGGGCACCACGTGGAAAAATCTCAACACGGAAGACTGCTGTTCAAGTATCCGATAATCATGTATATTCTACAGACTCCAACCAGATACCAAAAACACAAGGTTGTTCTTTCTTAAGACATGCCATTTTATTATTAACTTCAAATCCCTGAAGAAGAACTGTGTGTATCCTATTTTCTTAAGTTCCCTATCTATTTCATTTTTGTTGGACTTGTGGAAAAAATTTAATTATTTTGATTATATATGAGTACTTTTAAAAGAAATTTTAAAGAGTTTCTATAAAGAACTCATATTTTTTCTGAAGTTCATTGTCTATTGAAAATCTGAATTGTCATAAATTTTCATGAAATAACGCTGTTCTTCTATAAATCTGCCAGAAGTAATTTTTCGCACAGAAATTAAACCATTTATACGAAATTTCGAGAAATTGATAGAATTTGTCAGAAGGCTGATAAACTATCAAAAATTAAGTTTTTGAGTGAATTGTTAGAAAACCCTGAGAGTTTCAGAAAATAATATTTGCCGAGGCAAGATAAATTATTGTGAAAACTCAATACGCACATTTCAGACCCAGAAGTCTTGATGGAGGTGTACGTCAGCGCTGTAGAGAACCCAAGCCAATTCTGGGTTCAAGTTGTAGGTCCTGGTGCAGTAGCATTGGATGAGTTAGTAGCAGAAATGACAGAGTATTACCGCGACGAAGAAAACTTGGAGTTACACATGCTCAAGGATGTGAGTTTTTATTTTCAATTTTCGGTTCACTTGTTTAATATATTCGCAACTGTAGCAGCAATTGAAATATGAACAATATTCTATGAATCGATTCTAAAATAAATCTGAATCTAAATCTAAATTTCATGCTTGCGAACACAGGTAAGCGTCGGACAAATGGTGGCTGCGAAGTTTCCTTTTGATGAGCGGTGGTACCGTGCTGAAGTTGTCACCAAACTCGAAAACGATCGTTACGAAGTGTATTTCGTGGATTACGGCGACCATGAAGCATTAACTATTAAAGAGATGATGGAACTTCGGACAGACTTTTTAAGTTTACGTCTACAGGCAATTGAATGCTCTCTGGCAAATGTAAAGCCTCGGTAAGACCATCTTTGGAGTTATTAATAATGGAGCCCTTTCAGTGGAAACTCGAGAGTGTTAACATTTATTTTCTATATGTTGGTATCATGTTTTTATAATCGATCATGAGTTCAATTTCTCTGCTATTACAGTGATAATGAATGGAGTTCGGAAGCTTGTGACAGATTTGCAGAGCTCAGTTGGGTGGCCCAGTGGAAAGCACTGACGGCGAAAGTTCGAAGATATAAAGAACGTGTTCTAGCTGGTGGAAGCTCTCGCCGAGAAGGCTCACCCATTCCTTGTGTTGATCTTTACAATAAAACTGATAGCCGGGTAAGCTATTGAAAACAATGCATATCTGATACAATTGAATATACAAATACGATAAATAAGGTGCTCCAATATGATGTTGTAAATACATTTATTCTTTATTGGTGAGAAATCAGCAATTCTAATGTCACGGAAATTGGAATGATCAGGCTCTCGTAAAATGTTGAGATTTTATATTTCAGAAAATTAATTTCTGGTACTTTGTGGAAGAGACATTCATTTTTCTAAGAATACAATCAGGCCGATAAGTATAGAAAAGAGCAAAACTTCTTTGAAAAATTTGCAGCAATCGTTATTATCTGTACCAATGATGATAAACACAAGTGAAAAAAAAAAACATCTCTATTATGTCATAGAAATGAATCGGATCAAATTCGAACAACACAAGCTAAAATATGAAAAAATCGAGAGAATGTTTCAGAATTAGAATGTTAAAAATTAATAAACTCTAGTGTTTTTATCAGATTCTAATGTTCTTGGGCTCATTTGTTCATCATGGAGATCTCCAGAAATCATGTTCACAAAATTTGACTAATGGTTCTTTCCAGAGTATTTAAAAATAAATCTGTTTAATACAGTCAACAGACATTCATCAAGAATTACGTTTGTGCTTTATAACCATACTGTTATGTAAGATTTCTTGAATGTTTCTCAAACAATTTAGAGAATCTATTCGGCAAGCATAATGAGTCCAAAAACATTACATTTGCGTGAAAAACACCAGAGTTCTAGAATTTGAACATTCTAATTATAAAACGTTTTCTCAAATTATTTGTATTTTCGCTTGAGTTATTTGAATTTGTTCAGAATCATGTGTATTACACAGAATGGATGTTGCTTCGTATCAACTGTCATTGAAGTAAATAACATTGTTGGAGATTTTTTTACACATTACCTTTTTCCTAATTTTTGATTCAGATGGTCCAGTCAATTCATTCCCTGAAATCAAGCATCGTCTACATTTGTAACAAGTGTTCATTTCACAGTGAATAAAATTTCTCAGACATGAACATTTCACTAAATCACCTCACATGCTTAAACAGCAAATTTTTTTTTTTTTTTGAAGGATATCAACATAGGAAAAGAATTGGTAAATGAAGGTATGGCTGAGGATGAAGGGCCTTGGTCGTCAGCGAGTTCTACTCTTTCCTTGAACCGTCGTGATATTCACGAATCGACAACGATGCCAAGAGTTAGTTCTTCCGAAACACCATCACCTCCACCCCCAACAAAGCGGCTTCCAGAAAATGGTACTCACTCTCCACAGACTTTACATCTTCCTGGAAATTCGAATCAAACAATTGTTGAGATTGATTTGACCACACCGAAGGTTTGTTATTGTCACCCTGTACTTAAATTTTTCCAAAGACATACACTTGGTTTGCAGGTTTCCTTTTCACAATTTGACTCTCAGAAAAATCGAACCTTTTTCTACTTCTTCATTCTAATTTCTGCAGCTCAGTGGCGGATAAGTCACAAAACCCTTGAAATTCTATTAAATCTTTTGAAAACCTTTGAAATCTTGTCTAATTGTACAGTTTTGAAATCTGGTGTACACGTCTGGTACACAAATTGATGGTTAACCCTAGGTTTCAAGTTGAAATTAATAGCTATTGTCTACATAATCGGCAGAAGCAGAACAGCTCTATAGAAACAGTCGATTTGGTGACTCCGTTGAAGACAACAGATGAAACAAATAGTTGGAAAAGTAAGAAATGGTAGTGATATCCTCAAGAAAATGACTGCGAGGCCCATTCCCGTCTAGGCTGTAACTTCGCAATCAAGCTGATGGCATTTGAGTGGAACCAACGAATACACGACCTGCTGGCTACTGCAGCAATCTCGAAGATTCTGACGATGTGGTGTTGGGCCGATTTGACGTTGGTGTAGTTTCTTAATTACCTAAATAGTTTTCTTTTTATATAACCACCAACCCCCAAAATCGTGATTCACGCTGAAATCATTTGAATGTTTCGATGTTAATCAGACTCTTCTGATCGATGAGTATGAAACGATTGAAAGTTGTCATTATCATTTTATTATCATTTGCTGATTTACTAGTAATCAAAACTGTACTTTTATTTTAATCATTTATTTCTGGTTAGAGTGTATTTTCGTAGACCAAGTCTTTAGTTGATTAGGGTTGAGTACTTTAATTATTTTGTCTTTGAAGTCAATCTAGCTGATTTCGAAGTTAGCTTAAATAGTAGTCAACGTAACATGTAGCTGTGCTCTTGAGTATAAGCTTTATACTCTGATTAATCTGCCAGCTTCGAAAACAGTTTCTCATTGATTGGGCTAGCTAGTTTCTATTGATATAACTTCTCATTCATGTTGAGTCAAACTGTTCAATTCATTTTTTGTGTACAATTACGTGTTGGTTAATTGATGCGAAAATTTTCGCACTTCATACTTGACCATGTAGTGTGAATATGCCGTAATGTGTCGATTGAGTGTGGATATTTTAGCATAGTTAAGATAAAAAATATTTACTCTGGCAGTAAATAGTTCTACGTTGAGAATGAATCGGCTGTCTGTCTGAATGAAAACTAGAGACAAAAGAAAAAAATCGTTTGAAAATCTCCACCAGTGTGGAGTTGTCCAGTTGTGACAATGATGACAATGATGACAATGTGAAAAAAGTAAACACGAATGAAACCACATACCTGCAATTTAAATGAAACGCATCTGAATAAATTCCAATAACATAAGCTATTGTATCAACAGTATAAAAGAATGCGGTATAGTTGTATCGTTCAAAATGATTAAACTCATGTATTTTTGATCTGATTCTGATGTTTTTGGGTTAGTTTTGCTCGCTGATCAGATCTCCAAGGATTGTCCAAAAAATTCAAGGACCTATTCTGTTTTATTAGTGTTCACTGTCATCGGCAAATGTAACATTATTGGAAATTTTGTGAACGGTTTTTCCCTTTTGCTAACCATTGATTAAGACAGTTTGGTTAATTCACCCTTAATATTTTAGCAGAATCTCAAGACAATCTCAAACATAAGTTTACTAATTTTGTTTTCACGAACCAAAAGTGTGCCTTAGTAAATGGTCATGAGTCGTATTATTTGATCGCATAATGGAGAGCTTACATACGTCATAGGTATGTTGTAAAGTGAACATAAGTACGAGACATAAATATTATAATGATAAAGTCCGATGTAGTGCAAATATATTATATATATTTTTTATAAGAAATCTGTATTTTCCATTTTCTTTATACTATATTATATATGTATACACTATGTTGCTGTCGTTATTACTATTATAATAATTATTATGGTTGTTATTATTATTGTGACGATTTAAATTATGCTCTAAAGAAAATCTCTTTCTCGTCGATGCTTGCTTAGTATGAGTCTGGTAATACTCTCGCAATTCACGTCTGATCCTTAGATTTAGTTTTTAGGTGATATGAAATTGCAAAGCATATTAAAATAAAAATTTATCACGCTCAAAAACATGATTTCCCTGCATTTCAACAAGTATTTAATGTTTATCATTAAGAGAGTCGGAATTCACACTGTCGTACAATTATACAATTGCACTGTTATGTAAATTCACTGAAATTCTAAATTCTTCAAAACGTGCAAATATATTGGAATCTCCAACAGTGTACGGTAATGTAGTAGTAATTTTGCGATATGAACTCTTTACTCTGATATTTTCAAATATGCAGTTCCAGAATAAGTTGAAAACATTTTTAAAACTGCTATTAGTATTAGTATGTCCTTTGAGTGGTGCAGGATTTCTATAAAAATCAGGAAACTGTGGCAAATAGAGGAGTACGACAATATTCCGGAGACTAGGGACTACGCTGAATTGTCTTCTCTGAAAAAATTAGGCCTGTTTCGCGTTCGAACAAATTTCTTTCAGCTCTTTTTGATTCAACCAAAAAAGTTCATCGGATCTAAATTAGCATTCGTTTTTGCGATTCTTTAAGCTGAACAACTTTTCATCCTATAATCGATTTGTCAGAGCCATTATCCACTATTGCGGCCCTCTGAAATTTAAAAAATCTACAGATATTGCAGGTATTAAAAATGTAGATAAAAGGTTATAGATTGAACATTACGCTAGATTATTAGTAATTTTATTAGTAACCAGGATTCAAATATATTCATATTTTGTACTGGTAACAGAATCAACAAAAACACAAATTAAACATTTAAGATAAACATAACATCAAATATTTAAATCTTCTATTAATAAACAAGGAACATACATATATATGTATGCTGATGAAATACAGTGAACTCAACGATTCACAAAATTAAGGTGTTTATTCATTCTATGCAGACGTGTCGATAATTACACGTGTCGACGATACGGATTGATTCACGGATTCGATAGACTATCATTCGACAGTTTTCTATTGTTATTATCCACAGATTGCGATATATCATTATTAGAATTTATCATTGTTCCAAAATTCGAATTTACTTTACTGCATTCAGCAGGAATACTAACAGCAGAATAAACTGACACTCGCGTTTATCTCAACCCGGTCCCGGTCACATCGCGAGTATCAGCGACGGAAGACGACAAAATTTATTTATATGTCGGTTTTTTTCTGGTTAAAAACTTGAGCGTTCGAACGATTATTCGATGCACGCTGAGGTTGAATGACCAAAGTTAGATCAAGTCCGACCTCTGCTATATCTTCGCTAGACTTCCAATGAATGATCGTATTCTATCACTATCCAAAACCACAATATACACAAGTACGAACTATTCTGTGAGTGTGTGTCACCCTCAAAGATTGTGTTTCCGAAAATTCTATTCACATAAAAATTAGCGTGCTTAGAAAACTTGTTCGGATACCCCAAGTTTTTCCAAAATATTCGCGATAGGCGAACATTTGGTATATTTAAAGTGTCTCCTGTAGGTTCACTCTGAAATGCAAAGAGACACAGCATAATTATATTTTGCTCAACTTATCGCAGCGACGCCAAGCTATGCGCAATTGATTTTTCTCGTAAATATACATGGTATGTATGTGAATATAGCGTATATAATGGCATATTAAATCAGATCTTTTAAATATATGTATAACTTTATTTTGTAAATATAACAAACTGATTAACTATGTTTATTGTAAAACTGAATACGTTATTACGTGACTTTCAGAGTTACATGTCAATCACATATTTCCAGCAACAAAAGTTCTTCAAATCAGACTTTAACACGTTGCTTACGAAGTATGCTACACCAGCCTTTGGTGCAAAACTTCTTTAATTCGGATCAACCTTTTTCAGTAAGATGACCGCGGATTATGTTTCATTTTTAACTTGACTGCTCTGATGTCGATTCACTGAAATAAGCAAACATGACATACTCCTCTACCATCCTTTAGTTTAGAGTAATTAGTACATCCGTTTTTTTAAATCACAAGTAGTGATTTTCATTATCCCTTTAGCAAAAGTGTCTAAAATTCAATAGTTGTCAGAAGCAGTTGTTAATTCTCTGATGTGAAGATCATTCATTACAAATGTTTTCGGTTATTTGCGACGATAGGATTTACGTATTTTTTATAGAGGCTTCCAATTCCCCCAAAGACTGAACTGCCACTTCACCAATCTGCCTTTCGACAGTGTTTGGATACTCCAACATTAGAATGCGTGCTGCTTCCTTCAGAATTTCCGCTGCCTCTATCATCTTACTCTTCAGACTTGCCTCATCTATCGTCCCAGTATGAAACAAATTCTTGGCCAAAACCAACAGCGGTGCATGTAGTTCGTATAAAGTCATTCCTGAATACATAATATCGATAATTATTGCATCGTTAGACTATTCTGTACGAGAAAACAAGTTTCGAAAGTCGAACTTCCCTAGTAGGTTTTGGAAAAAAATAATTACGATTTACCATTTCAAAGTATCCAAAAATTCACACATTCACTTGACAAGCCGTTTTCTTTATCATCTATTCAAATTTAATTGAATGGAGGCCGAAAAAATCTTTGACACGATCAGTGCTTCTTAATCTTGCTTTACGTTTTATCTAGGGCTTGATAATGATTAAATCAACTCTTTATGTCTATGAATAATAATATACCTTCTAGAATCATGAATCTAATTCACAAGTTTTCGCATCTTGCTTTCCACCAGTGTGTCGTACCAGATTACGCTATTTATACTGACCTCTAAATCGTGAGTAACCTGGTTCTATGACATCCAATGCCCGGAGAAGAGATCTGCATATATCTACCTTGTGTTCCAAAACAACGTCCGGTAGATCGTCAAATTCATATCCTTCGCATCGTCCGTAAAGTTGATTCAACGAATACCTGAAAGTAATTCGAACGTGCAGCTTGCATCACGCCATTTCACATAATGTAGCAGTAAAAAACTTTGTCTATGTTCTTTTACTATTATAAGAATATTTACATTAAAATCATGTTAAACGCGTGTTGCGGATGCAAAACTGAGCGATACTTTTTGATGAGTGATTCTCTTGCTTCGATCGCAGTACCGCCGTCATTGCAAGTTGCCTGTTCGACATCGTCCACTTCCGCCTGAATGATACTCAACACTCGCCTAATCGCTTGTCCTCCCGTCGTGAACGGACAATGCGTGCACTTCCACGTACTTTCGGGATCTGCATAAAATACCCTTGCATTAGTCAATGGATAGGTTTATTCATTCCGTTTGATACAGTCAGTATAATAAACATCATACTGAACGCAGTTATCATATAGGAAATTCCATATCAATTTGACCAAGTCCTGACCCTCATATTTTTGCCTGTATAACGACTGTCAAAAGTCGTAACATGAAAATGTTATTTTATTCCACGCTTGTATTTAGGTCAAGTTTTATAATTTTTTCATTTCTTAAAATAGTTTAAAAAGTCTATAAACTTGTATTTGAAAATATCAAAAATAGCGCCTTTACTTTTCAAGGATGTTTTCAAGAATTTTCGTTGACCAAAAAAATTTGAGACGTAATTTTAATAATTCATGTAAAAAAATTACATGTTTCGCGTTTTGGTCGAGAAGGGGATCGTTTACCATCCTGAATATCATTCCGAAATAATCGGAATAGAATGTAGCATTTGTGGTATTTTTTCGGATTCTTCGCTAACACGATTTTCACGAATTTCGACAATCATTGTTTGCAGGGGATTTTTCAGAAAAATCTAGAAAAAAATGCATTTAGATATACTTGAGGTCCTACCACATCAAAAAAAAAAAAAAATTCGGGAAAAATAAAAAATACAAAGCTCGAGTTGAAATGGCATGCCCCATATGCATTATCATCCAGATGTTGGTCTTTAATTTAACTTCCTCACTTTGATCCATTTTTATAGTTAAATACCTAATCTGGTAAAAAAAATCTCAGAAGTTTCGTATGTGTAAGAATATTACTGTAGACAATTTCTCAAAAGATGGTATTCTTTTGGGTTTCCTTTTAGAACTTCATTTTCTATTGTTCATTTTCTAAAGTGTTCAGATCTGAACAAATCCAAATTCTGGTGTTTCTGCATAATTTTTTTTTTTTACTGCATCGCGTAATGGAAAACTGCAAGGATGCGGGTTTTCGAGAGATATCAAAATTTTTAAGAATCAAGTGTGATTAATTTTTCGGAAACGTAGTTAAAAAATGTGGATATTTCTTCCAAAAAATATTTCCAATGTATTTAGAATTATAACATCTTTCTAGAAATGTTAAACAAAAATATCAAACTTTTTCTATAAGCATAGGAAATTGAGATATGCCAAGATAATTCCTATGAATTATTAGAATTTACCAGAGATTTTTTTCAAGAACTGGAAACTGTAAGAGATTTATATTTTGAGTAAATTCGTAAAAGTTCATGTGAGTTTCTGAAAATAATTTTCGACAGGAAGTAAACGGCGATTTCCGAATTGAGGGATCTCGTGAACTCACCCAATGAATCGAGGGACAAAATCACTCCGTTATCACATTTGTTGCATTTCAACGACGACATGTGAGTACCGAGCTCCGTCGGATCGGAACACCTTCTGCAGGCACAGTCGAAGTACTTGCTCTCGCGGAGTTGCTCACGGCGCAAAATTGTTGGTAATAAGCTATGCGTGTAGCTGCCATACAATTCACTTCCTCGTTGTACCTTCGTCGTTGTTCTGACGCAAATTCTACGATCAGAGAGACAATTGTTGAAAAATGACAGGTTTTTAAATGAGGAATCGCTAATAAGGTTTTGAGATATGGCTGTGGTTGTTCAATATGGCGGCGCACTTGGTGATCAGCTGGGTGCAGTTCCAGCCTCGGTTTTGGCTAATTTTAACGAACACAAAAAGACCAAAAACTTCGCAAAAGCGGTACTACACTTTTAATGTATTACATTGAATTAATAATAAATGAAGTCTCGGCTAAGAATGAATTTCGTAACTAAATACAACACGATTAGTGCCGTATACACTTTTTGTGCTACCAGATGTGATCTTCTTATGTTTTAAATCCCAAAACGGCAGAAAATGGTACGTCGGATACCAATAACTCCAAATTTTGTATTCGATCGCTACTTCCTTACTTATAATATTCATCCAACATAAAGTGTAAGCTGTAGTTCATACTGATTATCGAAAATTACCTGTAATTATCAGGCGAAATACTGTGGGTGGTATTAGAAACACAAGAGTGATTCATCATGGCCGTGATCGGGTACAACGCCTTGGCACTGTAGCCTGACGGGCTTCTGACTTCGTGACTGTTAATCTCGAGGATACCACAAGCGGTGTGAAGTTCATCCTCTGAAAATCTATAATCAATTTTCCATAAGTATTAAAAACCTCGTTTCCATCTGACGATCGCAAAAAGAGTCATCATTTACATATCCCAGTAAACCCAATCGAATGGAATACGGCAAAAACGGAATTAACTAGAATTAAAACAAATTAAAATAAATTAAAATAAATTCATAACGATTGCCACACAAGTCTTTTCAATTCGGTTCAATTCAAGTTAATTCCATTTTTGGACGTACTGAACCCCATTCAATTCGTTTTGTTTTACTGGGATGAGCAACTATGCCCGATATCGGTTTCTCTGCCTATGTTTAACTTTTTAAGGGGTCATACAACTATTACAATTTGCCACTGATACATACATTTTATAAATTTCAGAGTGTGTATTGTACCTGTCAAGTTTACAGCGGGAACGAAGGTATTCTACTATGTTAACCTGAGATCTTTTCCACTCGAGTTGCTGCGACCTCTTCAAATTGTGTGCCTCCATATCTTTCACCTCGGTCATCCATCTTATCGGGTCTTTCTCAGAAGCAATAAGCAGTCTCAATGGACTCACGCAGTCCAGTTGAGGGGATGCATTAACAGTGTCATCATCAATCGCTGCGATGACATTAAATTTCTCCCCCGAAGCTGCAAAAACCTGTGGAAATATCTCCGTTTACCGATTTGGAAAACTTAAATATGGAGATTTTAAATTCAATGGCATCCGGGGCAAGTATTTAAAAAAACCGAATCACTTGCTCAACAAAACGGCGAGAAAGATTTTTGGCACAAAAAGAAGTATCAATGAATAATTGAATGAAAAAGTCAACAATGCTCACTTGACACTCGTAATCTTTATGACAAGGCAAAAGTTCGCAATCCGGCCCGCAGACTGGCCAGCCACATTTTGAGCAAAGTGGTCGCTCCGTGGATTCGAGACCCGTAGGTGGCCAAGGCGAATAACATCCAAGGCAAAGCGGGTAGCTAAACGCTTTCGGTCCAACGACAAATGCTGTTTCAGACCACAACTCTTCGCCAGGTTCCAAATCACGATTAGCCACAACGTACCTGCAGTGTCAAATTATATTTTTACCTTTTCGAAGAGGCTTCATTATCCTGTTTAGACTTTGAATAAATAGACTCATCTGTTCTCATTTCAAAAAGATTATTCGACTTCGAGTTTCAAATATACCGTATTTCAGATGATTATGTGTAATAATGATACAGTCTAATAGCAACGTTACTGGGATCCTAAATGCATAATTCGGGCAACATCGCGACGTACGTTGAAAAATCAGCTGATTGTTTCTGGTAAAATTTCCCAATACTAAGCGGCATATAAAACGTTTTGCACGCGTTGTCGAATAGACGTAAAATATGCTGCAGAAAACCGCTTTTATAAATAAACACAGCATAAGCCTCACGGAAAAAAAGCCCAACTTGGGTGTCAATTCGTAAACCTAACTTTTTTCTTATGGGAAATTAGCATTATCTATGAGTTTGGGGTACGAATTTACACCCAAGTTGGGCTTTTTTTCCGTGAGGGAATCGTTGGTGGTGACTTTACAATATTTGTTACCACAAGTTTGCGTATTCTGGGTTTAATGATTCTCATAGGATCAATCGCGTATTACAAGCGTAAACAGGGGACGACGACTCTCACCTGAATTTCGATAAACAGTCGTACTTACCTTCCGAATTCCTCGTTCTTTAGAATTTTGTAAGGCTTATCGCAAAGTTTTTTGTGATTCTCATAATCACCGGCTCTGTGATCTTCAGAACAGTACCAGGCTTTGAAACAACCAGAACATTTAAACTTGCAGTTTGCTGCCCCACAACTTGCACATGGTCCTCCAGAGCCTTCGGCTACTACCTATAGTTAAACACACAGGCGATGATATTGCGAATCAATCGGTGCACATCAATGACATATACATTAAATTTTTTGACATGAAACTACTATTTGTGAAAACGCCTATAAAAAAGAGAAATTACCAGTTCAGGTGGCGAGGACATTATTTGGCGCGAAAAAATCTTTAACCGAAAACTGTTTAAGGAACAGTGAACCAAGTGTCAACTATAAGTTGCGCTACTTGTTGCGGCAGTCTGACTCTTGCCGTGGAAAATCGGGTACTGTTTGAATGAAGCACACTCTACGCTCCTCCGAATCTACACCTTAAATATATTCGCGCTAACCCTGCCAAAGAACAGTGCAGCTGAACCTCGTTACATCTCGAGAATTCGGTCTCTAGAAGTATCTGTAGTAGTTGAGAGGCGACTGATGAACTGTCGCGGGTTAATTTTAGACTACAGACATCAGTCTATACAGTAACAATCAGAAGCTTGAAGAATCAATACCAAACACACATTTCTGTGTGTCGCATTATTTTTAATAACCCGTGTATCATGATAAATACATTATTTGTTTGAACTGACGTTCATAAATATACATTTCTTAAATTGGTTTTTGTTTTATATTTGATACATTTTTTTATCTATGTACAGAGAAATTTTCTTATTTTATTTAAAAAATTCTCTCTCGTCCATTGGCTAATTTGATTATAACGATTAGGCTTAAAATTAACTATGAATTTTATCGGGTTTTGGTTTTTTTTAAATGTTCCTTCAAGATAAGTTGATTCAACTTCGCAAATATTTTCACAATTGTAACGACGTTATATAGACGATTCCGTCTAGTAAATATCTTATATAAACCGTACTTTGCTCAAGAACACCCAGAATACATGACGACACGTGACAAAAAGCGCGAACAGGCCAAAGATTGTGTTAAGAGATTGCCGCAACAGTTATGAGATGGTGCTGACAGAAATAGGGGACAAGTTATTGCGGTTACTCCTTTCTCCTTTCTTTGACCTGGCGGTTAATATTATTGCTGAGGAAAAAATAAAATCATTTGAGACCTCGGGAAAAGTTTTATCGTAAGAGCTCTAATTTTAGGGAACGGCCAGTAATGTAATGTGTTTTATGGTTTTATAAAATTTCGAATCCTAATCTTTTCAAGATATACGTCATTGTATAGAAAATACCTGTGCTAAAGGAAAAAAGAAATTAGAAATAAAGAGAAGAAGCTAGCGTATTCAGAATGCATAGCTAATAGCTGTACATATGTATATGTATATGCAGAAGCACAGAGTAGGTATGATTTGCCTAAAATAAACTCCCCATCGGATTACTTCGGCACAAAATCCAGACACCTTATAGACTAAGTAAGTTCAACTCGAGCCCCGCACCGCGAAGTCGAGCTCAAGAACTTGATGCTTATTGTTAGGCCGAAGCTTAGCTTGGCACTATAATTGCTTACGGTCCAGTCAGTTTTATTCGAGAACCAAAATACGACAGTCGAGTTTTTATACAATTATTATACCGCATGTGTGTAAATGGTGCGTAATTGCGCGATTATACAGTTGATGGATGTGAGAAACTGAAAGTAGGCTTCATTTGTTATACCAACTCGTTTTGACCATACGTAAATTTCATCTTGAAACGCTTCATTAATTGCGCACAAAATTTGAGAAGAACAACAGTTAAACTACTCAAAATCGGATTGGATAGTCGAATTCCCTTGAAAGATTCGTTTTTGGCATCATTGGTACGTACAGTAATTATCCCATCCATTTGAAAATATTATTTTGAACCTTGTTTAATTATGTATTGGATATTTAATATCAGGGTAAAATTCATATTTACAATGAAATTACTTTTATCGCCATATACCGACAACAGTCAAAGCAAGTAAACAATTGTTGAACGAGCAGATTAGACAAAAAATGAATCGTAGGAATTCAAATTAAGATGTACAGTTACAGTATCTAATTTGAATCTCATTCCCAGCTGCGGCATAAAAAAAAATAGGATGGTGAACGATAGAGAAACGCAGGATGCGCCTGCGCAAGTTTTTTTGAAATATCGAATTGCCAAATCTGAAAAACTTGGAAGGTACTATAACTTTCCATACTATACGTCATATTTTGTACAAATGATCCCGAGGCATTAAAATG
Source organism: Neodiprion lecontei (assembly GCF_021901455.1). NCBI lineage: Eukaryota > Metazoa > Arthropoda > Insecta > Hymenoptera > Diprionidae > Neodiprion > Neodiprion lecontei. The sequence goes on from NC_060261.1 coordinate 11,976,648, forward strand.
TTTGACGAAATCAGGAATTGAATGATTGAATTCCAGGTACATGATAGCTGAGAAAGATTTGGTTGCTGGAGAAGTAATTCTTCGCGAAAGTCCAGTGAGTGTTGGTCCAACTGCTTTCTTCGAAGGTTCACTTTGCTTTAATTGTCACAAACCAATCGTGCAACCAGAGTTGAAACGTTACAATTGTACAAAGTGTAAGGTTGCTCCACTCTGCCAACCTGCTTGCGAGGTAAGCCTACATTCGTTAAAAAAATTTCGTGACGTTGTTAAATTGTTGTAGCTCGTTCCAGGGTATCACAAAAACGCCGAATGTTCACTTTTTCGCTCAAATCAGTTGTATTCGTCCAAAATCTCGGATCATTCGACCGTATTGCTGCCGCTACGTCTCTGGCTTCTCAGGCAAACTGAGACAGAATTATGGAAACATATTGACCTGATGGAAGATCACGTGAAAGAAAGAAGGGGAACCCATATTTGGAGTATTAGAGAACAGACTGTTGTTCAAGTAAGTGATAAACTGTCGATTGGATTGTTAAATTCGGAAGAGACCGTCTTGTCGCAGTGATAATACTATACCAACTGTCATGGCCATCGTATTTAATTATAAAAGTTATTAGGTTTTGCATATTTTGATCTATACGGTGACTCAATGTCAAAAAATGAAGCTTCGACAGTTCGCAAAATGAGTTCTGTATTTTGGTATTTATTAAATTTACCCAAATCGATCGACTGATTATCATTTCCGAAGCCATCGTTTCACCCTAATTCACATTTAAATAGCATGATCCTATGTGTAACTAATAACGTTATCCTCTAGTTGTGTTTCAACGCTGATTTCTTTTGAGGCATGAAAGATTCTCAAGACTAAGTACGGTTTTGAATTCATTTTATTACGATAGGTTTTGCATAAACTTCGATTGGTGCCGGACGATAGTGAAACTTCAGAATTGATGCAACGAATATGTGGGATTTTAGACGTGAACAGTTTCGAATTGAGGTCCTCGGGCGAATCAGAATTAGAAGGCCACCTTTTGAGAGGGCTTTACACAAAAGCTGCACTAATGGCTCATAACTGCCGAAGCAACACGCATCTCACAGTAGACGAACGCGATGAGCTGGCAATTTACGCCAGTGTAGATATCAAGAAAGGGGCAACTATTTATTTCAATTATACAGGTTTTTTACTGGTAAGTTTTCGAACTGTTTGGGTCCCTTAAATTCGATGGACGTTATCTCGTGACAATGAATACGTGACACACCGACTGGATTGTATTTGATTGTAAAAAAAATGTACAAAATGCCATATACCTCATATGAGGCTCCAACAGCGTGCGCGAAGTTTTCTATGCATTGGTATTCATTGAATTTATCCATACCGATAAGCTGATCACACAATCACGACGTCATATTGTCCTTACAACCCCTGCACGAAGGATAAAAATTTTTACTGATAACTTGTATGTACATACATTCAGGGCAGTGCAAAGCGGCGTGAGAATCTTCGAGAAGGGAAATACTTCGAGTGTGAATGTACATTATGTAGGGATCCTTTTGAGTTAAAGTCCAACTTGAGTTCATTGGTTTGTCCTCGATGTCGTCAGGGATACGTTGGGATTCAAAATCCTTTAACGTCGAATCCGTATGGTCTTAAAACAAAATGGCAATGCGAACGATGCAAATCACTCCTCAGCGGCAAAATGATCAAGACCACGTTGAATTTAACACGTTCTCTCATTGAGAATACTGAAAACTTCGATACAAAGGTACGTGGCAAATTATCGATTCTGTAGAAGTTCGAAAAAATGTATTTCTCTTTAGAAATTCAACATTCTAATATCATTATGAATTGAACTATTTTATGCCAAACCGATTGGCCACTAGCCTCCACCACTTGCAATTGCCATGTTATCTTTATTAAATGACTATTCTATAAATATGTAATTAGTCAAGTTGTCGACTTGTACTTCCGACTTCATCAATTGAAACTAATGTATCACTTTACTCAATTTTACTTATAAGATGTTGACCACGTAACTATTATGCAGATTTAGAATGAGTGAATCGTGAAAAATCAGTTCATTCAATATCATTCAGTGTCATTCAATACACATAGATAATGATTGATTGGACGGAAAGTACAATTCATCATATTACGATTACAGGCACTTGAATCTTTGCTAACGAAATTATTACTCACCGTTCACACGAATCATTACTTGGCCTTGGATTTGAAAGAAAAATTACTGGTCAACTACAGAAAAGAGATGTCAGCTATTAACCCGCGAAAAAAGATTTTGGAACGCATACTGAACCTTCACAGAGAAGGTCTGGCCGTTCTCGATATTATCGAACCAGGGATTTCACGTCAAAAAGGTCAATTCAATTTCTAATAATGTACGGTATTAACTCAAATAACGAAACCTTATTCATAATTAATACATTGTAGAAATTTAACGATGTAATTTTTTTTTGCAATCAACCTTCTATGATCCAAAGTGTGGACGTCAAAATGTCGAATGATGTCAGCTAGTAGCAGGAAATATACGTTTACTTCAACGTATTTCCACGAGTATTTTAATTATTATTAACTCTAGACATAAAAAAATGTGTAACCGCTTGTACAGAGTTTTCTGTCTCTCATATTCGAACAAATTCGCTGAAAAGAAGGCTAGAACGATCAGCTGATCATCCAATGCGACACCATATTGCTCTCCGACGGGTTCTAATAGAATTTGTATTAGGCACAATGCGTAATCGAGAGGATATTCACTTGTTTAAATCGCCAACCACTTGGGGAAGCAGTCACTTTAAGATCCCTTGAAATCACTTGAAATCATTGCAATCGCTTGTCACCCGGTTTATAAGTGAACACCTCCTGTCTGTAATGACGTGATATAGTACCGGTTTTCTCATGAAAAAATGTAGTTCTTCAAACATAAAATCATAATATACTTACAATGAATAAAAAACTGTAAAAGAAATTTGATTTCAATATCGCCACAGTCATTTTTATCTCTAGCAGTTTGACGCAGATTTATCTTTGTTAGTGCAATCTGTTTAATTACGTCGATATTTTATTACAGGAATACGGCTGTACGAAATGCATTTGGCAACAGCATTGATAGCAAAAAAGAATTACGCCGCACGTGAAATATCACCGTTAGAATTGTCGTTACAATTGAAGGAAGCTCAAGATCTACTGCGAAAGGCGTTGTCAAATCTACTTTTGGAACCAACTGGGACGCCCGAAGGCCGATTAGCAAAGCTTGCCTTACAGCAAATGAAACTTTTACGGGAAAATATGACCGATGCCAACGCTCTAGCTACACCAGGACAAAAGCCGAAGACACAGACCATGAAACACTGATCTTTGTGTATAGTAGAGATAAATTTCAAGAGAGCAATCAGTTTTATTCGACCATAATTGACAGTATTGACGGAAGCAGGACATAGGTTGTTAATTGTGCTTCGCTCTAAATGTTATACGAATATACTAGAATGTACAATCAATTCGCATTTCTAAAATTATATCAAAGCATCGAAAACAGCGTGCCAAAAGTTTAACTTTCATTTTATAACATTAAATCAGTTTAGAATAATGTGAGCGAAAAAAAATCGTTATTTTCACGAAGTCTGATGATTATGAAATTTTGACAGTACGTGCAATGTTTCCATTGCCATATCACGGTCAGTGGCAAGGTTTTACTACTAAACAAGTTTTGTTGATTTTGAGTTAGAAACTCAAGATTTTCCCTAATCTCGTATTCTCGTGTATTTTTAATCCACGCAGGACAGTTTTAAAGATGAATAGTGTATACCGTCTGAATTAAAAGTTGGGAAAAGAGAAATAACCGTTTAAGAAATCTTTAGCAATGTCATTTGCGCCAACGAGTGAACACGAATGAGACAACATGTCCCCTGTATAATAGAAATGATTTTAAACAAATTTAACATCTTAGCTAGTACTGTTCAAATTTGTTCCGATTTATTCCCATACGGATTCTCCATCATCTCTTAAATGGATTTCTTAAATGATTTGTTTCTCTTTTTCTAACTTTTCATTCAGACGATGTGGTCCCATTCAATATGAAAATGGCGAAAGGATGAATAATTTTCAAAAAAATGTTCATAATATGAGCGTCACCGTGCATAGCATACAGATAATGCTTCAAAAATACACATTTTTTTACCATAATCACGTCTTACCGAGGTAAGTTACTGTAATTTATTTGTATTCGAACAAACAATAATTAGTATATTATATATAGGTATGTACAAGCGCACTTCCGAAAAATCACTCATTCTTTCTAACGTTACGTGAAATTATTTTGTCTGTTCGAAATCACTAACAATGGTCGCGTCTTTCCGCGAGATCTTTGCATCAGCGCCCAAAGTAGGATCACTGGAACAGCCTCCGAGTGTAAACATTTTTGGGATGTCAGCTCCGTAATACACTTTGGCATTCTGAGCTAGAGATTCGTATTTCTTGAGCTCCAGAAACTCTTTGGATAATAGTAACTTGTTTGCCTCGGCTTGTCGTTCCATTTGATAAAAATCAGCATCTGACCGACTCTTCTGTCGAGCTAGATGCATCTCATCTTCAATAGACGCCATTCGCTGTAATGATTCTTTCTCCATGATCTTTTGATCGTACTGAATCTTTGCCACTTGGGCTTCTTTTTCTGCTTCGATTATTGCCTTTTTACGATCCGTCTCTGCATCTTTTTCCACTACTCTTTGATGCTGTATCGATATAAGTAACTTCGTCTTCTCTGCTTCCCTGTGAAACAAATTATTTACAATCTCACTATAAATGTTTTATTATTTGGAATTTAAAATCCTCCCACTTTTTTCATCATGATGACTGTAAAAATATTGGTCGATTTAGGTCTTGAACAATTCTTTAATGCTTGATACTCACATCAACTCGTAATTTTTCCTAATAGTCTCTGGTATTTTTGGCTTTGTAACGCGAACTGCCTGGATGCTGAGTCCTGGCGCCAATTCATTGAGATCAGTCTGTAGAGCAGACTTTAAATTTTCGTCGATTTGATCAAATAAATCTATGTAAACTTCGTGAAGACTATGCATAGAACAAAATTGATTTAATTCATGATGAACTTTGTTGAATATTAAAGTCCTGTCGTAATCTGCGGTAAAGTTTTTCACCATGTTGTAAACTGAAAAAAAATTAGAACATTTTTTAAGATACCTTTACTTTTTGGATACCTATGGAAACAACATATATGCGCAATATTTTAGAATCATTTATTCCTTTACCACTGTTTGCATCCAGAATGTTCACAACTTCTATTCGATCAAAATAAATCATAACACCTCCACTCGTTCCGCAGGGAACATTTTTAACTTCGTCCGTTTGTAAAGTTACCTGAACTGAACGATATGAAGTTAAAAGAGGGACCATCATATGAAATCCCGGACTACTGACGTGTGAAAGCAACGCGCCACCCTAAAATTGAGAATCCTGTTATTTGTAGGTATTTGTCACATTTACATCAAGATTAAGGATGAATACGCTTCATCATCTGAATCAACAGTTAAGGAAAAGTGGAAAAACAGTTTAAAAAATCTCCAGGACTGTAATTTGTGCTAATGATAGTGAACACCGATGAAACAATACGTCTGCTGCGTAACGAAAATAAACGATTGGGAACAAATTAGAATAACACTCGCTAAGTTATTAACAATTTGAGACTAGGTTTCACAAATGGAAAGTTTAAAATGATGAAATGCTGGTCTTACTTTCATCTGTTTTCACCAGTTTTCGTCACATTTTATTCATCACAGAAATCTTTACGAGACCTGAGAAAAATTTTATAAACAATTATCTCCATAGTGGATAAAAAGAGATATGCATAAATACGGTACAATAAATGTTTGTCGACAATTATATTTAAGCATTGTATTTACACTATAATGTAATATTTCTTGAATGTTTTCCAGTCAATCGAGCTGCAGGGTTCTACTCAGCAAACCACTAAGCCCAAGAACATTAGAACCGGGTAAAAAACACCATGGTTAAAGGGTTTTGCCTACTTCAAGTCATGCACTTTTTTTTAAATAGTTGATATCTTAGCTTACGTTATTCAAAATTGCTCAAAATTATTTTTATAGCATAATAGGTATGTTATATTCGTATTCACTTTCATTGCAGCCAATAACTGGGCTAGACATTTTTTAATCGGATTTTTCTCCTTCCTAAACTTTGAATTTCGGTTGTTCGACTCATTCACCATTAACAATCTCATTAGAAAGTACAATAATAAAGACTTACCCGAAAATATACACCAACATGACCCTCCTCAATTCGATGAAGTGAAAAATTAAATACTACAGCCAAGCAGACTAGTATACATAATCCGATAATATTTTGATCGGACATTTCCTTACCTATAAATGAAAGAGTCAATTAAAGTACGATGGAATAATGAATTTTTAATGGAAACTAAGTTTCAATGACACTGAATGAATCGATGTGTTTGTGTATACTGGCAACCGTAAAGCAAATGAAACTAGGTTATGTGACAGGCTGAACATAATCTCAACATTCTTACCGTATATTAATTATTTCGGATTGAATAATTCTTACTGATTACATTAACGAAGATGGAAATCGGATTTAAGGTGATTTTTTTTTATAGAATATCTAACTAACCCTCCTATTCACCCTTCCGTGTTTACAAGTCTTCTATCCATGGCTACTTTGATCAGTGCCACAGTGCAAGAATCATGCAAGAATTGAAGTTGATATGAAGCAATATCGCGGGCATGGTTTTGTTTGTATGCAGACAAGAGCTCGATTCTTGAACCCAGGACCCTGGATGTCATATAAATACGCAGAACCATTGGATCTCAGAAAAAATCTAATTTTTATTTCGTGAAATTTGTGGGATTTTCACCTCTATTAGATGATAATAGAAAGGAAGGAAATAAATCAGAGTTTTTCACATTTTTATTAGGAAAGAGTCTTGAGTTCCCAGATTTTCATTCGATTTTCGCGTGGTAGCCGACTTTAACACAAATAATCAGATTTTTGAAAACTCTGATTATTTCGGATTGTCAATAAAAGATAAACTTCCGAAAGAATAAGTTCATTCCAGAAAATCTCAAAAATTTTTTGAAATTCCCCAGATATTATCAGAATAATTCAAACTTGTCCAGAACTAATATAGAATACAACTCAGAGTTGTTCGGAAACATTGCATATTTCCAGCAAACTTTTTTAAAAAAATTTATGAAAATTAGCTGAGAATTTTTTTCTATCAGGGGGAGTAAAAATAAACGCCTAGGCCGATTTTTCGCTCTTAATAAACTACAAATCTATGAATATATAACATGTATTTGTATTTTCATTTACTTACTTTACTTATCCTTACAATAGTATATATTTATAAGTCCTAGTTATTATTATTATTTTTATATTAAATTACTTTGCATATATAGATATATATACGTATATGTATATATATATATATTCATATATATATATGTATATATCGAGAGATATCCTGATTTCACTTGGCCAGTGTTATAATTGCCATTACGTATGATCATTTAAATTGTGTCTGGAACCATGTGATATTCAATACCTTATAAGTGAGGTAAAAACACAAATTCGACATAAATGTACGCACTGACGGGGCTAGGATGGAATTCTGTACGACGAACACAGAGTTCGGATGTGCAATTCTTAAATTCATCCAAAAACTATTAGCAATTAAGGCAAATGTATTGCACAGGAATCTCGGATGCTGACCAGGTAACTAATCGAATATATTCTCTCCAAGGTTTATGCTATTGCAAATAAGTTTTCAATGAACTTCGGATATTGCAAAGACTATTAGTTGCTGTAACATTGTAGCGCATGTATCAGTTTTATTTTTTTAATTTTAGATGCAGAAAAACATTAAGTAACACAGTACTTCCATAGTTTGATATTAGATTAACGAAATATCATTTGTATATGATCATTAGGGTGTGTCAAAATAAAATTTTTTTGGATTTTCATGGGGGCGCAGGGCTAAATTGTTATTTTGTACCAAAAAAAGAGATTCTCAAAAGGGGAGTGCTGTAGCTCAAGTGCTAGGGTATCCTAAATCGTTTTTTGTAAAAAAAACAGTGAAAAATCACACACAGAGAATGCTGACGTGAAAGGATCGCAATATTTATATTTTTATTTTTTTTCAAATAATTCTGGCCCAGAATACAGAAAAATATTTTTTATAGTAGTTTGAGTTTATACAATGGATAAAGTAAAATATTTCTCTTTCTTCTGGGCCAGAATTATTTGAAAAAAAAAAAATATTTTAGTTTATACATTGTATAAACTTAACCTACTATAAAAAATATTTTTCTTTATTCTGGGCCAGAATTATTAAAATAAAATTAATTATTAGTATTAAAAAAAAATAAACAAAAAAATATTGCGATCCTTTCACGTCAGCATTCTCTGTGTGACGTGTCTCAAATAATTTTTTAAGGACCCCAAAGACTTTAGTGAGAGAAAAAAGTCAATAACGTAGATTTAAAACTTATTTAATTCGATTTTTCACTGTTTTTTTTTACAAAAAACGATTTAGGATACCCTAGCACTTGAGCTACAGCACTCCCCTTTTGAGAATCTTTTTTTTGTGGTACAAAATAACAATTTAGCCCTGCACCCCCATGAAAATCCAAAAAAATTTTTTTTCAAACACCCTAATGATCATATATTCCATAAGTTTACTTGTTTTCTGCCTTAGTGTAATGCTGCTTTTTAAAAATATATAACTCAGATTTTTTCTGGCATCTTTGCAAATATAGCACATTTTTACTCATCCCGCAGCAGAGTGACACTTATTCGATTCGCAAGTCCATAAGCGGGACTCACATGAGTAGGAATAAACCGAACAAAATGTCAATGCTCAACAATTCTTATTATACCCTTTCTTATTGTTACTCAATTTTTTACTTAAATGTAATCTCGGTTGGTTTACACTGAATAGTTTTCAGGATGTATAATCTAAAATTTACAGTATGTTCTGTAAAATTGAATGCTATCATATCTGCAACTCAGAAGATATTGATAATTGTTAACAAAATACCAAATACATTTCATAAAGTGAAAATCAGACACACTTATTACATCGTTAAGCTGGGAATAATATACCGAAGTTCAAATTTACCAGTATATATAGATTTAAATGTGGTGGACAGCGTGGAGTGGTCAAAACAAAGATTCAGATAATGATCGCGCAAGTTTTTAAGTAATTACATCGACAACCTGGCGTTGAAATTGCGTGCGATTCACATTCAGTACTCCGTCTGCCATGGTTATTCGCGTGGTTATTCGCTCTTTCTGTAAATGAACAATTTTCGGTGCATTATCTATAACCACAGTACAAAATTGAATGCAATATTTCAAAAGAAATAGCAGTAGAGATACGGAAAAATGTTGTACAGACAGGGTTTTGGTTCAGGGGTATTCAAAATGAAAGCAATCTCTCCAACTCAGCATTGATTGGATCTATTCTTCGGTTTTGGCTTCTTAAAACTGACCAATTTGTTGTCTTTAATTGAATCCCTAACAAGTTTTTTTTTCCCTCGGTTGATACAAGTTCGAACGTGACACCAACATTTCGGATTTCAAAATTGTAGATTTTTCGTATGTATTTCACGTTTAAAAATATTGCAATAGTTGAATTAAACTGACGCGCTGTACATATACATACATATATATATATATATATATGTATATATACACACATATATGTATGCATATAAATTTGGTATTTAATACCCTTTCCTGAAATAGATTTCTATACCTATATGTATATGTACAATATTTTTTTGCTGTATTGTTGTACCCACAGGGCAACTTTCTCTCTTGCTGCAGCAATATTTAAATACATTTGTAACATTCTGATATTCGCAGCTTGTACCAAGCATACAAAAGATTGCTAGGTAGTTTCAGCCTTATGAGCAGATTCAATTATTTCCTTTAAGCATCGGCCAAATTCTTCGATGATTAATCGCTGCGATGTTTCATCGTCTAACATGCTGCGTTCAGCCTCTTCAGCTTGTGCCATTAAACACTGACATGTAATCTCAACGACTTTATCGGTCAAAAAGTTGAAAGGTTGCCTGAAAAATACGGTTTTCATATAAAAATTCGTTAACAAGAATCGTTCAGAGTGAAATAAGATTGTTGATGAATTTAAAATTCGTCATAATACAGTGCCTGATCTTTACCTCGCTCCTGTATTTGACATCGCTGGTGGCCTGAACGCCATATCAGACAGTTGCTGCAGTTTCGTCTTGCTCAGAGTAAGCTGGGCTGTTCTAACTTCAGCCGCTTCCGCCAGGTCTTTTAACGATTTTTTCTCTAAATTTGGTTCTTCCACATTACGACAACCCATACATTTGCAGTTAGCAGAACAAGGTATTTTTGCCTGAAAAAAGTGACAGATAATTAGATCATTCACGAAATACTGTTTCAATTAATCATTCAAAAAACCTGACTATTTGTTCTTTACGTTTTCAAACTGTGACTCTGCGCAATTGGAATTATAAAACAACTTTCGCAGTCTAATATAGATTTAGATTTGCTAGATTCTATTGTTACCTTAGCGGAATGTTTCATTCTTACCTCGTAGCACTCGCAATAGTTCTTCAAACAGCCGCTGCGCTTGCAATTGCATCCCTTATTATGCCTTCGTATATCATCGCCGGTTTCACGTCCTTTTCCAATCTTGGGGCGAAAGGCGTTGGGATTCCGCTCTAAGCAAGACTTGATTGCTCGCTGGCGTTCCTCTTCGTTTTCGAGGTTGTTAGAACAGTTGTTGCAATTGCACATATGGCAAAATTCACCATTTGCAAAGCAATCGCAATAGCTGGAGATATTTTTTATAGTATAATCAAAGAGGAAACAGTTTCAGTTTTATAGAGACTACAAATACCACCGTCTTCAATCGAATTATGTCAATATCTCAGTATTTATTGAGCTAATCAGATTTATTCTTTTGCTACAATTTTCTAGAAGGATATCAGACTTTCATTTGTTTCAAATAGAATGTTAACAAGAGAGCAACAGCAGAGATCAATGCCTTCTACAATATTCCATAAAAATCAGCAGAATATAGCATTTCTCACATATATTCTGGACTATTAAGTACGTCGATTTTCATTTGTTTTTTATTTCATTTTGATCTTTTGTTGTTTATTTCATGTCAAACTTTCCTATCATTTGAAATATTTCACAGTATATGAGCTTCACCAGAAATATTTAAGCATTTTGGTTTGAACCTTATGTTTTCAGAACTGTGCGGTTTACCCTTAATATTATAATTTATTTGAAAGACACAATATAATGTTCGAGTTAGTATTGTTGAATTTACGATTCAATTTGTATCCTCAAACAAACAAAAGAAATAGTGACTATTTTCTTTATGGAAAGGGAAAAAAATATTTTTATCGTATTTCTCATCAGTAATTGACTACTTCAGTTTATTTCATATCGTTTCTGTCTAAAAGAATTTTACTGTCTATAAGAATTTTACTTCACCAGTATTTAGCAAAGTTTCGCTTAGAAAGAAAATAAACCATATCTGATCATATTCGAACGGATTTGTGGATGCATCTGTCTGTATGTATTTATATATGTATGTATATAACAGATTTTGGGCGGATGATATCTTCAAAACGGAAGGACCAAATAAGATGAGATTTGGCCTATTGGTTTAGCCTAATTCAATTTAGAACTCATTAGATTTTGAGCAAAATCCGCCAAATCATTTCTGAGTTATTTCCAAAACGTTATATTCCTTCTTGTTTTGTAATTTACATGAAACTTGGTTTCACTTACAGTTTGAGACATTGTGATTTGGTACAGTTGCATGGTTTCCTTGGTCGTATGCCGTTGGGCTCCAGGCTAGATGAAGACCTCTGAGAGCTTTTACCTTCGGAAAGAGATCCAATCGACAAGTTCCCAGTAGAACCTTGAGAAGTAGTCAGCAAACTTGGGGTCGATTGCTGAGATTTTCCCTTAGCCTCTTCTGATTGTTGCTGAAACATTTTTAGTACATAGTTAAAATTGCGCATTCGATTTTGATGCTTTAATTGTCATTTTCATTCCATTTGCCACCTAAAATTAGGAATATCTTTTGATTTCACAATCAAAGATTATTTTAACATAGCCGCAGATTTCTTCGTAGTTTCATTTGCTAAGAACTCTAAGAAAGTTTGTCTCCCTAACTAATGTCTTATTCTAATTCGAGTAGCCGCATTTGACTGAAAATTCGGGCTAATTATTAAAAATATTTATGAATCCGAAGAACTTAAATAAATAAATTTCGTGGCGCTTATATTATACATCTTACTCATGAAAATTTTAGATAAATTGAATCTACACATGTAGAAGTATTATTATTTAGTAAATATTCTTCAAAATGGTATTCCGAATACACGTAAGGAGTTGTATATTCTAAAACTCCTATAAATTCGATCAAGATTAAGTAAAATTTAAAACATTTTCAAATCGAAAAATATTGTAGCCCATTTTTCAATGCGAAATAGCATACCATTTTCTCTTCAAAGGTACGAAAAACTCATAACATATTTACCTGTTGTTGAATATACTGCGCTGGAAGTACAACAATGTTTCCAACGTTAGAATTCGCAGACAAAACAGCCTGACCCGTAGCAAGCTGATTCAAAGCCGACGCAGGTATGGCGACAGCGCTTTTTGACTGCCCACTGACTGCTGCTGTTGCAGGAATCAACAGCCTTTGACTGCTCGTAGACAACGTAGTTTTCGGTACAACAGTTCTCAACGGCTGACTAGTCGTGTTCAACGGTAATACCTGAGTACAGAAATTAGTCAGTTTCAAAAAAACATTAAGCCTACAGAATCATCTTACAGCCTATGGTGAAATTTTTTTTCGAAATTTTTAGAAATTACTTGGAATGTGAATTTCTCTCAGTTTTTCACACAAGTCCCTAAGAAATTATAATATTTAATCAGGTATAGTCAGAAACTTGTAAACTCAGATTTATCCGAATTCTATGAAAAGTACTGAAAGAATATGAGTTTGTTACAGAAACTCTCTAGAGTTTTTTAAAATCACAAAGAAGTTATAAAAATTCTCAGAACTATACAGACATAGACTCTCAAATACTATAAAGACATGGTATATATTGCTGCGAATTATGATAGCCGTGCTTCCCATACCTTGACAATTTGCTGTTGAGTTCCAAGCTTATGCGTCATTCCTACAGTCTGAAGTGTTGTTTGAGACTTTGGTTTCCCCACAGTTACCACGTTGCTCGTCCCAGATGAGGGTGTACTTACCAATCGGACATATTGTACCTGAATATTTTGATAACAGATCGGCATACATAAGTGTTTCGGCAATCGCTGTACAAAAGTACTTCTGTATTTTGTTGTACAAGTACATTTGTGTTTTGTCTCGATTTTATTTTTTTTTCCTTTGTCTCTGCGTAGTATTTATTCATCAATTGTATCATCTATATGCACATTGTCTTCTCATGGTACTCAGACCAGTGTTAATTTTATCACGCAATGGAGTGGATGTGATAAAAGAAAATATAGGGACTTAGCAAAAAATCATGATAATAACGAATTTCTGTGATTCAACCGTATGAAAACAAATGTTTTGATAAACAAAATTGAAACTTTTTACATTGACGATAAAAGGATTGAGTTATAGGGTTCGATTACCTGTCGGCCAGGCATTTGTATCTGATGTACTTGATTCGGACCACTGACAATATTTTGGTTGGCGGGTATTCTGATTACTTGACTGTTGCCAAGTAGGGTCCCTGGCTTCAATGAACTCTGCAACAAAAGAAAGAGCGAAAAATATACGAATGAAGGACAGAACAGAATGCACAAGATCATCTGCAAATTACTCCATTGGCCCTCCATTCCTATGGTACTTTTGCTTTCATCCCAATTCATCTCCAAAGTATTGAATAGAGCTTGTCAGAAGTTTCTTGCCAGTCAGCGTCTCGTGCTTTCCACACATCACCATCATCAGGAGGATATTTTCTACGTTAAAACATGTGACAAACTCATTTAAATCAATTTCTAATACGACTATGCGAGTTTTTGTCGCTTAATGTGCCAGCTGAAAATTCACTCAAAAGGGAAAAGAAAAGAGAAATTTCCAGAAACATCCCGTGCAAAATACAGGTGGCTCCGAAAATCTTTGGCTGCTTAATTCTTATTTCGGATATGGCTTTACCAGTAGCTTGAATACTTGAAGAAAATTTGTGAGATTTCAATTATTGAAATGATATTTGAGAAAAAGAAAAAACGTGTGCAAAAGGCTAGTTTTTTGTTATCATTGTACATTTTGTATCTGTCCACAGAATAATATTTATGCATGTTACTTCTGAAAAAATAAAATACTTTTACAGGTTCCTGTAAAACTAAAAATACCTGTCTTATGATGACTTTTTGTGAATTCTGTGGCATATTTTTTCCAGTGCTGGAGAACGTTGTGGTTTGGGAGTTGGAGACTATTGATGACTTGGCGTGGCTAGTCATTGAAGTAGGGGCTGGTAATATCTTGGCAGGGGGCTTCACAGTCGTAGCTGGGAGAATTGTCATTTTGGAAGGTTGAGTTGAAGTTGATGTGACCAATTTATTCACAATTATACCCTGTACAAACATTTAAACACTTAATACACTAAGTCAAGTTACCTCCGGCAAAAATTATGTGCAGAAAGGTTTAAAAATGTGCACGTATTCCCTTAGAATGTAAATTTCCGAGTTTCCCAGTTTTTCTGAAAAATCTCTTACAATTTCTAAACATTTCTAGAAGTTTTACAGAAATATCTTACTTCCGAAACAGAAAATTAATTTCAGTACATCTGTGGAAAACCCATGCCATTCCTTTGAAAATTCTGATAACTTTCTGTAATCCTAGTTTTACCGAAAATATTTTTTTTCAGACATGTGATTCAACTGTTCAACTGAAAATTTCAAATCTCTCTCAGATGTTCATCATAATTTTCTTCTATGCAATGCCAGTAAGTAATACATAGAAACACCAAATCTTGAACTATGCGAGGTGCTGGTTACTAAATTCGGTTCCAGAATCATATAGGTATTCTTTAGAAATTGGTTCGATCTTTACTTCCTAGTCAACTTTTTAAGAAATAGTCAGAAAACAGAAAGCTTAGAATTTCTCAATTTTCAACAGAGAATGAAGTTTTCAAGAAATATGAGTAATTCCCAGACCCCATTTACAACATCTGTTGAAGTTATTGAATATTCGTAGAATAAATCGAACGCGTATGAGCTACAATAGTCTTACAAATATTTCTTTTAAGTAACAATACCTGCTGTTTGTGCGGCGACGATGGCAGTATCTGCTGTATCTTCCCGGAGGAGAGAAGTCCCATTTGCTGAGCTTGTGCAAAAGTTATAGTTTTCGTTGGGCTTGCGATGCTCGGACTGGCTCCGCTACTCGTGATAAACTTGATAGTCTGCGGCTGCTGATTGTCATGTTGGGTGTTGGCAAGCAAAACCTGTTGACCTGTCTGGCTCTGATTACCGGTCAGAATCATTTTTGTGTATACCTGTTTATTCCGTTCAAATTACATTAGAAATTTGCAGTAAATGGAAGGCAGATCGATAAGAATTCAATAAAAAACAATTGTTACACCAACAAAGCGTAAAATATTTCTATTTCAATTTCTCATTCAGGTGATAAATACCAGTATTCGATAGCACACGATCCATGAAGTAAGACTCACGTTTCTGTTTTGTTGTACAGACTGAGCTGGTCTTTTTATCGCCGACTGAACAGGTTTGACGTTCTGTACATTGCTCAGAGTGATGGTCCCAGATTGGCTAGTTGTCACGATGGGTCTTGAACCTTGTGCCGATCTCAGCTGTACTATGTTGCCGTCTGCAGACTTGGCCGTTATCAGAGTCTGAGCCAGCGATTGTAACTGACCAGGCGATGCTGTCGATGGGTGAGATATTTTCAGTATTTGGCTTGTGCCTTGGCCACCTGCTGGTGACACAATCATTATTGACTGGCTTTGAGACACTTGTGGCACAGTTGGCTTCACCTGAAAAAAAGTTTTACCCAAGTGTAAATAGCAATGTTCAAGTTTAAGGATGATGGGCTTCACGGTCTAAACCAAAGACTAGGAAGAGAGAGAAAAACATTTCAATAATCTGTAAAGTCACAGAAATAATAAAATGGAAATTTACCTGTATTGCCGACACAGGCACTCTTTGCAGGGTTGGTTTAGTTTGGAATACAATATTTTGACTATTCTGATTAGCTGCTGATGAGTAAGTTATCTGTTCAGGCTGAGCGTTGTCCGATAGATCGGTCATCTCAATGTCAGACGCTGTAGTTGTAGACTCAATGCTTCGATCGAGAAGCATAGTTTCGTCGTCAGTTGTCATTACCTCTTCAGCGTTCATGCATTCAAATTCAGCCTGAATGCTTGCCAATGCCTCAAAGTCGTTGTTCGAGTACTGCTCTGAGCTGTGCGACAAACTTAGAGCGCTGAAATCTCCATCGCTCAACGTTCGTGAATCCAATGCCAGAGGTTCAACAAGGGCTCTTGCCCCTGGGCTTTTATTACTTGCAGCCATACTCTGCTCAAAATTTATTATTCCTTAGCTGAAATTGCCAAATTGGAGATACATTTATAAGCCAGTTTTGTAAAGCGGTGAGTTTACACACCGAAAGGTATTATCGATTTACAAACATGATCACCTGGCGATTAGAAGTAGACTCATTACTTGCACAATTCATGCTTCAAAAATAGCTGTGCTTTATATGCTTGCTGAAGATAAATAAGCAGCAAAGTGTCATAGTTGGAACTTTTTCCAAGGAATTTTATCTCAAATTGGGTAGCTAAAAATTTCATTGGGATAGGAGAAAAGCGAAATGATTGTAGTCACTATGTAGCAGTATAGTTTGTTGACGTTGTTTGTACTATAGTTCAATACTGAGGATAAGCGTGATTTTAAAAATTCAAAAATTCAAATAGTTGTTAATGATTCAGGCGTTTTGGGAGCGATAAACAAGCGAAGGCGTGGAATCGATCGCTAATCGGGGAAGCAATAATGGGCAGGGATTCGAAGTTTGAAAAATGGAACGAACAAATTTGAATATCAATGCAAAACGTTTCGAAGCTTGGACGACAGACGGTCGCATTAGCGCCATTTGTTACATCAACGCGCCATTTTAACACAAACAGTATTCGATGTGGATTCAAGACTATTAAAATTAGGTGAATAGTTGAAGATTCTACTTATTCTGTGAGTATAATACGAGAGAATTATTCAACGCATCTGAGATCGAAATATTCACACGAAAGAGGCTCAAAATTGCGAAAAATTGAAGTTAACCTAGAACTCAGTTGTTTGCAGAAAGTTCGTGCTGCGCGCATACGATGGTTCACATTCTGACTGAGCAATGACTCTAATTACTTCAGAACTGAAGCACAGTTTAAAATAAATGCGATTTGAACGTGCTCTAAATTAGTACTGCCGAATGTTCTGAACTCACCTGCGTACTTTTCTGGCATCCCGAATTTGTTCAAAATCACGCGCCCACCATTACTATCCCAAGATGCACCACGCGCTTCTATTCTATATACGAACAGACCCAAAGTCATTAATGGTCGCGCTATACGTGGAAGAAATTCTAACCGTTCACTTGCTGCATCGCTTCTCGGGATACATTTCTGACACTACGCACAGTAATCTCCTATCTCTGTTGCACTATTTGATCGATGGATCGCTCGGTCTCACTCCTAGGGAATTTTAGTTTTTAAACCAGTGCATGGTGTACAAAATTATAATAACAAACGTGATAGGCACAGAGAGAAACCTATAGGCACAATTGTAGTATAGTTGATATTATATTATTATATATTTCCCAAAATATAGATGTATGTACAAGAAATTACAGGTTTAAGGGGCTGCTCTTATATTTATAGTATATATTTCCAAATATCTAAATCTCAAACACTTATATACTACTGGAGGCATGGTTTCTACGAAATCGAAATTGTAAATTCGTAGAATTTATGACATTTATTTATTTCTGCGTCAAATGAAAATTCGTTGCAGTGTTTTTGTTTAGAATTGTGTATAGAATGGACCTGTTAAATCTTTTGTCGCATTTGAAATACGTGGACAACGTTTACAGATATACAGAAGATTACAAATGTAAGTTGTAATATATACTACGTGATTTAAAAATAAAAATGTAATTTGTATTTCCGTATCACCGGGCGTAGTAGAGTTATACACGGGAGGACCACGGGGAGGACTTGAGTTGAAGTCCTCAGCTCTACGATGGGAAGCAGGGGGAGCAACGTGGGAGCAACTCGCAAAAATTGTAAGAAGGGTCACGTTATTCAGCCGCTACTGACCTCCGTCCCACACCCCGCAAAGGTAGTCGTTTATAGTGACATCATGGAAAGCATGTTGCGGGACTGGTAGTAGCTCTGTTCGTTTTAATTACACTTTCTACACTTTTTACACTTTCCCTAGAAAAGGGCACCTTCCATTGGCTAAATTCAGGATAAGTGTAAAAAGTGTAGAAAAGTGTAACTAAAACGAACAGAGCTATTGATTATTAGTATTATTACCATGATTTCATTTTTTCTTATAATAAAAATTTATTTACCATTATATAATTATGAATAACACATACAAAATGTCATATTGCACGCAAGCACTGTTCAAATTATTGAAAGTACATCGAAGTTGACCCCCAGCTTTGCCCGCAGTTACTTTATTTTTCAAAAGAATGTACCGGATGTACACCACATTCGCTGAAAATTCCGTAAAATAGAGGCAGCGCTTACCATGATTTCGATAGAGGAACAGAGATGTAGAATAACTGTCGATACTGGATCTAATTTCGGAACGCAGGAATGAACTTGTTTCTCATTCTACGTGTTTCACAGCATTCTTCAATTTGGTCGAATTGCAAACGACGTCTACCGTCTTCGTCGCATCTTCAAAACGTTCGTGGTCGTTGCAAAAATTGAAGAACCCGATCGAAAGAGATTGAAACCGGTGCAAAGCCGAATTACCGAAACTTTGGGAGAAAATATGGTCGTGATGATGGCCTCGGTGAGGCAACAGCTGAGTACTTTATCTCATGCCGGAGGTTCTCACAAGGACCAGGCAGAAAGGTACGTTTCTCTGCTCACATGCTGTCTCATGTCGTCTGAATATTAATTCCGCATGGTTTTTCAGATACCGAACGCTATTGGATTTTCTGGTAAAATCTGCGGGCGAGGAGTTGGTTGACATGCTGAAACTCTTTATCGAAGCAAGTATGTGCACATTAATCAATGTATCTATTATTTACAGCTGATTCCTTTTTGTAAATCTATTCGCACGGAATCATTACATACTCAAAACATTTATTATGTTGCAAAGAAACTAATGGTGAATTATTTATATTTTCAGTCGTCAATGAGAACGTAAGTTTGGTTATATCAAGACAAGTTTTGACAGAGGTTAGTAGCCGGTTGCTGGTCTTACCTGATGAAGTTTCAAAGGCTGTTGCTCATTACACCCTTGATAAGGTTTGCTCCTCTTAGTCTCACTATTATGTATTCGCCATTGGGCTTTACGATTATAAAAAATGTACATTATGGCTGGTTTTGTATTGTGTAGACTTGATACAAGCCATCTGAGCAGTTGACCAAACATAATTGGTTTACAGGAGAAATCCCCCTAGTTTTTTCAAACTTTTGTGCTTGATACACATGTGTACTTGTGTACTAGACTGTATACAAGTCGAAAATATTGTTTGAAGTGACGATAAAAAAACATGCTATCCATGTTTCAGCTCTTAATATTAATATTTAAAGGTGCCTCATCGCAATGTTTTATTTCCCATTTAAATAACATAGGAACATATTTTGTTATCTGGAATTTTATAACTCGTTAACGAATTAGTATGTTGATGAGACCAGAACGTATATTTGTAGGGAATTGAACGCTCTAAAAAAAAAGTCTGTTATCATTTTGATAAATGTACTCTTTCAAAAGTTATTTAAGGTCAAAGGTAAACAAAGGACCTAGATGGGTCAATAGAGGAAATAGAAAATCCCGATGAGGCACCTTTAAATATTAATATTAGGAACTCAAACTTGGACAGCATCTATTTTTCATGATTTCAAATAATATTTTCGACTTGAATTTTGAAAAAAAAAAATGCAGATTTTTTTGATACAGTTCAATGTGTACGTGCGTGCTCGATCAGTTATTTGTCCAACGATGTCTTGAAAACAAACAAACTAATTTTAATGATCATAGTTTTGTAGCTTGGGACTGGTCAAGCCCTTTTGACTTGTTTAATTTTTGTGATATTTAACTGACTATATCTTTAGAATGTATTAACTGATATTGATTTTAGTCTTAATAGATTCAGTTGCTTCTGGCTTAAAACTGGTTAAATTTTAACCAAAACCGGTCAAGCTATTTCTTAGTCATTTGGAAAAAGTCAAATATGCTTATCTTAGATTTTTTTGTTAGAAATTAAGGGCATAGCGCAAACTTACTGAACTTGTGAATTTAGTCGCTTATACATTGTAGCTTATCTAGAATATTGTTTTCATCAATGCAGGTTCAACCCCGTGTTATATCATTCGAGGAACAGGTTGCCAGTATCAGACAGCATTTGGCTGACATTTATGAACGCAATCAAAATTGGCGAGAGGCGGCAAATGTTCTGGTTGGCATACCGTTAGAAACAGGACAAAAGTAAGATTGCACAGACAATTTCGTTTTCAACTTTAAATATGGCAAATTCAACAAATATTTTACCAATTTCAGGCAATACACTGTCGACTACAAGCTCGAGACTTACCTCAAAATTGCGCGGCTCTATTTAGAAGATGACGATCCGGTTCAGGCAGAAGCATTCATAAACAGAGCATCACTTTTGCAGGTACTGGTGTAAAACAAATTTTATGAATAATTTAATAATCAATGTTTGATATTTTAATCCCTTAATTAGAACATGGTGGTAATTTCTGAAGAATCCCATTATAATTTTAATTATTAACTAAAGACTTGACAGTATATTTCAAACAACTCCAATGGTGTCAAATAAAACCAAGTTTCTGTGATTTAATATAATTGTGTTTTAAATTATTCTATTTCACAGGCGGAGTCAAAAAATGAGCAATTGCAAATTTACTACAAAGTTTGCTATGCTAGGGTGTTGGATTACAGAAGAAAGTTCATTGAAGCTGCTCAGCGGTACAACGAACTGTCATATCGATCGATTATACACGAAGATGAGCGTATGACCGCACTTAGAAATGCATTGATCTGTACTGTACTTGCATCCGCAGGTAATTTTCAAGAAAAAGTTTCTCTGTACTTTAATATTTGTTTCAAAGTTTTGATAAATCATGAAAATTCAAAATTACTATTTCCTTTGTAGGCCAACAAAGAAGTCGCATGTTAGCTACCCTGTTCAAAGATGAACGTTGCCAACAGCTGCCGGCATATTCCATTCTTGAAAAGATGTACTTGGATCGTATCATTCGACGCACTGAGCTTCAGGGTTTCGAGGCGCTATTGCAGCCCCATCAAAAAGCCTGTACCACTGACGGTTTGGGTTCGACAATTTTAGACCGAGCCGTTATCGAACATAATCTCTTATCCGCCAGCAAACTCTACAATAACATCACTTTTGAGGAGTTGGGTGCTTTGCTCGAAATTCCTCCGACGAATGCAGAAAAAATAGCCAGTCAAATGATTACAGAGAGCCGAATGAACGGATACATTGATCAAATTGATTCGATCGTACACTTTGAAAGTAAGTTTTCTCATCAACCACACAACATATTCATAGCAACTTCTGCCATGCTTCATCTTCATAGTTTGTTATGAAAATCTACTATGCGGCTAATAGAAATTCCCTTGAACGACCTGAATTGGCAACTTCTTAAACGTTCTGATTCAGATGAAGTCGACTTGTGTAACTGCTTTCAAAATTCTGAAGTGTAACCTGCATTTTATCTTCGTTCCTAACTCACGTGATTTATAATGACATCCAATTATTCGTGGATTTTTTGCGATTCTCTTGATTAAAACACACTATAGCAATAATTTCCAGTAGCTTTACAATAAAATCATTTTTTTTTTAGCAATGGGTTTCAGAGTTGTAAGAAATTAATCGCATTAATAATACCTTTTTGTTTATAGACCGTGAAATCTTGCCAACTTGGGACAAGCAAATACAGTCTCTTTGTTATCAGGTGAATCAAATAATAGAGAAAATAGCTCAGACTGAACCTGAATGGATAGCCAAAGCTACAGAGGATCAGATGGTACACTAATATTAAATTTATCCCCGCCATCTATCCAGTTTTTGTGCAAGCTATTCTTACACAGTGTGTCAGATGCTACACAAAAAAAAATTTTAAGTAAAATAAAAGCGCCGGTAATGCGCTGTGGAAACTTATTGCCGATGTCGTGATGTGGTAGAAACGCGCTGTGCGTCAAGTTATCCTATTGCTTCGAACATAAGCAGAGGTTTTTGGTAGTTGACAGAACCCGTCAAAATCATACTAGTCTTATATACGGACATGTTTTATGCGCGGGTATCTGAAAAAAAAAGATAAGTAATAAAAATGATTGAACAAACATATGTTATTATTATTGGACTGCATTTTTGACCGAAGAATAAATATAAAATCTCATTGTAATATCTGAATAGAAATATTTCGGCCTGTATTATAATGAGGTTTTATGTTCATTCTTATGTAAAAAATGCAATCAAATAATAATAATTTTTTTTTTTTTTTCAATTTATCGTTTGAAGTTATGAAATCTCCATCTTCTAATAAGGGTCAAAATATTTGTTATATTTTATAAGATTTTTCAGAATTTTTTCAGATTTTAGAAAATGGGGTTTTTTTTCGAGTTTTTAAATCATAACTCAGATATGCTGGGTCGAAAAATTCTGAAAAAATTACCGAATGAATTTTTTGTCATGTACTTTCATACAAAAAATTATTTAACAAATCTGAGACCTCACCGTAGAATCTTGATCATTTTGGTATGGAATGCCCCTGTAATATCCCTAAAAAACAGAAATTGTCTCAACAGCTGCCATTGTACGAGCAGTCTCAATAATCACGAAAAATACAGAAGACTCGTTAGCTAATGGAAGTGTCATCGCTGAAAATTACTATGATCGGATCGAATGTCTATACGGAAATAACAGTTGATGGTAAAGACATGTTATATGTGTCACTTTCGAACCAACAACAGCTCTTGTCTTTTGCCACATGTAATATCATATATATATTGTGAAGTCTATAGCAATTCACTAATGTAAGGAAGCATTACTTGATACGAAAATGTAATCAAACCATTTGCAATTTGAAAAAAGAATATTTCTCATCACGTCATTAATGTAAATAAAATAATAATTTTTTTTGAACATAATCAATGATTTGTATTTCGTTGCATCATTTAGTAATGAATATTATTGTTTAATTTTTCTTCCTGTCCCGCATTCCGACTTGATTTTTCATCATTCTCATAATTATTTATAAGGACAATCACAATTAATCCAAAACTATGTTGAATTAAATCAATTCATTTTATTGACGATTACTATGAATACTGCGGCATACTTAATAGTTGCTGTCTTTTAACATCGTTTCTCATACTTCATTATTACAAGATTTGTAACTTAATTAAATATCGTCGTTGTTATGTACACGCTATTACTGAAACGCGATAACTTCTAAAGCTGTGTTTGTCCATATTATTACAGAGGCAGTAAATTATGATGCGACAAATTTAAACATCGCCTAATTAATAAATTTAAATTTTCATTTAGGCAAAGTTCGATTTAAGCACCGATCTGAAGTGGTAAATCATAAATTAAACATTCTGTAATGAAGATGTTTATTTTCATAACTGGAACAATAATATTGTATTGTTTAAGAGTCATCCTGCTTGTGATAGTTATTGCGGTTCAATTTATAGTATGTGAATAAACATGAAAGTGATGATACCGCTGGACTCCTGTTTTAACAAATAAAACTGTCTATCTACATTACAATATTATAACGATAATATTTGTTTTTTTCTGATAAGCTGGCACTACTCGGTTGTAGTTCATAAACGACACGAGAAATACAGGCGTGGCATATACCAATCAAACAGAGTTCGTCGTTCTGCACCCGTCCTTAAGCCTCGAGATTTAATGCGAAGCCAATCTTGTGCCCACCGGAGCCAAAGTTCTTTCCGTCAATGTTTGAGGACAACGTTAAAGTAACACCTAAAATATGAAAAAAATTAGGCATACAGCATTCCATCTCCATCAATAAAATTCGTATCATTTACAAAATGTACATGTGATGATAAGGCTATGCAATCTGGAAAAATGTTAAAGAATCTTTATAATTTCTGCTATTCGGCCGGACAATTAGAATCTTAACCAAGAAAAAGCCAAAAACTGTTTAAGAAATCACCAGTAAAGATATTTATACTAATGATTGTAAATACGAATGAAACAACATCCCTGCTATGTGATACAATTGAATTTGAACAATTTCGTATGATATAAGCTAAGATAACCACAATTTGGGGAAATATTTAGTAATTAGACATCAAATTCATAGAACGCGGGCGTTTTTAACCGGATTTTACTGTTTTCCGGCTTAAACGGGCTCAAAAGTTGTTCAAAGAACTTTCGCGAGATCTTAGATTAATTATGGCACATTTATAACTGACAAATATAAGTGTTCACGGAAATCTAGTGATAACCATACTTGAACACATATCTATATCTTTATTCACTCCGGAGATAGGTATTAGTAAATTAGTTCTATCCAGCATTCTCTAGATCTCTGGAAACTTCTACAGTCAAGAAAATAAAAGCTCAAAAACATTATAATCTGACTACAAACGTTTTTGGGAATTGTTGATATATTACGATTAGCTTGCGCTGTTCGAATTTGCTCATGTTCAGTTCTATTACATAGTGGGGATGTTCTTTAATTCGTGTTCACTATCATTGGCGCAAAATAACATTGCCGGCGATTTTTTCAATGTTTTCTTCTCTTTTTCTAATTTTAATTCAGATGGTGCAGTACATTCGTCCTTGGGTCACGATATAAGTTAAAAAATTCAGATAAATAAATAAATGTCGAATTTTCTATTCTTTGATGAGGTATAACAAGTAATTCATTTCTCACCATCGCGCAATTGTTGCTGATATCCCAAACCAATTTGGAGATGGGAGTTCAACTTGGCTCTCACACTAGCGGTACGATCAAGGTCGTACTTGGCGCCGAGGCCAAACTGGGTCGCATTGTCGCTAGAGTTCCAAGCGAGATTAATCGCACCCTCAAGACCTGGCTTCACCTTATGGTAAATAGATCCTCCGAATTCACGACCATTATTCCTGAGAAAGCATTTTTTCATTTTGTTACACAGAGATAAGACCATTTTTTACAAATCTTGAAAAAGTTATAAAATATTCCATCAGGTATTTTTATCGGTTTATTAGAAAATTTGCGATTGAAATGGTGTTGGTCATTTAATCCTCCATCCTTTTCTTGGGCTAAAAGAGCTTCTGTCCAAAATCTTGAGAGAATTTTTTTCTGAAATAGATAGTGGTTATAAAGTTTAAACTTACACAGTAGTGTGAACAGCAAAATCAGAAGCAGTAAATCCAAGAGCGAAATTGTTCTTGGATAGTTTGCTTCGCTGGGAATCAAAGCTAGCTTGGTAACCAGCCAGCCAACCTATGAATAAAAAATGAATTAGTGAACACTCCGAATTCCATTATTTTTCATTGATATCCAATTTGTGTGAAGGAGGATGGTTTTTACAACTGAGCAAAATTACCTTGGTACCCGACGACTGCTGACGCATGAACAAGCGGCCCACTTGAAAGGCTTAGGTCAAAGTCGGCATTTACCGAGACATTCTCCTGTTTATAAGCGGTCTTAAACCTGCCACTCTTGCTTCTGTAATGTAAAATGCAGATGCATTTAGTAATTTTTTTTTAGCATTTGATCATTCTCGACTTAGAAGAACAATTTCAAAAGTGGTTTAATTTTTATAGTTATCTTATTCTCATGAAGTAATCCTGATCATGCGGAATTTAGTAATTATGAAAGACTGGTTCTCAAATGAAATCAGACATATATTTAATTAGAGATGTATTAGTTTTGAAATAACATACACCAAGAGTTCAAATATTTGGTTTTGGTTCCAAATTGCGAAATGAAGGATAATTTTACCCAGTTTGAGGTGAGAAAGTACAGCTGTAGCCGAGCGTTAATCCCTGAAGAAGTTTGTCTGCCAGGCTGATGTCTGTGCCAAGAGTATTGTCAGTGTTCCAGTTCTCCGTGAAGGTCAGGCCATATTCCTTGACTTTGTATTTAGTTTCAAGAGTACCAAAAACTTTGCCGGTATCCTGATTAGACACTCCACCGCTGGAGAACTCGACTCCAGACTCGGTCTTTGTCTTTACATCTAACTTGATAAGACCAAAGTGATATCCTTTGCCAAAAACATCACGTGCATTCTTGCCTAGGTCGCCATATGTCGGAGGAGACATTTTCTGCAGGACAAGTCACAGTTTTTTTATACACAGTATTGCAATTGAGTCGAAAGTATTTTGTTCATTCTACAGATCAACGATGAGTGATTTTCATTTCAGTGACGAAGATGAAATCGAATATTTCATATGAACTGTACTGAAATTCGGTGATTTAATGAGGAACGTTCCAATTTTTAAAATGTTTCAAGAGTACTTGAGGAAAATAATGACAAAAAATTATAAAATAATGAAAAATTTGACAGCTTTGGAATTTCACTGAAATTCTCTTGAATAGCCCGATTGGAGGAATTCATTTTGCTCCAGATGGGAGTTGTCTTTTTTTTTCTTTGCATACAACTTAATTTGGACTGAAAACTTAGAAAAATCTGTTGGCACAAGATTCGAGATAAGGGATGTGCGGTAAAGTGGAGCATCATATTTTTTGAGAGAAACTTCAGTAAGCAGTCATAAAACTAATTATAAAAGGTGGCTAAGATTTTGATTTTTTTACGCATTACAACAGGTGCCAAAGAGCGAGTTAATTTTTCTTCAGGCATGTCTAACTCAAGATCACCTTGTGGCAGTTATCCAAAATAGTTTATGTTTCTCTCTTAGGAACGAAAATTGCTTGGCGAACTAAATTTGAAGTATCTTTCCTCTTTAAACGAGATAGAATTACAGCATTCCCAATATAACCCAGCAAAAAGTGTAAACGAAATTTGGATATTTGATAACAATTAATTTATTGATAATTCATAGATTGCTATAACCAAAAATAAATCCATCACTGGTAAGATAAGAAGTTTTGAATTGTTGAACCGTCGCAGTGACCAAATTTTTTCCCCATATATGATATATTTTTTGTATCAGTGTGATAAGCTTTGTACTTGGAACAGAGTGAATTTGGATCATGAGAAAAATGATATATTGTGGATAAACAAACATTTGTTAATTAAATGTGAAAAGGTAGGCATAAGCTTGCTATGATTTAACCAGGTCTAATTTGGTCTATTATCACAGTTTTTCTCAGGCGCGACTCGTAATATCGTAATTTCAATTTGACTGGCAGCATTGTACCGGTTCAGCGCGGTGCGTATCTGGCTATTGACCATCTCTGAATATACCTACGTGTTACGTAATACGTAATTCGCCAATGCCTGACGTACGTAAGACGGATGACCCCCTAACCTAAACCTAAGCCGAACGAGAATTGATATCAGAGAATGAAATTAGCCTGCGATTGATCATGAAGCATGAGGAACGAGACGCATTGACGAGAGTAGTCAGACTTTCGAATTAAACAGTCATGAAATTGACGTCGGGGCGTATTTGTCGAGTGCCTTCGATAGTTTCTGTCGGCGAAGCGAACACACGGCAGACGACGTCGAGAGCTACGGATTGGAACAAACTCGAAAACGGGAAATGGTTTAGAATCGAAGTTTTTCGCTTTGCTAACAGGCGTAAGGGATACTAGATTTTCCGCACCCAATTGCCGGTTAATTCTACATATTGCAAGTACTTACAAGTCTGGAATCAGTGCGTGGAACCGGGAAAAAATATCGAACTCCGTATCGGGACGAGATACTTTCAGCGGAGTGAGCAGACAGGCAGGGGGGATATTAGCTGAGCGCTTGCGCGTGATCACGCCTACTTCGCATTACCGGCGCATTGCAAATTTCTCGGTATTTTTTTTATCGATAATATTGAACATAAAAATTGCCAGTTGTGTGTACAAATCCTACGTTTTTTTTTTAAACGACTTTAATTCTAAGTAAGACTACTTTTTTTTCATTGAGTCTTCTGTAGTCTCGAAGTAGATGTTTCTGTTCACTCGTCGCGTGACGGTTGTATTCAGTTCCGGCAGGGGTCAAGAACTTTACAGCAGCCTATCTCGTTTGATTGCTTGTCAATTATGAGACATTTTTCATACGGTTGTAACAATCTATCGATTCGATGAATGACTTTGTCGTGTACGAGCCTTTGTACTACCATTTGCCGATGTTTAGTTGTGATTTGACTATGGTGGAACATTGGCGGGTTATACCAGCAACTTTTTAAATTCATGTTACTTTCTACCATATGGCGTGCTATGTGATCATATTGCGTAGTATTGCGTAGTACTATGTTGCATATGGCATCAAATCGTCCGATACTTTTGCATGTTACATAAATCTCATATAAATTTATGCGATGATACATAACACTACCTGATTACTATTCATCATGTATCAATCAACATGCGCTTATTCAGAACTTTAGAGTAAATGCAAACGTAAAGCTGTGTATGTCTTCACCACGAACAGGCCAACCAAGTAGCCGCAAATGATAAATATTAAATGTTTATGATAGTAATTTTTTTATATGGTTTCACGTACTACATGGCATTGTAATTCAAACAAATCAACAGTTGACGCAAAATGGCTGATTTCCATGAATCCAGAAATTGAATGAAATAAAAGTCTAGAATCTCGAGAACGTATTTCCTGAAACGGAAGAATTCGAAACGTTCCGGTTCGCATCACCTATAACCTGCGGTCGCATACTCGTAACACCTACGTCAACCTATCGGCCAGGAACTTGATTCGTGATCATTTTTCCGGGTTTATTTTCATTCTCTTAAATATTTACAATTGTACTACATGAATTTTGTTCAGACAGATGCGTGTTTGACATCGATATTCCAATCATTCCAAAATACAGTAAAAATCGTTGGTACCTTTCTCAGTTTGCAGATACGTTCTTCTCACTCTACGTATCTCGTTCTCACTTTTTCAGCATTGTAAAACAAAGCACTCGGTCTGTGCTTATTACGTCTGCCTATGTTTCCTACTGTTCCCTACCCATCGGACTTCACGCATAAAGCGCTTGCTAATTGTTTGGGTATTAGTCACGGGCCCACATCGTCGAGTGGCTAGCGTCAACAAAATTTTCAGTAGACCTCTTCTCGTTTCAGTAGTTTCTGTTCCCATTATAGACCATGACAAAATTATTCACTTGTACGTAAT
Source organism: Neodiprion lecontei (assembly GCF_021901455.1). Classification (NCBI taxonomy): domain Eukaryota; kingdom Metazoa; phylum Arthropoda; class Insecta; order Hymenoptera; family Diprionidae; genus Neodiprion; species Neodiprion lecontei. The sequence goes on from NC_060261.1 coordinate 12,006,262, forward strand.
TCCCCTACTGAGACTTTCAACGACGTTAAACAAGTTGTTCAGACGATTGACCAACGTCATAAACTACACCCAAAAATAATTCCAGACCTACGTACGAACTCCTAGCTGCGAAACTGCATCGGATATTGAATTTGAGTTTAGGACAGTAAAGTGCGGCTTTTGCGACGTAATTTTCGACTTAAATCGACAAATTATCGGAAGAACATGTCAATAAAGACCGTCCAACAATTACATAATGTATTTTTATTCGTATTATGAGAAATTTTAATTCTGCTAATAATGTAAAGCGTCGAACTCAAACAACGAGGATGCTCGTCGAGAAATAATGTTTTTGACATAATTGCCTACATGGAATTTGATAGAAACGGTTCAGTGATAATAGAACATATAACAAAATATTAACAAAATAAATCGGATTTTTCAGTTAATTAAGGAAAGGGCATGTAAAAACCTAGTTTGTACTACATGTACTACCAGTACAAACTTCAAAATCACTAATACGAGTTGACTACCATTTTTGTTAAATTGGTTTCTGAAAGCTTTGCTGTCGATCATATCTGGAATTGACTGGTAACATTGTTTTAAAAAATGTTTTCCGTTACCATCTTCATTCCTTGGATCATTGTTATGGTCAATAGCTCCGTAAAAAAATCCACATCGTCCACTTCCTGCAACATTTTCAACATTTTTAGCTTCCATCAGCGCTTCTTTATCGCCTTTGCCATCAGAACGGGTGGCTGCTTCCTGCAATTTAATAAGTTCTTCCATTTTTTTTTTTTTTAATTGGTAAACACCGATGTTAATATCAAATAAATTTCATGGAGAATTAATGTTTATGAATTATGAATCATTACGAGGGTACTTGATACGATTATGTAAATTTATTGTTGTGTAACGGGGGACGAACGTAGGCCATTTCAAACTGCGTGTGATTACTGGCAATTGAGTCCGTAGGGCGGGGAGTTTTGGGTATTGATGCGCCTGCTGCTTACTCACTAGGATATATGACAGAAAATTTACATCAGTTGTTACTACGTGAGTCTTATCCAGGCAGCGTGGATCCAGTAATGCTGCATCGACACCGGTAGTTGTGGTGTTGTCCGAGCACAGAGGTCACTGCGCAGGTCACTCGTGAGTGGCCAACTAGAAGCGATTTGGCTCACGTCACTACCATAGGTAGGTTCGAATCATTAAGTTTGAACTAATTTAAGCGGGCCGTTCCCCACGGCACTGCAATGCAGGGCCGACCCGCGGCAGAGCCAGAGCAAGTCCCAGACACTCCGCCACCTTCCAAAAATCAGTTTAATATTCTGGCTCCCCAATGGGGAGCCCATCAAATATTAAGCTGATAAGAACAGATTAGAGGGCGTTTATTTAAACAAACAATGTTCCCCCGGGCTTACAATTGTTTGCCCGGGGGTTAATACACATAATCCGACCTTGGCTGTAGCGTCGCTTTAGTGCGTTGAATATAAAGTATAAATCAACCTATCATTAACTGAAATTCAATAATATGGAACACATACAGTTCCGAAACTAAAACAGCAAGATAGAAATAGAATGAAAGATTAAGTCTATGGCTAAAATATACTAAAATAATGAACTTCACCCGCACAGGGCTGCGCGGCGCTACAATTGGCGCTTAACATGGACAATTAGCCTAAACGAGGCCCGCGAGCGGCGGCTCTTCACCTGTTGAGTTGTAATTATTATTAGCGTTAGCTCCAGCGCCACGGCGTACGATTTGCCCTACTCGCCCCAAATGCAGCGTGGCGCACTTCGCGGGCTTGAACTGAAATCCAATCCCACCCGCCGCAGCCTCCACCGCCCCTAGCAGCACCTTCATGCCCTCCGGAGCGTCAGATATTAAGGTCAAATCGTCGGCATAGGCGAGTAGAATGTGCCGATGACCGTGAAGCGCGTAACCCGCGGGGTGGGCCAATGCCGCACGCAGCACCGGCTCCACCGGCAGGTTAAACGCTGCAGGGCTCATCGGACACCCTTGACGTACTTTGGAAGGAATGATGACGGGGTCCGTGTACCCTTCAGAGGTTCGCACCCGGGTGGAGCAGCCGTTGTACATTTTCTGCAACGGAGACGGGACTCCCACTTCTCGAAGTCACGCCAGATAGCCTCGTGCGGAACCGAGCTGAACGCATTCGACAGGTCCAACCACGCGACCATCACTTGGCGCCCTGACGTACGAGCGTCGGAGAGGATCTCTTACAGCACGAAATTGTGTTCATAACATCCTTCGCACGGCAGGAATTCCTTTTGCTCCGGACTGAGCCTGTTTTGTGGACGGCACTAATCGCAGCGGAACTTCATCTCGCACCCCTGGTGAAAATGTCACGTGTTATTTATAGTCGGCGTGGCCCCGAAACGCCCCCCACGTCCCCCTTGCCGAGGCGATATAACATTTGTGAATCGGAGCCACCGATTCAGCAGTGCCTTATTAATTAGAGAGCAAGAATAGGGGAGACAGAAAGGATTGGAATTAAAGAAGGTTATCTGAGAAATACAGAAAAGAGAAAGCGACAGTAGGAATGGCCTCTGTTACCTTGCGAGAGAGTCGGTAACAGAAGGGGACGATAACTTACCTTTAGTATTGATCTGTAGGATTGCACCACGAGCTTCGGATATTGACCGCCAGGGAGACAGCACCAGCCTGTCGCGCCTTTGGCCGGTCGGACGTGACAGTCGCACCCGACCTCTCACAACGGACGGATGTTGATGGTAGAGTGATCTCGAAGCTGTAAACAAGGGAACAAGAAGGGAACAGCTCGCGCTATTACCTCGGAGAAACTACGAGACTTGCGTCAACTCTGGGCTGCCGAGACCGGAGGAACACAATGCTCGCACCGTTGCACTTGCAAATGGCCCTCCCACAGTTACAGCCCGTTGAGTTTTCACACGTTTAAGTATCGGAGCGTAACCGACCACCGCGGCTTAGTATCGCGAGGGCACCAACAAGTGTTGGTGCGGCGGCACGCCACGGGAAAGGAAACCGGGGGGAGGGATGGATTAACCGGCCTGGTGATGGGCGAGGGTGGCAAAGCAGAGTCGCCTTGCAATCAGAACCGTATGGCCGGGGCACCACTCGCCTCAGGCAGGTCCGCGCGGCGGCGCGAAGACCCCAAAGAGTTCCGATGCAGAAACTAGCGTATCAGATATTAAGGTGTGGCGAAGTAAACTCAAATCGCGTCCTTATAGAGTTTTAAGGACTTTAGTTGAACTTGGTCTGGCTTTAAATACGCGCGCTGAACAGCCATCACAGGCAAGGACTCGTGTAGCCGAGCTGATGAGCGCCGGTCTGTGCCCATGGCGCGGCGGTAGTAGTCCAGTCGGAATGTACAAAAACTTCACGTAGTTCTATTCTGAAATGCGTGAGTGCTGTAAATTTTTTTTCGGCTCAATTGGATCCCGAGAAACGTAGCCTAAAAAATGTGACAAATTTTATTGACCGGCTTTGCGAGAAAAAATTATTTGATATTGAAAACGCTCCATTTCGAGTTGAGAGAAAAAAGTTTCAGACAAAAGTTATAGTTCTTGTCATTTTCTACAAAATTAGTCGTATGTAAAAATTACGTACCGTTGTTGGTTTGGCGGTAAATGGCAATGAATGAAAAACTCGTTCGTTTTGTTTTATTGCATTCAGGTCGGTGAATTATCAACCCACACCATTCAAATCCCTCATAAAATATAGAACCATCTTTCCTCAAGAGAAGCGCTCAAAGTTTGCCCGGCTATGTCATATAGTTTAGAAACAATGATTTTTTTCCCGAAATCTGCCTTTCCTCTATAGTTTACTCCCAGATTACCTGACAGAGTGCAAATAAATCGTGGTGGTAGTTTTTACTACCCTCTATCTCGATCGGATAAAAAAAATTCAATTTTCTTCCGAAATAGCACGTTTTTCGCGGAAATAAAGTTTTTGCTTAGAAATAAATGGTGATAACTTTGTCAATTTTCGAGTTATCGAAATGTCCTCTGGAGATCTGATGAGTCTTTTTGAGATGCTAATTTTGGGAAAAAAAATCATCCCTTAATTTCCATTATAACCGGAGATATTGACATGTTTACCTATTAATTCATTGTTGTTGATGTAAGTAATATTTTCGAATGAATCAAATTCGCACGTGTTTCTGAGACATTCGGGTATGATGTATAATTTGTTTCATATCCCTCCTGTGAATTGATTTCATTTCAACGACGAAATCGCCGCGCTCTCCGGGTCCATTGCACCGGGTCGCGTAATCGCGAGACGCCCGGCCAATCGCGCTTGACTCAGCGTGGCTAAGATTCTTATAATATTATCATAAGCGCGACTACATACATAATTTACATTCCGACTGTACTAATATGTACCGCGAGCTAACCGGTCACGTAACCAAGGCAAGGTGACAAAATAAAAAATAATCTTCCTGGTGCCCAATACTACGATCATACGTAAGGATATTTCGTAAAAATCAGTGAGGGAGACAGGCACCTATTTGTCTGGATTACAATCTCGTGTTTAGCTCTCGCGTTTTCGCTAATTCGTTTTACAAAATGGATCACAACGTGGGGCCACTTGAGGCGTAAAATGAATCTCGCCGAAGATTTCTTCGTGACAGAGATGAGTTCTCTAACGAACTGCGTTCTTTCCGTGTTCAGCCGAATACCGGAAAACCGTGGATTATCAAGCAAGCTGCAGTTTAAATAAGATCCGATAACCCAAAACCACGCGAATTAATTTTAAACTATAGTGCGCATACGCATGGTGTACCTATAGATCAGACTCACACCGTCGAATCTCGTGTTTACCGGTGAGATTAACCCACGTAACAGACACACCGATATACTTCTCCCGGGAGTTAGTAGGTGTAAAGTCAACGTCGCATGTGTGCGTGAGAAGAGATCCGCGCGTCAACGTTGCCTGGACAAAGCGTCACACATGCAACCCTGCGAATAACATCTGACAATCAGCCGGCGCAGCTGAATCGAAGAGCAAATTTCCGATCCCACACCCATCTATAAAAAAAAAATCCTTTCAACCAATTGTTTGGTGTGTAAGCGTGCAATGGATCTTACAGTCCTCTGCATTCTCATATATTGCACTGCTACATCGCAGTTTTGACTCAAGAAAACGCTGACAAAGAAAAACCCGCGCGTATGAGCCAATCATTTTGTATGAGTGCGCGTAGAAACATAACACCGGTCTGCAACAAAATCCTCCTTCAAATGAAATATCACAGATATAAAGGTTTTAATTTGCCGAATCTATAGGTACATGTTTTCCATTTGTTGCTGTGACGTATAAATTACGTTATATGATTTTTTTTATTGTACAAAATGCAAAATTCGTTTTGTTTTGTTTTTGCATTTACACTGCTTTCACCTATTTAAATAATGTCTGTATGTAAGTGCATACAAAACTAGTTCGAACTGATAGAAATAGAAAGAAAGATATCGTCTTAACCGGTGTTTTCACACGTCTGAAACGTATGTAGAGCCAATGTATGCGACTGCGCAGTTCTTGTTGTAAATTCGTGAAAAGAAAGATAACTACGTAATAACTAGAATTATACTAGTAGATATATTTTCTGACGATTATAATTTTAAAATTTTTCAACTTCACAACTTTTTTTTCATAAATATCGATGCTATCATTAGTGTATTATTATAATTTGTGAACAAATATGGCATTTTCTTGCAAAAAACATTACGTAAAAAGTATACGTCGTACACATTTTTTATCACTATATTTCGATACAAGAGCATCAAACTTATTAAAATTATATACAATATAATGAGGAGAATCAAAAGTTTTTGTTTTTGCAGACCAGTGTAATAGACGCCGAACGATCCGCGGCATAGCCGCGTTGTTTATATTTTCACCGGACTCGACAAAAGAAGGGTATCGCTGTTACCATGCCGAACGGCGAACCCAGAAGGTAGAGGAAGGGGCAAGGGGAGGTAACGCCACAGAGTCGAGGCCGTAAACACGGTATAACGTATACACGCGTCTTGCTCGAGCCCGCCCAACACCTCGCGGCCGCCGCTTTCATCCAGCTGACCGACTACGACGCTCGCTCAAACGAGCAGGCTCCGCCTCACAACAAAAGCGTGACTTAGTTCTTCCAAGGCAGCTGACCAGGTCAGTAGGCGCTGTGAGGAAGACACGAACGATTCGAACACGGTCTCGTGCAAGGAAAGATTCAGAATCTTCTGTGTTGACTCAACAAGTAAGCGCGTTAGAACACGCAGTAACGCAGACCGACGAATCGAACGCGCGAGTGAGCGGACAGATGGAGGCGAATAACGCGCGGCTTAACGAGTGGCGTAAGCAACAAGAAGTCGGCGGATTAGAGCGCGAGAGACGAATAATCGAAATGTTTACTGCCTCCGAGCTTGCGAGCGGATGGTAATACCAGTGATTCACTATCGAGTGAAAATTCGGCATTTGACGGAAATATTAGCCGCGGCTCACGCCAGCGGGGAGAGAACCGCGACCGCGAAATACGAGAAGTCGAACGTCGGCAGGCGGTCAGCCTGATACAAGAACGCGCTGCCGAGAACCGCGCTGCATCTCAAACGACACAGCGTCGAGATTTGTATCGTTTTCCACGCGCTGCGCGAAACGACGAACCACCGCGTCAACAACCAAGGCCGTCATTCAACGCACGTGCGTCCGCGCCGCCACAACCGACCCCGAACAGTCAAAACTCGGCGTATCGCCCGATTCGTAACTTCGCAAAACTCTCGCGCGACTGAAATCTAACGTTTCCATCCGAAGACCTCGCGCCGGAAGATTTTCTACGCGACCTCGAGCGTAGAGCGATCGCCGAAAATCTCACAGAAGAGCTTTTATTAGCGATTCTAGCTTTACTGTATGGTACTAAAGGTACTAAAACGTTTCTAAATGAATAATACTCTATCTACGTTACGAACGTTACCGTAAAAGTTATTTTTCTGTCGAGCAAAACTTGTATTCCAATTGCTTGACCATTCGAAAAAAAATATGCGAGTAAGCGAAGAAATGCATAGGACTGAAAATACACCTCTCAACAAGGCCTACATCTTTGGTGGATACATGTCGAGATACATGTTTCGTCAGAAAACTCATATTTACCGAGATATTCAGCGAAAAGAACTTTTTTGTTCTGAAAAAATGCTTCAGAGGTCATAGCGATAGATTTAAAATTTTTTTTTTTTTTTTGGTGAGCTTTTGTGTAACATTTCTCACAAATACGAGCATCGAATTTGAAGTGGGTCGATTCCTTCGAGACATAGTTTAAATATTCGAGTTATTTTTCAGCAGGCTTCTGCGTTGCATTCGGCATGGAAAGAAGTAATTGAGAAACGATCACTGGCCTGGTCGGATTATGCCATCACATACATAAATTGATTCCCTTAAGGAAGGCCACTTGTTGGAATTATTTAGAGCAAGGACACCGATCAGACCATTGCACAATACCGATGGTCGAACGCTGCTTTAGGTGCAATAAGAAGGGCGTAAACAACGCATCCTGCAAGTGCCCACTCAACAAAGACTCGAAACCATAAACTAAGACGGCCCGGCAAACCCGCAGTTGACTTGCTGGAGAAGCGAAAGGCTTCTCCGAAAACAAAAACGAAGGTACAGCACCGAGTCAAAATCTGCTGTATACGCGAAGCGATTCATGTCAGAAACACCATCAGCACAATTGACCACAGTCGAAATGCCTGAAGTCCACTCAACACCGGTGAGCCCGGGGGATGAAGGTTCCGACGACGTACGTTCCAACTCACACGGACGTACTCAAACGGAGCACAACAGTCGCGCAACAGCGGCAAAGAATTCGGCAAGCCAAAGATCACTTCAAGCCAAAATTCACCTTTGGCGGCACGAAAGTACCGGCATGTTGTCCACTGCGCAGGGGCGGTTTACGAAAACGGGCGCCCTAGGCCTGACGAAATTAGCGCCCCCTCTCCCCTCTCCATAAAATAGTTGAAAAAGCATAGGCTAGAATAAATAATTTTTATATTTCAAAAATAATTTAACGGAAACAGAATTTCAATCATACATATATTATGTAGGTTTGTGGGTAGGAATGGAGCACATATATATTTTATATTGGCGATATTGACGTTTGAGTGGACCCGATTAAAACGTTCGCTTTCTCGCTTTTAATCTTGCAAATTTATCGATGATTGCATCGGTCTCTGCCATATCAACAAGCTCTGAATTCGACGATAAAAACGCGAGACTAGAGAGACGATTCTGACCCATCGTATTCCGTAAATAATATTTCACTCTTTTCAACGTCGAAAAGGAACGTTCCCCTGTAGCATTACTGGAGAAAAGCGCGAGATACATTCGAAAAACGATATCCATATTGGGGAATGTAGCAACAATATTCTTCTCGCGAATGATCATCAAACATTTCCCAATGTTGATTTCTTCCTCCGTCAATCTGATTTCCCGGATAAAATTCCGGAAATGTATGCATTCTTCACCAAAATCGTTGTCGAGATCGGTGGAGTATGTCGTTCGTAAATCTTCACATTGTGTGATGATCTCTGCATCCGTGAGTGATGGCAAACGACTGAGAAAGCCAAAGCGAGCGTTGACATTTTTGTAGGCGAGACTTCTTTTTTCTAATTCGCCTGACAATCGATCGAGTATGACGAGAAACGTTTTTATACGCATGTTTTGTTTTCCGTCCAATATCGCTTCATTACCGCTTACCTCGTCAAATCGAGCGGTCCTTCTTCTGCGTCGTTGATTCTCATGCGCATATTCGTTGCATTGAGATAGCTCCTTTGCTTTCTCTTCATAATCGTCGAAACGATCACGCAAACCGACAACAAATGCTTGGAGGGCATCATACAGTTGTACAACTGTTGTCAAATCGATGTTAACACGCTGGAGACTTTATTCGTTTTTTCGAAACGCTCCAAGATATCGCTCCAAGTCACAGCCATTATGGCGGTCTCCAGCAAATCAAATTGTTGCGACAATCCTTCGGCTTCGGCTTTTGTGGATGGCTTTTCGGAACCATTTTCCGCAATATCGTCGAGGGCGTCTCGCAGACTCTCCCACGATCTTACGAGTGCTCGACATGCTTCCGCTCTAGCTGACCATCTTGTGCCAGACAAACTTTTGGGCAAGAGCATTCCAGGCTGATTTTCGACCTTCGATTTTATTTGTCCCCACCTGGACGTAAGTGCACTCAAGAATGTGTAGACGTGTTGCACGAACATAAAAAATCTGATCGCTCTCGAACAACAATCAGCAGCTGCTTGACCTACTAAATTAAGGGAATGCGCTGCGCACGGGACGTAAATCGCCAAAGGATTACGTTCGATAATTTTGGCTTGTACCCCACCGTAACAGCCCGACATATTGCTCGCATTGTCGTATGATTGTCCACGGCAGTCCTTTATGTCGATATCTTTGTTGAACAATACCTGCATAATCGCCTGCTCTATCTCAGACGCGCGGTGACCTTCAATAGGTATAAATTGCAAAAAACGTTCTACGGGCTCTCCGTTTTTGCACACGTACCGGATAATGAACGTCAACTGATCCGAATGTGAAATGTCGGGAGTCGAATCTACACTTATCGCATAATACTTGGAGGCTTTTACATCCGAAATCAATTTTTTGAGTAGATCAACATATATCATCGCAATGAATTCTTCGCAAATATCCTTAGAAAAATACGATACGTTTCCTTTTCCTGGATTTCCGAACCGATCGATGTGATTTTGGAGAAATGGATCGTTACGAGCCATCACTTCAAGAATACCCAAATAATTGCCATTGCTGACCGATCCAAATTTCTCTTCTGTTCCTCGGAAAGCCAAACCTCGGGTTGCAAGAAACTTTATCGCAATTATAACGCGAGTCAGTACTTGTCGCCAGTAATTACATTCTTGTATGCACATGTAACTTGCTATCAATCTTTCCCAATAAATTTCCTCGCAGTACATGCTTTTGTGTATTTTCTCGATGACCAAGACTTCTCTCATGCTCAGCTATTCGCACATCATTCTTCCAGTCGTTGAAGCCTTCTGTAAACGCGTTTACTGATGTCGAGAATAGCATACAAGGTATGCAATACACGCAACCTTTCGAGTGCGAATATGCTAACCATTCTCGTCGGTGCATTTCACCATTTGATGTTTTTTGAAAAAATATTTGCGCAGTACAATATCTTGTTTTAGACCCATAAACGTGTTATAAACGCGTTTTGAAGCCCGAAAATTCTTCAATCTCGGATCCTCTTGCTCCAACGGATTTCGTAAAATGAAATCAATCATTTCTGAATTTCTTTTTGGCCACAAACCAGGGTCAGCAAGAGAAAAATCACGATCGTGACCATCGGCACGAGTTTCAGCTGCAGAAGTCACTGAATTCGTAACTTCGTCGATTATTTTCTCCTCCTCAGCCTCCTTTTCATTTTCGACAATAGATTCTACTTGCAAACGCGATATTTGCTGAAATCAGGAGAATGCGGGAAAAAATTGCAGGATATGGTAAGACAGGAAATATACATTGATGAGGGTTTTGGAACCAACTAGAATGGTTGCTTCGTTATTTTGGCCATTTTTGCGTTTGGGATCCACAGGATTTTTTCCCCAGATTCATCTTTTACAAGTGATGATAATGAATTATTTCAAATTTTATTCAGACGTTGGCGAAAGAAAAATAAAAAATAATTTCAAATAACAGTCTAATACGTATATTAAATTATCAGGGTACGTCGATATTTACCTCGCCCGTCGAATCTTCAGTTGTAGCAGAACTTGATGTTTGCGCCGTTTCTTGAACTGTTTCCCGATTGATGAAAAAAGTATCAATTCGCGGAATTTTTTGGGTTATGAGCGACTCTTTCTCCTCTTTCTCTTTTGTCAATTTACGGCGCTTGGCGCCACTCATTTTATTGACGCTCATTTGTCCAGCTGTCCGTTGTACTACAATGTAGGGACTGTAGGTTGGGAAATTTGTTCGCAGAAATGTTTGACAACAAAAATGAATTGAGCACGAAAAAACTTAAATTCGCTTGTCAGGATGTGTCGCAGTGGGCGTACGATTGGTATTGGTGCATAAGAGAAGGGGGCGCGCAAACTTGCGAATTTCGCCGGCCCGGGGCACCCCCTTCTGCCTCGGCGCCAGGATGTGTCGCAATGGGCATACGATTAGTATTGGTGCATAAGAGAAGGGGGCGCGCAAACTTGCGAAATTTCGCCGGCCCGTGGCACCCCCTTCTGCCACGGCGCCAGGATGTGTCGCAATGGGCATACGATTAGTATTGGTGCATAAGAGAAGGGGGCGCGCAAACTTGCGAAATTTCGCCGGCCCGTGGCGCCCCCTTCTGCCACGGCGCCCACGGCGCCCTAGGCTCGGGCCTAGCGGGCCTAGTGCATAAACCGCCCCTGCCACTGCGAGAGAAGGTACCAAAACACGCGAGGGAAATAATCTTGACTATACCAGAGCAACCTTCAACACGCTCGGCAATCTTGTATGCAATCGTATTAATCGGTGGAAAAACATTTCTCGCTTTCTGCGATATATGCGCAAATTTCTCCTTCATGCATAGAGACGTATATGAGTCGATAAAACGCCACGCGATGAACACGGAAAGGAAGACACAATCGTAACACCAGTGACCTTAGCCGACTATTAGTGAATTGTTCCGCAGGTACACAAATCATTTATGATTAACGTTGCGAATGAGGCTGGCACCCAGTGGTTCTCGATCATGGAGCAATTGGTTGACGAGATTATACTCTGCATGGACTTTTGGCTCAACTGGGGTGTACGGATTTACGATGACAATACGTGAAACTTCGGAGTGTCATCTGTGAAGATTTCGTTCAAGATGTACAAGGTACCTGTCGGCGTGGCCGCTACCGAACATGAAATCAATCCCGGATGCTCTTCACGAACCAATATTTACTTCCACCATCGATTTGAGCGAAGCCTTTCACAAAATCCCCATGGATCCGGAATCGCAGCCTTTGACAGCCTTCGTTCTCGAAGGCAAAGGCTTGTTTCAATACAAAAGGATGCCATACGAACTTTGCGGAGCATAAACGACGTTCCGGGAGCTTATGGACAAGCTTAGGGAGAAAATTCGACAAAAACTGATCACGATAGACCGCGAAGATCTGATAGCCAAGATATTCGTCTATCTCGACGATTGGAACATCGCCGCAGGGACCTTCAAAGACCATATTCTATTTCTGAAGACGCTGTTCGACGTTCTAATCGAAGCGAAACTCAAAGCCAACCCGGAGAAGAGCCAATTCGCAGTGCCTGAAGACAAATTCCTTGGATTTAACGTCGACAAAGATGGCCTACGACCAGACCCGGCTAAAATCGCTCCATTAAAGAACATTGAAAGACCGGGGGGTCAACTCTGAGAACTAGATCCGAAGTTACCATTCGTACTTTACACCGATGCTTCCGATGCAGAAATAGGAGCAGACCGCATCCATCGTGGACCGGACAAAGAACACCTGATTCACTGTCTCAGCAGAGCATTAAAAGGTGTCAAGATAAAATACTCGACGACGGAGGAGTGCTTGGCTATCGTATGGGCAGTCGACGGCAAGCTACGTTACTATCTCGAGAGAACACCATTTCGAGTTGTGACGGATCACAACTGCCTGAAATACCTTATGTCCATGGAAAATCCGACTACCCGACTTGCCCGGTGGGTACTGAAGCTCTTGGCGCATAAGATCACGATAGAGTATCGTAAAGGCTCGGAAAATGAGGCCCCGGATTACCTAACTCGAAAATTTTACAATCCGTCGCGACACCCGACAGATTGCATCTTATGCAATCAAACTCATGGATCGGCAGAAAGATCGAGCTTGTGAAGAAAAAACCGAGCGTATGCCCGGAATTTCAGATCGGAACCGATGGAAGGCTGTATTACTGCCACCCACACCCGTTGAAAATCATCCTGGGACAGAAGACGGCCTGGAACATGGTCGTTACAGAAGAAGAAATTCTTCCGATATTGGAGAAAAATCATTTTCCAATCAACGCGGGTACTAAAAAAACGTATCAGCGTATCCAAAAGTAGTAGTACTGGCCTGTCATTTACGAAGACGTCAACGAGTTCGTCTCGCAATGCCATACCTGCCTAAAGAAAAAGGCCGATCACTCGAAGAAACGAAGATACTTGTGCCTGACGGAATTTCAAAGCTCTTGGCATAGCATCTCGATCGATATCGTAGGACCGATGCCCAGGTCGAAAAGTTTAGTTGCTAATTGGTCCCCCAAATTTTGCTTTTGTTGCTCCTGTAGTTTCGCCGAAATTGAGGGCGATGTCAAGTTTAAATAAAAATTTCTTCGTGCTCCAGTATTTTATCAACGATTATCGTCTGATTGAGTTTTGAGGGTCGACCACGCGCTAGATTCATGACATTAAATCAAAGTTCACGACAAGAGATTCGAAGATACTGGAGCTGATGCGGAGGAGAGCACGGAAAAAATCAGCAGTTGAGGGAAAATACTAATCGAGTTCGGCAGGGATAAAAAACGCCGAAAGAACGCTGGTTTCATTGATTAAGACTGGACGGCAAAGATCAGTAAGGAGCCGCTGGAGTACATTGTAACACCGCCACACTTGAATCTATCCGACCTCCTGTATCAAATATCACCGTCAAAACATAGCAGACATCAAACGAAAAGCGAGTGCAAAATGTATATTTCGCGTACATCGAATCGAATATAACGGCACGACATGTCGACGGCACTCCTTGTGGTATCGATCAAAATTATCGGATTATTAAATCACTAGTACCTAGAATCATGTTCCCTTCAAATAATGGATTCAAAAACTAATCTACGTGGAAAGTGCCGGGGAGGTAATATAATCATAAACAGAGAATGCTTTAGACGATACATGGTTATCTGTTCTTTCTAAAGTCTCACGCTGCTTTTGGGACCGAAACATGCAAACATGCGGTCCATCGGCCCCCTCAAGGTGCTGAGGGGTCTAGAATAGCCCTCAGTCTTTTCGCGATATGAGTCAAGTAAAAACGGTCCTTCCTCGTACGTTTAAAATAAAAGCCAAAGTAGAGATTGGTTGAAAAATCGGTCCACTTGGACATAATTCCAGGGTGCGATTTTATTTTAGGCTTATGGGGGAAGGGGGGGGGGGGGTGATCAGAAGTGTCGATCTCGATCTTCCGAACAATGGTTATTACCATTTTTATCCTATCGATATTTGTTGAGTTAGACTGTAAATAGGGGTAAAAAACGTTTCTTTTTTTTAATTATCTCGTGTATTATCATGATTATCGTAAAAATGGTGGGGAACGATCAGGTAGGAAATTTTATTTCCTCCAACTTTGTTCCTTACCATTTGCACCCTAGGATCAATATTTTCAAACTTACACTTAAGAATATATTGGCTTTACGTTCTCAATCGAAAGTGAATCACATCAACATTGAATACTTTATGATAAGATGAAAATAGGAAAGAAATCAACCACAATACAGATGATAAGAAAATCGAATCTGAATAATAATGATGTCCAAAAAATATCGGTAAATTGTTTAAACAAAAGATTGTTTAAGAAAGTTTCGGGGAATACTTTTTTTGGTCATCTGAAATGAATTCGTTGATTCTTTTAATAACGCATGAGTCTTTGAAGAACTTTCTTTTATTTTTGATAGTTCTGCTTTCGAAAATTTGTAAAAGCTTAGCAAAGTCTTGTATGACGGTGATCTCACAATAATTGTTCAGAAAATACAGCGTGCTAAAGTACATTTTTGCAGATGCAGAAATATTAAGGGTCATCAATGGAAATCTCGACTTCTGAGATTTTCAGAAATATGAGCCATATCCGTTTTTGAGTCACAGGTCGGTACTGCGGACCGTCTTTTTTATTTATTTTTATTATTTATTCTTTTTTATACTACTTTGTCTTCTTTTAGTTTTAACAAGTTGCATGTACTCCAGGATTTAGTGCACCCCTCCTTTATCTCTACTTATACTTTTTCCTCTGCACATTCTGGTCCTTGGAGTGCATGCAACTCAACTTTTATTGCTCAAACCAAAGATGTATGTTCCTTTTATTTTATTATCATTTTATCTTTTTATTGTATTTACTTTACACTCTACAATTTTATATTATATTCTTTAAGCCACCGCCTGGGGCGGAAGTTGTAACTATATTACCCCCGGGCAAACTATTGTAAGCCCGGGGAAACATTGTTTGTCTAATTAAACGCCTTTTATCTGTTCTTATCAGCTTAATATCTGATACGCTCCCCATTGGGGGGCCAGTATATTAATCTGATTTTTGGAAGGTGGTGGGGTGTCAGGGGCTTGCTCCGGCTCCGCCGCGGGTCAACCCTGCATTGCAGTACCGTAGGGAGCGGCCCACTAGGACTTTAATATCAGAGCACTCCGCCACCTTCCAAAAATCAGCAGTTAGGATAGCTGATTTTTAATTTTTTGATTTTTTAGACTTTCATTTTTGAACTTTTTTTTACTTTTTTATACGGTTTTATTTATACACCCGTTAGGTCGTATAACGGCTGCTCCACCCGTGTGCGAACGTCTGAAGGATACACGGACCCCGTCACCATCCGCTCCGGAGTGCATCAAGGGTGCCCGATGAGCCCTGTGGCGTTTAACCTGGCACTGGAACCGGTGCTGCGTGCAGCATCGGCCCACCCGGCGGGTTACACGCTGCACGGCCATCGGCACAATTTGCTAGCTTACGCCGACGATCTCGCGTTAATATCGGACACTCCGGAGGGGATGGAGGCGCTGCTGGAGGCAGTGGAGGCTGCGGCGGGTGGGATTGGACTTCGGTTCAAGCCCGCGAAGTGCGCCACGCTCCACATGGGGCGTGGGCGCGGTGGCCGGGTTCTTCCCACCCGCTTCACCCTCCAGGGTCAGGAAATGACGGCTCTGGCAGAGGGGGTGCCCTACATGCACCTGGGGATCCCGACTGGCTACCAGGTGAAGCAGACCCCGCTGGTGACGGTCCAGGAGCTGGAGCGCGACCTCCGAGCCGTTGACGAGTCCCTCCTCACCCCGTGGCAGAAGGTTGAGACGGTGGCAACATTCATATTGCCCCGTATTGACTTCTCGTTGCGGGGAGCACACGTGGAAAAGGGTCCTCTGACGGCAACCGACAGGCTAGCTAAGCGCCTGGCCAAGTCCTGGCTAAAACCCAGAGAGCTAGCGCGGAGGTGGTCTTCCTCCCTCCCAGTAGGGGGGGATGCGGACTGCTTCCTCTGGCAGACCTTGCCGACGCCCTGACCATCGCTCACACCTTCCGGATGCTATCCGCGGCCGATGCGGTGGTCAGGGGGTTGGCGTGGAGCTCGCTGGGGCGGGCGGTGTCCAGGAAACTTGGACGGGACCCGTCGTGCTACGACCTGGCGGCCTATCTCTCCGGCTCGCTGGAAGATGGGCTTGCCAGAGACGGGGGGGACACTTCTTCGCTGTGGTCGAGGGCTCGGAATGCGGCGAGGAGGAGCGCGAAGGCCCTGGGCCTGAGGTGGCGATGATCTGCCAAGCTTGGGGAGCTGGCCGTGGAGATCCGGGGCTCGGCTGGGCGGACGACGGTGGTGCCACCGCGAGCGCGAGGCCAAATTGTACGCCGGCTGCGGGCGGCATGGGCGGAGCACTACGGTCAGAGACTTCTACGGAAGCCAGACCAGGGGAAGGTGTTCGAGGTGTCGTCGTGGTCGAGGTATTCCAACCACTTCCTCCGCGGCGGCAGCTTCACCCGCTTCGCTGATTGGCGCTTTGTCCACCGCGCGCGCCTGGACGTCCTGCCCCTTAACGGGGCACGACGCTGGGGCGACGGTGACAAGCGTTGCCGGCGTTGCGGGGGAGCACTCGAATCCCTTCCCCATGTGATCTGCCACTGCCGCCTGCACTCGGCTGCGTGGCAGCTGCGGCATGATGCCATCGTCGCCCGCCTAGCGAAGGCGAACCGCCTGCCAGGGCAGCTCCGGGTTAACAGGCGGGTCGAGGGGGTTGACGAGGAGCTGGGGGCTCTCAGACCTGACATCGTGGTCAGGCACGAGCCCTCAAAGAGCATCGTCATCGTCGATGTGACCGTGCCTTTCGAAAATCGTAAAGTCGCTTTTGACGAGGCCAGGGGACGTAAAATCTTAAAATATAAGCCCCTGGCCGACGAGCTCGGAAGGCGCGGTTACCGGGTGACGGTCTCTGCGCTCGTCGTTGGCGCCCTCGGCTCATGGGATCCGAGGAATGAGTCGGTGCTCAAGCAGCTGCATATCGGTAATCGGTATGCAGCTCTGATGCGCCGGCTCATTGTTTCGGAGACCATCCGATGGTCACGAGACATCTACGTGGAGCACGTCTCGGGCGTCAGGCAATATCGCGTGCCTGAGATTAGCGGACCCTTGGGGGGTGACGCGGGAGCAACTCTAACGGAAATTCCGAACGGCGAAAGGCTGCCGCTCACGGGCCAAGTCTAGGCTGCGTCCCATTATTTTAAATGCATACTCTATAGCTATATCTGGAATCTATACTATTTCTATTCTCTCTTAATTCTAATGAAGGGCGGTGGCCAGTGTGATGGCATAGCCACAGATTATTTTCCTACCATACATTCTACTCTTCTATCCTATACCTACTATATATTTATTTTATCTATACATCATTTTAAACCTATTTATCTTCTTTTAACTTTTATTTTATTTATGTATTTATTTATTTTATTGTATTTATTCTTTTACCCTTATTCTTCTCCGGTAGAGGCCGGACACTTAGACCGTCTATTTCTTTTCATTTCACTTATCTGACCTAGTCCTTTTATTTCTATACTGTTTTAAGTTTTAGCAAGCTGCACGTACTCCAGCCTTTTATTGCTTTTTAAACCAAAGACTTTAGTCCGCATATTCTACTTCTTTTTTCCTTTCCACATTCTAGTCACTGGAGTACATGCAACTTAACAATTTTTATACTCATAGCTAAAGATGCTTCTACCTACTTTATTAATCAATATGCCTATACATTATACAACCTTCTTCTCTTCTTGTGTATCATGTGTATATTATGTATTTTTATATCTATATTTAAGCCACCGCCAGGGGCGGAAGATGTATTTAAAGCACCCCCGGGTGAACAACTGTAAGCCCGGGGGAACATTGTTTGTTCTAATAAACGCCCTTTAATCTGTTCTTATCAGCTTAATATCTGATACGCTCCCCATTGGGGGGCCAGTATATTAATCTGATTTTTGGAAGGTGGTGGAGTGTCAGGGGCTTGCTCCGGCTCCGCCGCGGGTCAACCCTGCATTGCAGTACCGTAGGGAGCAGGCCCACTAGGACATTTAATATCAAAGCACTCCGCCACCTTCCAAAAATCAGTAGGGTAGGATAGCTGATTTTTAATTTTTTTGACTTTTATTTTTTGACCTTTTGTTTTTGTCATTTTATATATACACTTTTATTTATTGACATTTGTATATATTTTATCTTTTACACTTTAGATTTTAGTTATTTATTTATTTATTTAATTTATTAGCTAATTATTAGTTTTAATCCCGCCGAGAAGCGATCGGGACGCGGTTTAAGTGCGCGAGTGTTGTGCCGCGAGTGTGTGCGTCTCCCCCGCTTCGTCCCCCCGTAGTGTGTGCGGCGGAACTCCCCGGGACATCGCGCCGGTGGGTGGACCCGTCAGAGGTAAGTGGTGCCTTTCTTTCTCTCTTCTGTCTCTTTCCCCCGGCCATACGGTGCCGATTGCGAGGCGACCTTGCTTAGCCGTTCTCGCGCGGCACTAGGCCGGTTAATCCTTTACCCCACCCCTAGTTTCCGTCACTGTAGCGAGCCGACGCACCAACACTTGTTGGTGCCCTTGTGACGGTGAGTTGCAGTGTCGGTTGCGCTCCCATCCTAAACGCGTTAAGACTCAACGGGTTGTAGCTGCTGGAAGACCGACTGCAAGTGCGTCGGCACGAGGGTTGGCCTCTCCGGCTTCAACAACCCAGAGTCAACGTAAGTCTCGAAGTTTCTCTGAGGAAATAGCGCGAGTTATTCCCTCGGCGACAGCTTCGAGATCCTTCTACCACCACGTCTGTCGTTGCCCGAGGTCGGGAACGACTGAAACACGTCTGACCTGCCAAAGGTGCGACAGGCTGGTGCTGCCCCCCCGGCGGTCAGTAGCCGAAGCTGTGGGCGCGAGTCTCAGGTCGGTACTGCGGGCCGTCGGTAATTTATCCTCCCCCTCTGTTACCGACTCTCTCTTAAGGTAACAGAGGCAACACCGCCTGTCGCTTTCTTCTTCAACTCCTTTGATAACCCGTCTTTTACCCCAATCCTCTTTTATCTCCCCTTTATTTCATCTCTTCATAAGGCACCGCTGAATCGGCGGCTTCACTTAGCGGCGTGATGGAAGTCTTCGTGGACTTCCCGTTCCCGGACGAGTTCCGCTGCCAGGAATGTTTTCGTGGCAGTAGCGGCAGGGGGACATGGGCGGTGGGGGCGTTAAGGGCGCACGCCGACTACAAAAAACATCTAAGAAAATACCACCCGGAGCGCGGGATGAAGTTCCGCTGCGGTATGTGTGGCTTCATCGGCGAGGGGGGGTATCCCCTCAAGGCGGTGGAGCTGCGCCACGAGCGGGCCCATCCCGCGCCAGCAACAAGTAGTCGGGGTGCGTCTGAAGCACCCGCGGCGCAGCAGCCGGGTACTGTTGACGAGGGCCGTGAGCGGCCAATTATGAGCTTTTTCAGCGCTGCGGCGCCTGTGGGTCGGACACGGGCGACGAGGACAGCGACGACGACGACGGCGACGGCGGGCTCCAGCAGGGCAACCACCACCACACGCCCTGCCACCACCAGTGGGACGTCAAGGACGACGCGGCAGACCATCAGCCACCCACGGAGGAGTGACGAGACCGCCCGCACAACATCTGTGGCGCCCGCCACTACGACCGGGTCTGGAGCGCGGTGCAGTACCAGTCGGCTGCCGGCAATGAGGACGACCCCAGAGGCACCCCGTCTCTCCAACGACGGGGTGCGGAGGACCAGCGGGGGTCAACGCGGCTCTCCGGGGGCCCGACCTTCCATCCACGAGGGCCCCCTGACGAGGAGGAGGAGAGCCGCCGGCGTGCCGGTCGAGCCGACCCCACCATCTACCTCCACCAGGAGAGGCACCGTGTCCAGGCCACAGCGGACATCCCCGGGACTAAGGGGGGCACAGCATCTGCGCCCCGCCGCAACACCATCACCAAACGCGGCGGGGCCCACCATCAACAGAGGAGGCCCCCCCCGACCATCAACACTCCCGGGGCGGATGAGGACGGAGGCAACTACATACGCCGCCGTCACCGCGGGCGCCACCACCGCGACGATGCAGCCATCGTCCGGCGTGCCGGCTGCACGTAGAGGGCTGCGATCGACCGCCAGGGCCACATCACTTCCCCCTGGCGGTCCCACCGGAGGCAGCCCTCCACCGTGGGAGATGCCGGCCCCGCCGGCCCACAACACCCGGAGCCGGAGAGCGGGGTCGGTAAGCGGACAGCCGATCACGTCGGCGGTGGCTGCGACTCTAACTACGGCGACGACGACGACGACGATGTGCGGGGGGCCGATCACCACCCCAAGGCCCCTCGCAGGGGGGAGGGTCACCACGACCACCTTTGGACCACCTGCCGCACTGCCACGTGCGGCAAGGACCCTCCCCTCCATCGCGGAAGCTGAGTCGAGGGCGGTCTCACCAGCGAGGGATCCGTGGAGTGTCGTCCCCCAGCGGACCCGCCGACGACATCCCTGCGGGTCCGCCCCGGCGTCCACCGAGGAAAGCCCGCCGTCTTCACCAGCCCCGTCCACAACATCATCATCGGGGTCGTCGTCCGTGTTCGTGCCCGCAGGCGACGCAGCGAGTAGTACCAGTTCAAATAATAACATTAATAATTCGCGACCGCCAGCGACTCTAAGGCGAGGCTCCCGCGTTTGCGCCTCGAGGGTTAATGCGGCGCCAGGCGCGCGTGCACGCGGCAACATAAATAATAATAATAATAACGTTTTCTCTTCTTTTTCCGCTTCTAGAACGAGGATGCCGGACACGTGTTCCACGGATATGGAGCCCCGGAGCCAAACAAGAAATAGAGGAGGTGCTATCCGGAGGACCGGAGCACAACGGGCAGGAGGAGCCATTGGTGACGGGAGGCCCGCGACCTCTGGGCACGGGTGTCCACCTGCGGGGAGCCAACGACGGCCCAACCAACCCCGTCAGCCATCGGCTCCGGTGGGGCAGCCGCCGAGGCCGACCGACCAGTCCGCGATGATCCACCACGCCGTGAATCGCGTCGGCGAGGAGGGCGTGGTGCGTGAGCGGGAACAGCTGATCGGCCTGGCGGAATCGGCTGTCAGTTGGAAAGATCTGGAGGAGCTGGCGGCGCGAGTCGCCACGTTCCTCCAAATCACTGGAGCGAGTGTGGGGCCTGCGGGGGAGGAGAGGGCGGCCGGTCGTGCGGGGGGCCGGCGCGGGGGGAGGGCTGGGGAAGCCCCGCGCGGGGGGTCCGGGCGGGCGGGGAATTGCGGAAGCCCCGGTGTGGAGCGCCGTGGGGCACTTTCAACGGGGGGGGGGGAGGGACCGAGTGAGAGAGGCCACGAGGATTCAGCGGCTCTTCCGAGCGAACCGTCGGCGCGCTGTCCAAGAAGTGTTGACGGGCCCGCTCCAGCACTGTGAAGTGTCAAAGGAGCGGAACCGTCAACACTTTGAGGACATGTACGCTCCGGCGGAGAGCCTGGGGGGGCCGCCCTCTGGCCGAACCTCTTGCACCTCCGGATGAAAACAGCAACGACGGTCTGATTAGGCCTTTCACGGAGCGAGAGGTGGACCGCCGACTCCAGCGCATGAATAATTCAGCGCCGGGTCCCGACGGGCTCACCTACCGTGACCTCCGGAAGGCCGACCCCGACTGTCGTTTGCTGGCGGCGACGTTCAACGCCTGCCGTCGTCTGGAGGCGGTCCCCCCAGCTGGAAGTCGTCGAACACGGTTCTCATCCACAAAGAGGGTGACCGCGACGACCTGTCCAACTGGAGGCCGCTCGCGCTGGGTGACACCACGCCCAAACTCTTCGCCGCGCTGCTGGGTGATCGGCTTACTGCCTGGGCCGTCCACAACAACCGGCTCAGTCCGGAGCAGAAGGGTTTCCTGCCGTGCGAGGGGTGCTATGAGCACAACTTCGTGCTGCAGGAAATCCTTTCCGCCGCTCGCAGGTCGGGGCGCCAAGTGATCGTCTCGTGGCTGGATCTTTCGAACGCGTTCGGCTCGGTCCCCCACGGGGCTATCTGGCGCGCTTTCGAGGAAGCGGGAGTCCCGTCGCCGTTGAGGAATATTGTAGAAGAAATGTACAACGGCTGCTCCACCCGTGTGCGAACGTCTGAGGGATACACGGACCCCGTCACCTTCAGCTCCGGAGTGCGTCAAGGGTGCCCGATGAGCCCTGTGGCGTTTAACCTGGCGCTCGAGCCGGTGCTGCGTGCGGCATCGGCCCACCCGGCGGGTTACGCGCTACACGGCCATCGGCACAATCTGCTTGCCTATGCCGACGATTTGGCCTTAATATCGGACACTCCGGAGGAGATGGAGGCGCTGTTGAAGGCAGTGGAGGCTGCGGCGGGTGGGATTGGGCTTCGGTTCAAGCCCGCGAAATGCGCCACGCTCCACATGGGGCGTGGGCGCGGTGGCCGGCTACTTCCCACCCGCTTCACTCTTCAGGGTCAGGAGATGACGGCCTTGGCAGAGGTGGAGTCTTACTAGCGCCCGGGGATCCCGACTGCCAACTAGGTGAAGCACGCTTCGCTGACGACGATCCAAGAGTTGGAGCGCGACCTCCGAGCCGTGGACGAGTCCCTCCTCATCCCTCGGCAGATGGTTGAGACGGTGGCAACATTTATAGACGGAGAGCTAGCGACCAAATCGGTCATGTGGCTTCAGCAGTAATAAAACTCCGTTAGATACTTACCTGAATAACCTTGACCTCAGTATTATAGTTGGTTGAAATTCTTGGATATGTAAGTCGGTGAAAAACGTAGAATGCAGATTTTTTCCAACGTTTCTGCCCTTACTGTGGGCCCTCCTGATGGTAATATATTGTAACGTTTCAGGGGGTTACGGAATAAATATGCGTACGTGAGCTTATTTAAAGAATTATTGAGTTTAATCTCTTAGCATAAGAAATGAACTCAATCCTTTAGCAGAAAAGTATTTATTGATATACAAAAAGTGGTACAAAGTAATAGTTTGAGTACAGAGTATGAAAATAGAAACGCGGAGCTACTCAGGGGTGAGCTGTTACTCTGCTGAGTGCTGAAACTGAACTGACTGAACTAGGAACTGCAGTTGCAGATGTCTGCAGCTCATCGCATGTTTCGACAGTAGTATACCGGAAAAAGGTTTGTTGCGATCTGGCGACATCGGTCGGCAGCACGCTCTGAGCGGTCAGAGGGCATGGGATTTTTACTAGTGCAAACACTCAAAATACAAATAGCCGTCCATGCACACTAACACATTTCTCAACACTCCCACTTATTTTGAGAGTTCGGTTACATTCAATTGTTTGTGCATATAGCAAAATGTTCCTTTTGGCAAAGGCTTTGTAAAAATATCAGCAAGCTGCTCTTTCGAGCGTACAAATTTTATATCGATATTGCCAAGACAATATGACGGATAAAATGATATTTTACATCTATATGTTTCGTACGTTTGTGGTCATCACCCGTATTGCTTGCAATTTTTATAGCCGCTTGATTATCACAAAACATAGAAATACTTTTACATGGAACATTCAATTCATTCAATATGCGGTGTAACCAAATAGATTCTTTCACTCCATTCGCTAACGCAACATACTCCGCTTCAGCGGTTGATAGGGTAACAGATCCTTGCAATTGACTGCACCATGATACAGGTGCACCATTTAAAATGACAGCAAAACCGCTTCGAGATCTACGAACTTCGGGACATCCAGCGAAATCAGCGTCAGTATACCCCTGAATTTTAAGTCCGCTCCCACTGTCTCCGAAAACCAAGCCATAATCACGCGTTCCTGCTAGATAACGCATTATTTTCTTAACTGCTTGCCAGTGAGATTCATCATAACAAGTAAGGAATTGACTCGCATAATTTACTGCATATTCAATATCGGGGCGACTTACTCGCGCAGCAAATAACAGAGATCCTATTGCTTCTCGATACGGTATTTTCAAATCGATCGCGTTTGTATGCTTTTGCAAACGCGTACCTGGCTCGGCGGGAACACTAGTAGAATTCGATTCATGCATGTAGAATCTTTTCAAAATTTTATTAGTGTAGCCCGATTGAGAGATTTTCAAACGACGATTCTCGCGGTCGCGTTCAATTTCAAACCCGAGAAACTCATCCGCGCGGCCAAAAGTGATTTCTAAATTACCTTCTAAATAATTCAACACACTCATGATCGCACTTTTACTCTCGCTCATTATTAAACCATCATCTACATAGATCGCAAGATAAACCCTAAAATCGTGCATTTTTCCAACGAACACGCACTTGTCACTCGTGATGTTCACGAGATTCAATTTCTTGAGAAATCTCGTGAACTTCTCGTTCCAACATCGGGGTGATTGCTTGAGTCCGTAGAGGCTTCGGTGCAGCTTGAGTACTGCATTCGGCTGGTCCTCCTTCTGGTATCCTGGGGGCTGCTCTAGGTAGATGTCTTCATGAAGATCTCCATTCAAAAAAGCAGTTTTGACGTCGAACTTCATTATTTCAAGATTTTGTTTAGCTGCGATTGCAAGAAGAATCCTAATCGACTCGTAGCGAACAACTGGAGCAAACGTATCAAAGTAATCGATTCCTTCGCGTTGTCGAAAGCCTTTGGCTACAAGTCTGGCTTTATATCTTCTCAACTTTCCAGCTGCGTCGCTTTTCACTGCAAAAACCCATTTGCATCCAATAGCCCTTTGTCCTTGGGGCAGCTCACACAACGTCCATGTGTGATTTTCTTCGAGAGCTTGCATCTCCTCGTCCATGGCAGCTTTCCACTTGCTGGAAATATCGCTTGCTGTGGCCTCGTTGAACGTCATGGGCACTACATCAGCGACATAGGCAATGGACACTACCTCAGCAACATGAGCGATGGGCACGCCATATCGGTCTGGCGCGTTGTTTCTGCGTCTGTCGCGCAACAGTCGGCCTCCATGAGCCCCTTATTCAGGGGCTGCTTGCTCAATCTCTGGCTCGTCGAGGTTTGGCAAATCGGCTGCTTCGATTTGATTTCCATTTTGAGCTTGCTGTTCAGCGTGAACGACTTGCTCTTCTTCGTCTTCCAAACCAAATTCGATCACGAACGTGCCTGGCTCAGCATTGTCCCCGGCTCTTGGCATTTCATTTTCATGGAAAATTACATCGCTGCTAATGGACACTTTCTGCGATGTATTGTCCCACAGGCGGTAGTTAGTAGACTCACCATCATAACCAATAAGAATGACCGGCTTGCTTTTATGGTCAAATTTATGGCGTTTTGCATTGGGCACCTTCAGGTAAGCAGTAGAGCCGAATACCCTTAAGTGTTTTATTGCGGGTGCGCGCTTGAACCATTTTTCGAACGGAGTCAGCATTTCTCCTGGCTTCAAAATGATTCTATTGAGCAGATAACAAGCGGTGTTTACTGCTTCTGGCCATAACTTGGAGTCCACGTGTTTTGCATGCAGCATCGAACGTGCACTTTCAACTAGTGTACGGATTTCGCGCTCGGCGCGTCCGTTTTGTTCGTGTATATAGGGAGACGAAAATTCGTTTATGATACCTTTTTCCTTCAAGAAGCTCTGCATCTTGTCACAGGTATACTCGGTACTGTTATCTGATCGTAGCACTTTTATTTTCGTTCCCAGCTGTGTTGACACGAACGCCTCGAATTCTCTGAACTTGCCATAAACCTCGGATTTTTGGCGCAAGAAATAAACTTTCCTATAGCTGGTATTTTCATCTTTGAAAATTAGGAACCATCGTGTTCCATTTGGCGATGCTATATTTACGGGCCCGCAAACATCGCTGTGTATCCTTTCTCCTGGGCCGTAATTGCTTCCAGATGTGCTGATTGGATGCGATTTTCTAGTCTGCTTGCCTAAAACGCATCCTTCACAAAACTCAAAATTTTCTTGCGAGAGTCCCTCGATGCCAAGCCTTTCGCACGTGCGTTTTATTGCTTGAACATTCATGTGTCCCATCCGAGCATGCCAGAGGCTCAGCTTGCTTTGACCATCTGCTTGTACAGCGTGACATGCAGTGGGCACTTTTACCTTCAGCAGCATGCGGAAGAGATTACCCTGTATTTTATCTTGTTTGTCCCGGACTTCACAACCATTTGCATCGGAGGAAAACTTGAGGCCTTTTTTATTTATTGTTCCAACAGAAAATAAATTGCAGCCCAGCTCTGGCACATAAAGCACGTCTTGCATTTCGCGCTCGTACACCACTCCATTTACCTCTTCTTTGATTGTGATTGTTCCGATTCCGGGAGCATCAATACAGCGATCGTCAGCTACTTTCACCGTAGTACCTGGTGGGTTCGGGCGAAATTCGGAAAAGTATTCTTTTCGATAAGTCATATGCCTACCGGCACCCGTGTCCGCGATAAAATAGTCACTCCCACTGTCACTAGTACACTTATACGAAGCGACAGTGTCACACATAAAAGCGTTCTTTGCTTTCACTAGTTTATCACTTGGATCCTTTTTCTCCGACTTTTTCTGAGGGCACTCGCGCGCCCAATGACCTTTTTCCTTGCACGCCCCGCAACGCGTTGTCTTCTTTAACTGTTCGATTTCTTTTTTCGTGTATTTCTTTTTCTTAGAGTCACTTTTTGCGTCGGGTTTCGCATCATTCAATGGTGCTCTCTGCACGTGAAGCGCAAGCGTTGTCGCTCCTTTTTTCGCAAGGCGATTATCTTTTTAGGGTTGGTGGTCGAGTGATTGAGGTAGATGACACGATTGGTTTACTTTAACACAGAAGAATTATTTATTATAAAACATTTGATTAGATTACAAAGAAAATAAATGATGTAATGTAATATTTGAATACGCGCTGGCAGAGTTGATGAGCGCGGGTGACTGTTGAGTGTGCACGTCAGTCACTGTTGAGTGTCAGAGTGAGTCCCCGAGTCTGTACTTGCGCTGTGTCCGTGCATCGGTTTTATGCACGAGGAAACAGTTAGGAAGTAGGTGGATGGAAGGGATTTCTTGTCTGTGATAGGACGAAAAGGTACAAAGGAGATGACATGCAGGAAAAATGGGGAAAACCCAGTAATTAGGAAAACGTGCCTAAACTGCGCATGCACGATCAAGTCATAAAACTTGGATCTGCGTGCGGGCGGTCGAGTTGTAAAAACTCGAGACGCGCGGCGGCGTCGGTTGTAAAGGCTAGAGTACAGTGTATTGAGAGAAAAAAAACGAGAATACATTTAAGTACTTAGGAGTTCATAATTGCGGTGCAATAATTAAGGATTAGGAGAAATATGGATTTTTAAATGCATTTGGGATTTTTGGGATTTGTCACGTCCGGTTGTAATTTTCTGTTTAATTTTTGTGAGGCGAAGCCGCCACATCTTCTTTGATTAATCTAGCTAGCAGCGTCTTTTTCGTTCTATCAGCCTTGGGAGTGCATTCCCAGGCTATCGTGAAAAGTTCAAACTTTTCTGGCAAGCTGGTGAGCAATTTTGAAACAGCCGCCTCGTCGGAAGGTTTCGTGTCCACTTCCTCTAGTTTCTTCAAAATACTCTCAAAGCGTTCTAATTCCACAACTATACTCTCACCTTCTTTGATGTGGAAAGCGTAAAACTGCTTCCAAGCAGCTTGTTTTGCGTCAGCACTTGTATCGCCGTACAATTCAGCCAACTTATCCCACATCTGTTTTGGAGAGTCACAGTTTATTAGATTGCTGCGTAGATTTCGAGCAATTGAGCATAAGATTATTGTCTCAGCTTGAGACGATAATCTATTGTAAGCCTTGGGTTCAGCGGCTTTATCTGTTCCTGGTTTGGCTTCTTCTCCGTCCACGTAGCCGAACAGGCCTTTGCCTTTCAAGGCAATTTTCACTTCGAACTTCCATTGCGTATAGTTGTTCGGGCCTTCCAGTTTTGTGATGTCCAATCTATCTGTATCAGTCATCGTGATTGAATGTAGATAAACACTTGAACTCTGAACGGAAACTACGCGCACTCAAAACTTCAACTCTTTGTTTCACTAGCCAGCGTGGCTTGTCAATAAATACTTAGGCGCAGTGGAAGCGTGCTGGGCCCATAACCTATTGAGTTTAATCTCTTAGCATAAGAAATGAACTCAATCCTTTAGCAGAAAAGTATTTATTGATATACAAAAAGTGGTACAAAGTAATAGTTTGAGTACAGAGTATGAAAATAGAAACGCGGAGCTACTCAGGGGTGAGCTGTTACTCTGCTGAGTGCTGAAACTGAACTGACTGAACTAGGAACTGCAGTTGCAGATGTCTGCAGCTCATCGCATGTTTCGACAGTAGTATACCGGAAAAAGGTTTGTTGCGATCTGGCGACATCGGTCGGCAGCACGCTCCGAGCGGTCAGAGGGCATGGGATTTTTACTTGTGCAAACACTCAAAATACAAATAGCCGTCCATGCACACTAACACATTTCTCAACAAGAATCAATAAAGGCGAAAATAACATGTTGAGGAAAGTTTTCAATGGCAGAGTACGTGTTTTCGGTTTAAAGTCTGAAACAAGACTGTTTTTACAATAATGCTGGTTAACGCAGCAACCTTATTCATTTTAAGACATAAGACGTTTATAAACTTCTTTTATCTATGATGACTACTAGATCATTAGAAAGGGGGTGAGACGGGTGATTTCACCCTGTGTAACAATAATATTAGTAAGCAATCATATAACAAAAGTTTTGGTTATATACAGCAACTTTCAGGTAAAATGTGTAGAAAAACGATAATTAGTTCGACAAGTAATGACGACTGGTCATTCTGGATAGTATGATCGGATTGGTGAGAAAAAACTAGCCTGAATTGAAAAAAAAGGTTCGTAGGACCATAATTAATAGAGATATTCGAATTGTTAACTTGGCCGCACCGAGTCGAGCGCAATTGGCCGGAGTCTCTTGATTACGCGACCAGGTGCGACGGACACGGAGAGCGCGGCAATTTCGTCGTTGAAATGTAATTAATTCACAGAAGGGGTATGAGACAAATTATACATCATACCCGAATGTCTCAGGAACACGTACAATTTTGATTCATCTGAAAATATTGCATACAGCAACAACAATGAATTAATAGGTAAACATGTCTGTATCTCCAGTTATAATGGAAATTAAGGGATGATTTTTTTTCCATAATTAGCGTCTCAAAAAGACTTATCAGATCTCCCGAGAAAATTTCGATAACTCGAAAAATGACAAAGTTATTACCATTTGTTTCTAAGCAAAAATTTTATTTCCGCGAAAAACGTGCTTTATTGAAACAAAATTGGATTTATCTTATCAAATCCAGAAAGAGCGTAGTAAAAACTACCACCATGATTTATTTGCGCTCTGTCAGGTCATCTGGGAGTAAACTATGGAGGAAGGGCGGATTTCGTGAGAAAAATCATTGTTGCCGTACTATATGACATAGCCGGGCAAACTTTGAGCGCTTCTCTTGAGGAAAGATGGTTCTACATTTTATGATGGATTTGAATAGTGTGGGTTGATAATTCGCCGACCTGTATGCAATAAAACAAAACAATCGAGTTTTTCATTCGTTGCTTTTTACGGCCAAACCAACAACGGTCCGTGATTTTTACATAGGACTAATTTTGTAAAAAACGACAAGATCTACAACTCCTCGCTGAAAATTTTTCCTCTAAACTCGATAAATGAAAAGATACAGCCGAAGTAGAGCGTTTTCAATTTTTGTTAATTTTTTTCTCGCAAAGCCGTTAACGAAATTCGTCACATTTTTCAGGATACGTTTCTCGGCATCCAACTGAGTGTCAAAAAATTTACAGCAATCACACATTTCAGAATAGAACTGGTTGAAATTTCTCTAGGTACATTCCGACTGTACTAATGTATACCGCAGGCTAACGGGTCACGTGGCCAAGGCAAGGTGGCAAAATAAAAAATAATCTTCCTGGTGCCCAATACTACGATCATACGTAGAGATATTTCGTAAAAATCAGTGAGGGAGACGGGCACCCATTTGTCCGGATTACAATCTCGTGTTTAGCTTTCACGTTTTCGCTAATTCGTGTTACAAAATGACGCACAAGGCGGGGCCACTCGAGGCGTACAATAAATCTCGCAGAAGATTTCTTCGTGACAGAGAAGAGTTCTTTAACCCTTCAGTACCCACATTAATCGGCTTACCTTCTTTACTCTCGCCTTGAGAGAAAATCTCACGGCTTCTGCGCATGCGCATCACAGATTCTGAAGTATTTTTCTCAGACAAATCGTAATGCATTTCAATTATTTGTAACAATAAGATAAGTTTTAAAAAACTAAAAAATTTAATTATTCTCAAATAATATATTTCATTTATTTCGAATAAATAGTGTTTTAAAATAAATAACACAACTGATCACATTCCTTTACACTAATAAGTAGATTTGTTTGAATATGTAAACAAACATGGCCGCTACGATGCAGCGGAATCATCCGAACGACGCCGAGATAAGATAAACAGGAAAATTTTTCATCCATTAAAACTCTCGCCATGAACAAAAAATCTCATGTCCTCCACAAAAAAATTATATTTTTTTCTTCATAATCAAAGTAAGTCAGTTTTTATTGTGCAGTTGAAAAGAATATAAAATTTGCTGAAGGTAAACAAAAATTAAAGTGGCCTCTATATTTGAATTTAGATAAATAATTGAGATTGAAACCGAGCATGAGTAAAAATCTCATAGCGCGGGTACTGAAGGGTTAACGAACTCCGTTCTTTCTGTGATCAGCCAAATACCGGAAAAACGTGGATTATCAAGCAAGCTGCAGTTTAAATAAGATTCGATAACCCGAAGCCACGCGAATTAATTTTAAACTATAGTGCGCATACGCATGGTGTACCTATAGATCAGACTCACACCGTCGAATCTCGTGTTTACCGGTGAGATTAACCCACGTAACAGACACACCGATATACTTCTCCCGGGAGTTAGTAGGTGTAAAGTCAACGTCGCATGCGTGCGTGAGAAGAGATCCGCGCGTCAACGTTGCCTGGACAAAGCGTCACACATACAACCCCGCGAATAACATCTGACAATGAGCCGGCGCAGCTGAATCGAAGAGCAAATTTCCCATCCCACACCCATCTATAAAAAAAAAATCCTTTCAACCAATTGTTTGGTGTGTAAGCGTGCAATGGATCTTACAGTCCTCTGCATTCTCATATATTGCACTGCTACATCGCAGTTTTGACTCAAGAAAACGCTGACAAAGAAAAACCCGCGCGTATGAGCCAATCATTTTGTGTGAGTGCGCGTAGAAACATAACACCGGTCTGCAACAAAATCCTCCTTCAAATGAAATATCACAGATATAAAGGTTTTAATTTGCCGAATCTATAGGTACATGTTTTCCATTTGTTGCTGTGACGTATAAATTACGTTATATGATTTTTTTTATTGTACAAAATGCAAAATTCGTTTTGTTTTGTTTTTGCATTTACACTGCTTTTACCTATTTAAATAATGTCTGTATGTAAGTGCATACAAAACTAGTTGGAACTGATAGAAATAGAAAGAAAGATATCGTCTTAACCGGTGTTTTCACACCTCTGAAATGTATGTAGAGCCAATGTATGCGACTGCGCAGTTCTTGTTGTAAATTCGTGAAAAGAAAGATAACTACGTAATAACTAGAATTATACTAGTAGATATATTTTCTGACGATTATAATTTTAAAATTTTTCAACTTCACAACTTTTTTTTCATAAATATCGATGCTATCATTAGTGTATTATTATAAATTGTGAGCAAATATGGCATTTTCTTGCAAAAAACATTACGTAAAAAGTATACGTCGTACACATTTTTTATTACTGTATTTCGATACAAGAGCATCAAACTTATTATAATTATATACAATATAATAAGGAGAATCAAAAGTTTTTGTTTTTGCAGACCAGTGTAATAGACGCCGAACGATCCGCGGCATAGCCGCGTTGTTTATATTTTCACCGGACTCGACATAAGAAGGGTATCGCTGTTACCATGCCGAACGGCGAACCCAGAAGGTAGAGGAAGGGGCAAGGGGAGGTAACGCCACAGAGTCGAGGCCGTAAACACGGTATAACGTATACACGCGTCTTGCTCGAGCCCGCCCAACACCCCGCGGCCCCCGCTCTCATCCAGCTGACCGACTACGACGCTCGCTCAAACGAGCAGGCTCCGCCTCACAACAAAAGCGTGACTTAGTTCTTCCAAGGCAGCTGACCAGGTCAGTAGGCGCTGTGAGGAAGACACGAACGATTCGAACACGATCTCGTGCAAGGAAAGATTCAGAATCTTCTGTGTTGACTCAACAAGTAAGCGCGTTAGAACACGCAGTAACGCAGACCGACGAATAATACCAGTGATTCACTATCGAGTGAAAATTCGGCATTTGACGGAAATATTAGCCGCGGCTCACGCCAGCGGGGAGAGAACCGCGACCGCGAAATACGAGAAGTCGAACGTCGGCAGGCGGTCAGCCTGATACAAGAACGCGCTGCCGAGAACCGCGCTGCATCTCAAACGACACAGCGTCGAGATTTGTATCGTTTTCCACGCGCTGCGCGAAACGACGAACGACCGCGTCAACAACCAAGGCCGTCATTCAACGCACGTGCGTCCGCGCCGCCACAACCGACCCCGAACAGTCAAAACTCGGCGTATCGCCCGATTCGTAACTTCGCAAAACTCTCGCGCGACTGAAATCTAACGTTTCCATCCGAAGACCTCGCGCCGGAAGATTTTCTACGCGACCTCGAGCGTAGAGCGATCGCCGAAAATCTCACAGAAGAGCTTTTATAAGCGATTCTAGCTTTACTGTATGGTACTAAAGGTACTAAAACGTTTCTAAATGAATAATACTCTATCTACGTTACGAACCTTACCGTAAAAGTTATTTTTCTGTCGAGCAAAACTTGTATTCCAATTGCTTGACCATTCGAAAAAAAAATGTGCGAGTAAGCGAAGAAATGCATAGGACTGAAAATACACCTCGCAACAAGGCCTACATCTTTGGTGGATACATGTCGAGATACATGTTTCGTCAGAAAACTCATATTTACCGAGATATTCAGCGAAAAGAACTTTTTTGTTCTGAAAAAATGCTTCAGAGGTCATAGCGATAGATTTAAAAATTTTTTTTTTTTTTTTTGGTGAGCTTTTGTGTAACATTTCTCACAAATACGAGCATCGAATTTGAAGTGGGTCGATTCCTTCGAGACATAGTTTAAATATTGGAGTTATTTTTTAGCAGGCTTCTGCGTTGCATTCGGCATGGAAAGAAGTAATTGAAAAAAGATCACTGTCCCGATCGGATTATTCCACCACATACATAAATTGATGGGTGACCCTTTCTGATCACCTTAATTAACTGAGGACTAGTTCATGGATTAAATTCTTAGGGACGGAAGGGAATTAAATCATGTAAACGAACAAGGATTGGGTAAATTTTTAGATGAAAAAAAAGTGACAACTTGTATTTATTATTGAACGAATAATTCGCACCGCTCTGTAACACCTTGCACGATGTTTAAGCTGCGAAGAGACATAGTCAACAAGATAACTGCGGCGACTATGTCTCCACATAGGCCTATGCCATACACTCGGGTTGTAAATATATTTTTGTTCTTTCTATTGTTGTAGCTATTTTCCGTATTTTTCGAGTTTTCTATCCGCGAACCTTTTTTGGGTTTTTCCCTATCCTGCGGTACCTGGAAGGTTAGCCTTCGCCCAGCGTCACAGGGCCATGTCAAATGTGGCGACCAGCTATATAGCGAGCCAGGTTTTTCCAGGTTCCGTTTTCTCGACTTCATCATTCTTTTCAAAAACCTTTTCTATCCTTTTCTAATATTGCTTTCCGGCACGTATGTACCTAACTACCTATTTACGTACGATGCCACTGTATCTAACGAACTTTCGTGCGGAGAGGTCGATCAGTCCACGCGACCTGAGTATTCGACCTCTCACCTATTAGCTCTCAAATTTCTGTACATACTCTTGTAAATAAATCGCCTACGAGTTCCTATAAGCTGTGTCGTTATTCGCATTCACTCGGACAATCACCGCATAACTGTACGGTGACTCTTACGCAGAAGTTTCTCACATCCTGATCCTCAATCGGGCTATTAGACGAGCGACAATCGACATACGGTGGTCGAACTCGACGAGCACAACCGCGTTTGAAAAGTAAACTCAATCGTATTCAAATACGATTGAATTTACGCGCCTACTTATGAATCCTAATCACTTCCCGGTGGGTGAAAATTTTAAAACTTGAATTAGCGAATAAATAGGATAAAATTTAAGTCAAAGGAAGTAAAATAAATAAGTAAATAAATAACAGAGAAAAATAAAAATTCGAACGTGGAGACAAAAAAAAAATAAAAATTTAAAAATCAGCCAAAGAGATTGTCCCGTCTCCTCGCGTCGATGGTACGATACCTGATGAGGTTGTTAATCTCACCACCCTTTTGATGGAGTGAAAAGGACGTCACGCAAATACGGGAACCTGCGTGCCAACTTAATCTTGCGCGGTGCTTTTATTTTAAGAAAACTCAACACTTTATTCAAGTATACGTTTGTTACAACGAAGATTTTAAGTTATAGGTATGGAATTGAAGAAGTTAGTAAGTGGACGTGAAGCTAACAGTCAAACAGTGGATGTGACGTTAATAGTTCGATGGTTGTCGCTAGACTGACTTCCGTGATTGACAATTTCGAGTTCCTTAGAAAAGAAGGCGTTGACGTTTACTTCGTTATTCGAATATTAAGAAACAGATGATTGGTCAAGCAGATCGGAAAACCCAAGAAGGAGGTCCAGAGGTCGCCAATCACGGAAGAGTTGTAGTTTAAATTGCCAGATGGAAAATCTGGCGAAAATACTGAGAAAATAAAAAATTTGCGTAGGCTTAAAACAAGGATGCACTCTATAATAAAATTATATTACTGACAGCTGGCACGCAGACTCGACAAATTTCTTGACTTAGAAACTTCCCGAGTTTAAGGAATAAAATCCGAACGTGACGGTTAGCGTGGACACAAAAATTAAAAATATTCAAAAATTGTCCATTTGGCAGTGTCTCGCATTAGAGACGCAAAACATAAGGTTGCCGTATGGACGTAGAATAAAAAAGCAAAAGTTGAGAGATAGAGTTTGCCAGCTTGTCAGATGAAGGGCTTATAGCCTTCGTTTATGGCCTTCGTTTATGGCGGTCAGGTAAGAAAGCATTTTTCGCATCTGACAGCCCATCGAGTGAAAATTTAAATATAAGAAAAAATCATCGAAAGACATTACAAACGATATTACGGTAACTATAGTTTGTTAGTCTAGATGCTGCTTGATACGCAACATACTCCCCCCGTTGAGAGGGTTACCGATCAAACAAAAAATCAACATTGTTAGCAGTTAGGTTACATAATCGGTTTAGAGTTCTTCACCGCTCGTAGATGCGATTGTCCTTTCAATATTTTCAATGGGCAGTGGTGCAGATTTTTTAATGCTTTGATAAAAGGTCCCAGTCGCCGTTTTAACCTGGACGGTCCGGATGATGCCGTCTGCTCCCGGATGTGCTGCAATGACGCGACCCAAGTGCCATTGTAATGGTAGAAGATTATCGTTTTTAATGACGACAATAGATCCAACGTCGACGGTGTGGTCTCCCCTGTTCCATTTATGTCGAACATTGAGCTCATTGACATATTCCTTGTGCCATCTTGACCAGAAATCTCGTTTGAGTTTCTGTACGTGTTTCCAGGTGGATAGACGGTTGGATGGTGTTGTGCTGAAATCAATCTCAGGCAAGCTAGTTATGGGTTCGCCAATAAGAAAGTGACCAGGAGTAAGAGCTAAAGGGTCGTTAGGATCCGAGGATAAAGGGTATAACGGTCTCGAATTCAAAATACTCTCGATCTCAATTACGAGAGTGTTGAAATCTTCAAAGCAGAGAAGAATATTTCCGAGGATCCGTCTCAGATGGTGCTTAAAAGATTTGACCGCTGCTTCCCAGATGCCACCGAAGTGTGGTGATGACGGAGGGATAAATTTCCATTTGATCTCCTTTGTCAATAAGAAGTTATGCACCTTGATGTTATGTTCGTTTGAACCAAGTAACCTCTGAATGTCTTCGATTTCGGTTTTTGCTCCCACAAAGTTCGATCCGTTGTCCGAGCTGATGATCGAAGGTTTTCCACGTCGAGCTACAAAACGGCGGAGAGCAGCGATGAAGCCTTCAGAAGTCATGTCGCTAACAACTTCGAGATGAACAGCCTTGACTACGAGACACACGAAAACCGCGACGTATATTTTGACTCGGGCTCGATTTCGGAATCGTTTTTCCTTCGTGTAGAATGGACCGCAATAATCCACCCCAACGTTGCAGAATGGTCGTGCTTCTGTAACCCGGTCTTTAGATAGTTGCCCCATAATATAGTTTATGGTTGGTGGCTTTGCTCGCATACATTTTACACATCGAAGTATAATTTTGCGAACCTGATTTCGTCCGTCAATTATCCAGTAACGTTGTCTCAGGCTGTACAAAGTAGACTAGACGCCTGCATGGCCATGAGATTGATGGTCGTTTTCAATAATGAGGTTGGTTATATGATTCGACTTTGGAAGTAAAATAGGATGCCGTTGATTGTGTGATATGTCTGCGTGTCGCAGTCTTCCTCCGACACGTAAAATTCCGGCTTCGTCGAGGAATGGACTGAGTGATAACAACCGACTTTTCGAGTTGAGGGGTTTTCCGTTCTGTAGATCGTGGATTTCTTGCATGAAGCTGCTAGATTGAACCAATTTGATTATCCGTTGATTAGTTTGTCGGATCTCTTGAACGGTAGGAATGCCCTTAAATTGATTATCCTTTTTCATTCGTAAACAATACGATAGTATCCGTCGTAATTTGCCAATCGAAGAATATCGCTCGAGAATTTCGTGGTTGTTGACGGCAACGGTGAAGCACAAGTCCTTTCTCATTTTCTCGTCCAGTGTTGGAATTTGAATCTTGAAGTTCGGCCATGTGCTTTCTTCTTCCTTTAACCAGGATGGACCCGTTCTCCAGAGATCGTTTCGTAAAAATTCTTCCGGCGATTGACCCCTAGATAATTGATCGGCAGGGTTCTCGTGCGATCGTACGTGTCTCCAATCGTCCGGATTTGTAGCTTGTCGTATTTCGGCAATTCGATTCGCGACAAATGTTTTCAATTTATGGGGGGATGTATTGATCCAGTGTTGTACAATCGTAGAATCAGTCCAGAATATCGAACGATCTATTTGTACATTGAGCGCCTCCATAACGGTTTTATGGAGGGTTGTTAGCAGCTTAGCCGCGCAAAGTTCGAGACGGGGTATCGTCTGTACCCTTTTCATTGGAGCGACTCCTGATTTTGCGCAGACAAGTTGAGAATACACTTCTCCTGAAGAGTTTGTTGATCGCAAATATATACAAGCTCCATATGCCTTTTCGCTAGCATCGCAAAAGCCACGGAGTTGTATTTTTTCGGAATTGCTGGATACTATTTTCCGCCTGAATGTCAGGTTGTGTAATTCGGAAAGATGTGACGAAAAATCGACCCATTCAGTATGAATATTGGCGGGTAGCGTTTCATCCCAAGCCAGCTCCAGTTTCCATAATTGCTGCATGATAAGTTTAGCCGTAACAATGACAGGTTGGAGCAGTCCCAGAGGATCGAAGATTTTCGCGACTTCGGAAAGAATAATTCTTTTTGTAATTTTATTGGGAATCGCAATTTTCTTCACAGTAATAATGATGGCGTCTTGCTGTGAGTTCCAATAAATACCTAAAGTCTTCAATGTTTTGTCATCGCCGGATTGTAGTTGTAAATTGATCGATTGATCCGTCAGGCCGCACAGGAGGTCAATCGAATTTGACGCGCACTGTCGCAAGTTGAATTTGCCTCGATGCAATAAAGCAATACTTTCGTCTCTAAGTCTGGTGGCTTCTTCGAGGGTCAGAGCTCCCGTGAGCAGGTCGTCGACGTATAAGTCCCGTCGGAGGATATCTGCTGCCAAGGGAAATTGTTCCGCTTCGTCCATTGCGAGTTGATGCAAGCTTCGTATGGCCAGAAACGGAGAGGCTGATAGGCCAAAGGTGACTGTGTTCAGCTCATTGTTTATTTGACCTTGCTCGTCACGCCACAGAATTCTATGATATTTACGATCTTCGGGCCGCACTTGTACTTGAAGGTACATTTTTTCAATATCACCTGTCAATATATAGTTGTGGGTCCGAAAGCGCAATAAAATTGTAAAAAGATCAGCTTGTATTGTCGGGCCAACCATTAATGTCTGGTTAAGAGAGACACCCGTAGTGGACGCAGCTGATCCATCGAAGACGATTCGAGTTTTTGTCGTAAGGCTTGTTGCCTTGACGACTGCGTGGTGGGGCAGGTAAAACCCTTCTTCCCGGGCATCATAAACCCTTGACAGGAACCCCAAGTTTAAATATTCGCAAATGATCGCGGCGTAATTTTTGCGCAATTCTGGGTTGTTCTTGAATGTTCGTTCTAAACTATAGAAACGTTTTAGAGTGATTTCGCGTGACTTCCCGAGAAGCTTGTTATTGGCCTTAAACGGCAATGGACGATGTATCGGCCTTCCTCGTTTCGGCTCACAGTGGCCGAGAAATGATCCTCGCAGGCTTGTTCCTCCTTAGATAAATGTTTGTTGGAAGGACCTTCGTCGATTTTCCAGAATGCAGAGATGTCTGGTGGAATTTCGGATAGATAACATCTAAAATCCGGTTGTGGTTTAATGGCAGGAGCCACATTACCTCCAATGACCCATCCAAGTTGTGTTTTTTGTAAGTAAAGATCTGGCCCGCCAGGTGAGGATAAATTGATCTGCCCGATTGACAGGAGAGATAATGCCGCTCCTGCGCTAATGAGCATTTGAACGGGTGCCGGTTTATGAAAGCCGGGATTGGCCAGATTAATATTTGAGGGATTGGTATTAATTCCCGATCAATTTGCGTATCAGGTACGAGTGACGCAATGCGGGATACAGTAACGAAATCCAATGTCCTGCTGTAATTGTTGTCACGTGAACTTATCATGACCGTGACACGTCCTTGGCTCTGTGTGGCAAGGCCGTTAAGGGTCCTGACCGATAGGTTGCATCGTTTTCGTGGTAATCGTAATGTAGCAGCGAAGTCTTCGGTGACGAAATTAGCGGTAGAGCATGTGTCGATGAGAGCTCGGCAAGGTATGTGTGTTTTATGACGATCGGTCGCGTTGACCATTGCAGTCACCATAAGTTTACTGACCGAGGTATCGACGATGAAACTCATACCTGCTTCGGTCTCCCTTGTCGGAGCCTCAGGTAGTCATGCTTCTTCCGTGGTCGTTGTGTCGGCGATTACGCGACGAACCGTCGTATGATGTTGCTTATGGCATTCACGACACCGTCCCTTGGAGGTACATGACCTAGTTTTATGTTTTCCTCGCAAACAATTGAGGCATAATAATTCGCGCGACGCTGCCTTGATGCGATCTTCAATCGAAAGATCGATGAATTTCTTGCACTGATAAATTGCATGCTTCTCTTGACACATCGAACATTTCCATGCCTCGTTGGTGGTGGTGGAAAAGGTCTGATGAGTACTCTTGCTACCTGCGTTTAACAACTTGCCACCCGCGAGTAATGTTTTTTGCCCTTTGCCTGCCCTGCGTTGTTTGGGTTGGTTTTGGTTCGGAACAATTCGCGTACTTAATTAGAAATTGTATCAATGATTGATACGACGGAAGTTTATTGTCCTCCAACATTAACTCCCATTGCCGCGTTAAGGGTTTACTAATTTTTCTCATGATGAGAGAGAGTATCACACAATCCCATTTGTCGACTTCTTGTTTGAGTCCCTTGAGGGATCGAAGATGCTGTTGAATGGTGTCTACGAGGTCTTCTATTGCATCCGCATTT
This sequence comes from Neodiprion lecontei, assembly GCF_021901455.1. Classification (NCBI taxonomy): domain Eukaryota; kingdom Metazoa; phylum Arthropoda; class Insecta; order Hymenoptera; family Diprionidae; genus Neodiprion; species Neodiprion lecontei. The sequence continues at coordinate 12,046,403 of NC_060261.1, forward strand.
TCATTTTTCACAGGCTCGAGATTTTCTAATATGTTCCAATGTCGCAAAATTGTTTTCCGAGTATTGTCATATTTTGAAATTAATAAACCCCATGCATCACGGTAGTTGGCTTCAGTAGCCTCTAAGGAGTTTATTACCTTGGCTGCCTTGCCCGTTAAAGCCGACTGTAAGTACTCTAACTTTTCCGAGTCTGATAAATCGTCGTTTCGATTAATCATGGACATGAATCGCGTTTTGAAAGTCGCCCACGATTCCAACTGATCGTCAAATGTCGGTGGGTTGAGTTGAAGAAGCCTTTTATGTCTATGCTCCTGACCCCGAAAATTAAAAGGGTTTGGACTCTCGCGACTTTCTGTAGACCGCTGTGTAGTTGGCGGGTTGCATGCACGTATGAGTGCTCTCGCGCGAGCCGTCGCGTCATAATAATTGTTTTCGATTTCCATTCGGACCGATTCGTGATCTTCTTCCGGTTGTTGCAATTCTAACATGGTTTGTACTTCGTGGAATTCGTTAAAATATTTCTCCATCCCCTCCATGCGGATTTCTAAGCGGTCAAAGGACTGCGAATTTTCCGCCGATTCCACAAAATTCTTGAATATGGTAATTTGGGCCTTAATCGTTTTTCTTCGTACCTTACACGTCTCGATGGTGAGTAGTGGAGACGTCGGTGTCATTGCGGAAACCAGTTCATTATTTCCCGGCATCGCGAATATTTTATGGACGTAGGAAAATAGGAAAACGACCGATAAAACTATTAAGGGATGTGTGGAATTGGCTAACCAAGTACAAGCTTACCGTTGATGATCAGAGATCCGGGTGTTGTTTTCACTGAATGATGTCGGATGCCCCGTTGACAATGATTGTTTCTGCAGTATGTAAAGTCTGCAGGAATAAATACGACTGCGTCTGCTTGTTCACTGACACGCGCACTATGGACCGCACTGCGAAGTGGTGAATGTTCTTTCTGTAAAATGACGGTGCAATACCGGAATCTAGCTCTTCTTAAACGAATTTTTCCCGAACTATGAATTCGATACTTGATGAGAGGATTATAACGTCACGAACGATTCACACTGAACTGTGGAATGTACCAGATATAATATCCGGCTCGAAGGACCAAAAAATGTCCCGTTTCCTCGCGTCGATGGTACGATACCTGATGGGGTTGTAAATCTCACCACCCTTTTGGTAGAGTAAAAAGGACGTCACGCAAATACGGGAACCCGCGCGCCAACTTAATCTTGCGCGGTGCTTTTATTTTAAGAAAACTTAACACTTTAGTCAAGTATACGTTTGTTACAACGAAGATTTCAAGTTATAGGTATGGAATTAAGAAGTTAGTAAGTGGAAGCTAACAGTCAAACAGTGGATGTGACGTTAATAGTTCGATGGTTGTCGCTAGACTCACTTCCGTGATTGACAATTTCGAGTTCCTTAGAAAAGAAGGCGTTGACGTTTACTTCGTTATTCGAATATTAAGAAACAGATGATTGGTCAAGCAGATCGGAAAACCCAAGAAGGAGGTCCAGAGGTCGCCAATCACGGAAGAGTTGTAGTTTAAATTGCCAGATGGAAAATCTGGCGAAAATACTGAGAAAATAAAAAATTTGCGTAGACTTAAAACAAGGATGCACTCTATAATAAAATTATATTACTGACAGCTGGCACGCAGACTCGACAAATTTCTTGACTTAGAAACTTCCCGAGTTTAAGGAATAAAATCCGAACGTGACGGTTAGCGTGGACACAAAAATTAAAAATATTCAAAAATTGTCCATTTGGCAGTGTCTCGCATTAGAGAATCAAAACATAAGATTGCCGTATGGACGCAGAATAAAAAAGCAAAAGTTGAGAGATAGAGTTTGCCAGCTTGTCAGATGAAGGGCTTATAGCCTTCGTTTATGGCCTTCGTTTATGGCGGTCAGGTACGAAAGCATTTTTCGCATCTGACCGTCCATCGGGTGAAAATTTAAATATAAGAAAAAAATCATCGAAATACATTACAAACGATATTACGATAACTATAGCTTGTTAGTCTAGATGATGCTTGATACGCAACAGAGATAAAGAGCTACTGATTTTTGGTAAGTGACGGAATCTTCTGTTTATAAGTGTTTAAGTGGGCCGCTCCCTGCGGTACTGCAATGCCGGGCCGACCCGCGGTAGAGCCGGAGCAAGCCCCAGACACTCCGCCGACTTCAAAAAATCAGTTTAATATTCTGGGTCCCTAATGGGGAGCGTATCTGATTTTAAGCTGACGAGAACAGATGAAAGGGCGTTTATTAAGCAAACAATGTTCCCCCGGGCTTACAGTTGCTCCCCCGGGGGTGGTAGATATACATGATTCGCCCCTGGTGGTGGCTTGAATAAATAAAATACATAACATATGTATAAATAAAAATTTTGCATCTTTGGCTAAAAGTCGACTCAAATAAATATTGAGATGCATGTACTCTAGAGACTAGAATGGAAAGAAGACAGAAAGTAAAAAGATAAAAAGATAGAGTCTTTGGCTAAAATAAAATACAAACTTACTAATACGGTAAATGTAAAAAGGTAGAAATGTTGGTTTTGAGATCGGGCGGAATAATAAACGGTTGGATGTCGGTAGATATTTGTGTCTAATCTTTATTCAACACTACATTGCGTGTGAGGTGCACAACAAGTAAAGGGAGGATATATATATATATATGTATGTATATATATATATATATATATATATATATATATATATATATGTATATATATATATGTATACATATATATATATCAGATACAGAGAACGGAAGTGGAAGAACATGAACTATACAGTCTTAGATTATGTAGTTCGACTAGCCTTTGATTATATAATGAATGTAGATCTGTCTGTCTATCATACATTCCAACAAGAAATAGAGTAAAATAATTAAAAGATCAAGTCTTCAGCTGAAATACAATAGAAAGAACTAAACGTTTAGGGACTGGCCCCTCCCGGCCACCGACCTCCAATTTAGGTAAAATAAAATAAATAGATATAAATATAGATATTGCATACGCTTAACCTAAAGGGACGCGACTTCAATTAGGCTCGCGAGCGGCGGACTTTTGCCTGTTGAAATACTATTGTCCTTGCACGCTGTCGCCAATGAAACGTTCAGTTTATTCGCGGGCTTTGTTTCGCCAAAACTTCACACGCGATGTGTGATATTTAGCGCATACTCGAATGATATATTTATTTTGAGAATTTCCTGTCTCTTGGATAGAGCTGCAGGATTCGGTCTCTGGACTCGCAAGGAAGGTGGAGAATGATAACTTGTTGATTGTGTCATTAACTCCTGGAAAAGCCTGAATAGTTTGACCACTTCAACTTGGTTTTTCGAGATGGCCTCAGAATCTGTTTCCTCACCCTCATGTGCAAAGGCACGAGTGGAATAAACCCATCATCATAGGCCGTGTAAACGGTTGAGGGTCAAACTTGATCCGTGAGTGTGAAGCACGCACAGATAGATCGCTCTGAGAGGTTGACTCGTGATGCGAAATATTTATTTCCGGAAAGGAAATATTGCAATGATACGTCAATGTTTTGTTCCCGTGAGGCGGGATAAGAGACAGGATGAAAGGTCTTGAACTTACTCTTCTGGTAATCTCTAAGAGATTTTCGATAATTTAGGAAGGGATAGTTCTTCCTTATTTACTCTGATAATAACGAAGTTTGCCTGCGGCAAGACTGACTATTAATTGCGTGATAGCATGTTGGTCAGAGGGACGCTATTTGATTATTCTGGATCATTGACTAGTCGGTTTTGTGATTGATAATGATTCGTTTAGTGGGAACTAAGACAGAATATTATTTGTGTGCTAGCATAGTAGTCGGAAGGACTTAAATGATAGTTCGGTTTACGTATTGATTGATTGATTGAATAAATTTATTAAGGCTATGGGGTACAACCCCATACAGCCCAGTAAGATAGTACATTAGCAATATTATTTGTAATTTACATAATATAAGATTTATACATGTAGTGAAAAAAAATATTTTCAAATTTAACAAGAGATCTTACATGCTAAGTTTAACAATTTTATAATTTTATAATTTTAAGTATAATCCTAACTATAACATCTTTGTTTATTTTTAGATATCAGCAGATTTCTTAATTTCGATAAGCATAGTAACATAGTAATAGAAACAGTCTCTAGAGTATACATATCACAAAGTATTTTATATTTGGTTACAATTTCATTCAATAACTAAAACTAAGTGACACAACTTATGCCAAAAAGGTACTGCTACATATCTAAAAGATGAGTTAAGACACTGTCGTGTGGTAGCGGGTTCAGTTTCAAGTTTGGGTCTTGCTCCACCTTAAAACGCCACCGATCAACTTCAGTCTTAACGAGTTTTGTAAGCACTTCTGATTTGAAGCCACTAAGACGTTGAAGGTCAAATATGATGTTGCGATTTACCAAGGAGTTTATAAAACGCGATGCAACATAGTGAAACGAGTTATCAAGCTTCTTAGATCGTGCCACACTTATCAATAATGGCGCGGGAGGATACCGTGGTGTAACACGTCTCTGCTCAGCGTCAGCCCTTAGTTTGAAAAGATCAAATAGATACGTAGGTTTTCTTGAAGAAATCACAGTGTAGGCTAGAGTAGTAATAATGCATAATCGTCTATTCTCAACAGTAAGCCAACCAAGGGACAAACGATATGGCGTTATTGGAGTTTGCCAAGGGATATAACCTTGAACAAATCGAATACAGGTATTCATAAGACGATGAAGCTTTAAGTTTTGTGCTTGTGTTAAATCATTGTATACCGCTGCTGCATAGTCAAAGTGAGGAAAAATAAGAGATTCTACAAGGCGTTTTCTAAGAGATCGTGTAAGTGCATGCCTATGAAATCGCAGGGAATAAAGCGCCCCATGAACACGATTAGAAATCTGACTAATATGCTTGTCCCAGTTTAAGGTTGAGGAGAGTTGAACTCCGAGATCAGTTACATGACTGGAGTAGTCTAAAGCGACACCATTAATTACAACTCTTGGAAGTGCGGAAAAATCAATACCGGAGATGTAAGTTTGACTACCTAAAATAATTAGCTTAGTTTTATCAGGATTCAGTCTAATCAAGTTCCGTTGTGCCCACTCAAAAACACGAAACGCATCCTCAGAAAGCCTGAGTATATGTTCATGTAATTTACTGGGCGGGCAGTATAGATAGATACGAGTATCATCTGCGTATATTCCATGTCTGGAATGAGTCAGAACTTGTGGAAGATCGTTGATAAAGATCGCAAATAACAAAGGCCCAAGTACATACGTACGTATGGGTAGACTCGATATTATTTATGTGGTAGCCTGGTCGTCAGAGGGACGGTATTCGATAATGAGGAATCGTCGCTGACAGTTGATTTCGATATTATAATTATTCGTTTAGATAGTACTGAAACAGAATATTACGTGTGTGATAGCATAGTAGTCAGAAGGACTTTGATAGTAATTCAGTTTGCTTATGGCAAGACTGAATATTACTAGCGTGCTAGTTAAAGGCAAGGGGATTCTACGCAAACGTACCTTCACCTGTATTAAGACATTCAGTCGCAATGACCGTGACTCTCTACGGGTTCAGGTGTCCTACCTATGGGTCAGGGGATTGTGAGACGATCACCGCATCTGAGCTATGAGGTCAGACGCAATGCTGTTCTTCACTCAGACACGGCTCCCTAGTACCTAAGGAGTGTTTTTATTGAAAACAAATAAAAATTATTAGTACACTGAATGCCCTCCTTTGATGGGAAGTGGCGTTGAGGATCCCTTGGACGGGTACTCCACGTCTCTTGATCGTGGGTCCTTGGTGTCTGGCTCCTCGTGAATGTGGGAAGTATGGGTCTTCTCGTAGAAGTCTTCGAAGATCTATCCAGGCGGTTGCTCAATAGGTGATAGATAGCTAGATCCGCATTTGCGCTCGTCTTATATACGCTTATTGTCTAGTTACGCCGTTTTCGGGGATAGAGATTGGTCGCGTCCCCTAAAGAAGGGGTACGGTAAATCGTGCGATTTGATTGGGTTCCCGGTATGTGGCGGGGTTATCGAGTGGACAGTGAGATTTGGGCTTGGGTTTACCAAGCATAATATTAGGGGGCACGTGCCGAACCCCAGGTGTCGGTACGCCAGCCAGGCGTTCCGTCACAATACTAAAAATTTAATTCAATTTGATATTTTATATCCGTTGTAATATACTGTTGCCTTGGCTGTTCACGCAGCTAATGTTTACATCTGGGGCTCAAGCGGCTATATACTCGGCCCGCTCATGTACAATTCAAAAACTCTTTTTTTTTTCTTACAATTCTCTTTCGTACTTTTACTATGGGCCCGTAGTTGTCACGGAAGAAATAATAAATATTGGATGTTCGCAATCAAAATATTCTTCAAAGACGAAGAGATTATTTTAAAGCTCGCAAACAGAATTATCATTATTATATACTCAGACAAGAATTACAGAAAGAAAATAAGTATCGATAATTATTTAAGATTTCGATGATATTCCGAATATTATTGCGACAGAGTTATTGAGCAGAAATTCGTAGAATAGAATATTTGATGAGAATGAATATTTCAATATACGGCATCGAAAAGGACAATTTTATTTATACTAGTCATATATTGTAGCCTTGGCTGTCCACGCAGCTAATGTTTACGTCTGGGGCTCAAGCGGCTATCTACTCGGCCCGTTCAGGTACAATACAGAAACTTTTTTTTTTTTCTTTTCGTGACAGAGAACTAAACTTACAACGTTATTTATTCGAAAATTCTGAAAGAATCTACACTCGACTTTCCAGAACTTGACAAAATATTTCCACCGTTCACAGACAGATACGTTTGAACTATTCATTTCTCGATCTGTTTTACAATAACCAACTACATCAAAATAAACAATTTCGCACAAAATCCATGATCGGCGGTATTATAAATTTCCACAATTTATAATACAATTACAGTACTCTTTACGCGAACCTTGCGCGATTTTACATATTAACATGACACAATTTTGAGGGTAATTTTGGCGAAAGTTTCGTACGAATTTATCACAAAAATTCTCCTTTACAATTTAACCAACTTTGCCCTATGTTAGGCGCCAAATGAGACCAGTGTAATTTTTAACTTCATAACACCACACCTGCCGCGACCGTGGTCCATCGGTTGGCAGGGCTCTTTTAAACAATCCACAAAAAGTTTGCTAATTTATTCGGCGCCAGCTAGTGTAACTACTAACAGAACTTGTCGGCTAGCGAGAGCAAGAGAAGTGAGTCCAGTTGGTGGGACCAAACTTTGGCAGATTCGAATAAATACCAAGGATCACATTTTGCATAATAAAAGAGTAACAAACGACTTACGTTTGTGCGGACAATTAACGAATAATTCCTTTTATTTCGTCCTTCAAATGATATTGTTGCAGGCGTCTTTCCTTCTCATTTGATAATTTTACAAAATGCAGGCCTTAGGGTAGCTGGATCAGCTCTGACAAATACTCTCGTTCGATATGCTCCCACACACACGCTAGATATGACCAACTATAATTTCACGTGATTAATTCACGGATTACAACGAATCGAGTTTTACAGATCGTGATCATTCTACACACGTCAAGTGTCGGGCGTAGACTCGCTCTCGGACCCTTCGTCAAACTTACCACCTCGAAATTACGAGAGTGGGGCAGGGACTCAAGTGGGGCGATTTCTAACGCCATATTAGACGAAGGACTTTTGCCAAAATGTGACGTACTTATTTCAACTATCGTAACGCGCGACACATGAATATCGTTGATGGTTTTACTTGAGCGAACGAGTCGAGGACGATGTTTTCCTGTCTCATTATAGCTACTTGCTGCGTCGCCTGCGGGCTCGAACACGGACGACGACCCCGAAGAAGATGTTGTGGACGGGGCTGGTGAAGACGGCGGGCTTTCCTCGGTGGACGCCGGGGCGGACCCGCGGGGATGTCGTCGGCGGGTCCGCTGGGGGACGACGCTCCACGGATCCCTCGCTGGTGAGACCGCCCTCTGCTTCGTCTCCGCGATGAAGGGGAGGGTCCTTGCCGCACGTGGTGGTGCGGCAGGTAGTCCCAGGGTGGTCGTGGTGACCCTCCCCCCTGCGAGAGGCCTTGAGGTAGTGATCGGCCCCCCGCACATCGTCGTTGTCGTCGTCGCCGTAGTGAGTGTAGCAGCCACCGCCGACGTGATCGGCTGTCCGCTTACCGACCACGCTCTCCGGCTCCGGGTGTTATGGGCCAGCGGGGCCAGCATCTCCCACGGTGGAGGGCTGCCTCCGGTGGGACCGCCAGGGGGAAGTGATGTGGCCCTGGCGGTCGATCGCAGCCCTCTACGTGCAGCCGGCACGCCGGACGATGGCTGCATCGTCGCGGTGGTGGCGCCCGCGGTGACGGCGGTGTATGTAGTTGCCTCCGTCCTCATCCGCCCCGGGAGCGTAGATGGTCGTGGGGGGCCTCCTCTGGTGATAGTGGGCCCCGCCGCGTTTGGAGATGGAGTTGCGGCGGGGCGCAGATGTTGTGCCCCCCTTATTCCCGGGGATGTCCGCAGTGGTCTGGTCGCGGTGCCTCTCCTGGTGGTGGTGGACGTTGGTGGTGGAGTCGGCTCGACCGGCACGCTGGCGGCTCTCCTCCTCCTCGTCAGGGGGCCCTCGTAGGTGGAAGGTCGGGCCCCCGGAGAGCCGCGTTGACCCCCGCTGGTCCTCCGCACCCCGTCGTTGGAGAGACGGGGTGCCTCTGGGGTCCTCCTCATTGCCGGCAGCCGACTAGTACTGCACCGCGCTCCAGACCCGATCGTAGTGGCGGGCGCCACAGGTGTTGTGTGGGCGGTCTCGTTGCTCCTCCGTGGGTGGCTGGTGTTCTGCCGCGTCGTCCTCGACGTCCCGCTGGTGGTGGCAGGGCGTGTGATGGTAGTAGCCCTGCTCGAGCCCGCCGTCGCCGTCGTCGTCGTCGCTGTCCTCGCCGCCCGTGTCCGACCCACAGGCGCCGCAGCGCTGAAAAAGCTCAAAATAGGCCGCTCACGGCCCTCGTCTGCAGTACGCGGCTGCTGCGCCGCGGGTGCTTCAGGCGCACCCCGACTATCTGTGGCTGGCGCGGGATGGGCCCGCTCGTGGTGCAGCTTCACCGCCTTGAGGGGATACCCCCCCTCGCCGATGAAGCCACACACACCGCAGCGGAACTTCATCCCGCGCTCCGGATGATATTTTCTTAAATGTTTCTTATAGTCGGCGTGCGCCCTAAACGCCCCCACCGCCCATGTCCCCCTACCCCTGCCACCTCGAAAACAATCTTGGCAGCGGAACTCGTCCGGGAACGGGAAGTCCACGAAGACTTCCATCACGCCGCTAAGTGAAGCCGCCGATTCAGCGGTGCCTTAAGAAAAGAAGAAAGAAAAGGGGAGATAGAAAAGGATGGGAATGAAAGAAGGGTTATCCAAGGAGTTGAAAAGAGATAGCGACAGTCGGTAATACCTCTGTTACCTTAAGAGAGAGTCGGTAACAGAGGGGGAGGATAAATTACCGACGGCCCGCAGTACCGACCTACGACTCGCGCCAATCGGTTCGGCTACTGACCGCCGGGGGGGCAGCACCAGCCTGTCGCACCTTTGGCAGGTCAGACGTGTTTCAGTCGTTCCCGACCTCGGGCAACGACAGACGTGGTGGTAGAAGGATCTCGAAGCTGTCGCCGAGGGAATAACTCGCGCTATTTCCTCAGAGAAACTTCGAGACTTACGTTGACTCTGGGTTGTTGAAGCCGGAGAGGCCAACCCTCGTGCCGACGCACTTGCAGTCGGTCTTCCAGCAGCTACAACCCGTTGAGTCTTAACGCGTTTAGGATGGGAGCGCAACCGACACTGCAACTCACCGTCACAAGGGCACCAACAAGTGTTGGTGCGTCGGCTCGCTACAGTGACGGAAACTAGGGGTGGGGTAAAGGATTAACCGGCCTAGTGCCGCGCGAGAACGGCTAAGCAAGGTCGCCTCGCAATCGGCACCGTATGGCCGGGGGAAAGAGACAGAAGAGAGAAAGAAAGGCACCACTTACCTCTGACGGGTCCACCCACCGGCGCGATGTCCCGGGGAGTTCCGCCGCACACACTACGGGGGGACGAAGCGGGGGAGACGCACACACTCGCGGCACAACACTCGCGCACTTAAACCGCGTCCCGATCGCTTCTCGGCGGGATTAAAACTAATAATTAGCTAATAAATTAAATAAATAAATAAATAACTAAAATCTAAAGTGTAAAAGATAAAATATATACAAATGTCAATAAATAAAAGTGTATATATAAAATGATAAAAACAAAAGGTCAAAAACTAAAAATCTAACAAAAAATCAATAAATTAAAAATCAGCTATCCTACCCTAGCTGACTTTTGGAAGGTGGCGGAGTGCTCTGATATTATATGTCCTAGTGGGCCTGCTCCCTACGGTACTGCAATGCAGGGTTGACCCGCGGCGGAGCCGGAGCAAGCCCCTGACACTCCACCACCTTCCAAAAATCAGATTAATATACTGGCCCCCCAATGGGGAGCGTATCAGATATTAAGCTGATAAGAACAGATAAAAGGGCGTTTATTAAAACAAACAATGTTCCCCCGGGCTTACAATTGTTTGCCCGGGGGTAATACAATAACAATTTCCGCCCTTGGCGGTGGCTAAAACATACATAGATTTAAAATAGAATATTGCGTGATGATTTCAAGAGGGCTGTCACGTCTTTGGCTAAAACTCGGTTAAAATATTTAGGTTGCATGGAACCCAGTGACTAGAATGAAAACGATAAATATACTGGGGTACATGCAACCTGTCAATGTTTAGAATAATAAAAGGTACAGAGAATAGATAAATAAATAGATAAAAATGGGATAAATTAAGAGGTAAATAAATAAAAAAGATGAATAGATTTAAAAGAGAGACGTATAGATAAAATGGATAAAATTATAAAAGAGTGTAGGATATAAGAAATATAGAGTAAAGAAAAAGTAAAAGTAGTCTGTAGCTAACATGCAATCAAATTTGTAGAAAGTTAAAAGTTAAAATTCCAGGGACTAGCCCCTACTGGCCACCGCCCTTAATTAGAATTAAATATAGAAAATGAAAAATAGAAATTTAGTTCCATCTAGAACATGCACTTAAAATAAAATGGTGGGACGCAGCCTAGATTTGGCCCGTGAGCGGCGGCCTCTCGCCGTTTGAGTTTTCTATTGGATTTGCTCCCGCATCACTCCCCAAGGGTCCGCTAATCTCAGGCACGCGATATTGCCTGACGCCCGAGACGTGCTCCACGTATATGTCTCGTGACCATCGGATGGTCTCCGAAACAATGAGCCGGCGCATCAGCGCTGCATACCGATTACCGATATGCAGCTGCTTCAGCACCGACTCATTCCTCGGATCCCACGAGCCGAGGGCGCCGACGACGAACGCAGAGACCGTCACCCGGTAACCGCGCCTTCCGAGCTCATCGGCCAGGGGCTTATATTTCAAGATCTTCCGGCCCCTGGCCTCATCGAACGCTACTCTACGGTTCTCGAAAGGCACGGTCACATCGACGATGACGATGCTCTTTGAGGGCTCGTGCCTGACCACAATGTCAGGTCTGAGAGCCCCCAGTTCCCCGTCGACCCCCTCGACGTGTTGGTTTACCCGGAGCTGCCCCGGCAGGCGGTTCGCCTTCGCCAGGCGGGCGACGATGGCATCATGCCGCAGCTGCCACGCGGCCGAGTGCGGGCGGCAGTGGCAGACCACGTGGGGAAGGGATTCGCGTGCTCCCCCGCAACGCCGGCAACGCTTGTCACCGTCGCCCCAGCGTCGTGCCCCGTTAAGGGGCAGGACGTCCAGGCGCGCGCGGTGGACAAAGCGCCAATCAGCGAAGCGGGTGAAGCTGCCGCCGCGGAGGAAGTGGTTGGAATACCTCGACCACGACGACACCTCGAACACCTTCCCCTGGTCAGGCTTCCGTAGAAGTCTCTGACCGTAGTGCTCCGCCCATGCCGCCCGCAGCCGGCGTACTATTTGGCCTCGTGCTCGCGGTGGCACCACCGTCGTCCGTCCAGCCGAGCCCCGGATCTCCACGGCCAGCTCCCCAAGCTCCGCAGACCATCGCCACTTCAGGCCCAGGGCCTTCGCGCTCCTCCTCGCCGCATTCCGGGCCCTCGACCACAGTGAGGAAGTGTCCCCCCCGTCTCTGGCAAGCCCATCTTCCAGCGAACCGGAGAGATAGGCCGCCAGGTCGTAGCGCGACGGGTCCCGTCCAAGTTTCCTGGACACCGCCCGCCCCAGTGAGCTCCATGCCAACTCCCTGACCACCGCATCAGCCGCGGATAACATCCGGAAGGCGTGAGCGATGGTCAGGGCGTCGGCAAGGTCAGCCAGAGGAAGCAGTCCGCATCCCCCCCTACTGGGAGGGAGGAAGACCACTTCCGCGCTAGCTCTCTGGGGAAGGTTTAGCCAGGACTTGGCCAGGCGCTTAGCTAGCCTGTCGGCTGCCGTCAGAGGACCCTTCTCCACGTGTGCTCCCCGCAGCGAGAAGTCAAGACGGGGCAATATGAAAGTTGCCACCGTCTCAACCTTCTGCCACGGGGTGAGGAGGGACTCGTCAACGGCTCGGAGGTCGCGTTCCAGCTCCTGAACCGTCACCAGCGGGGTCTGCTTCACCTGGTAGCCAGTCGGGATCCCCAGGTGCAGGTAAGGCTCCCCCTCCGCCAGAGCCGTCATTTCCTGACCCTGGAGGGTGAAGCGGGTGGGAAGAACCCGGCCACCGCGCCCACGCCCCATATGGAGCGTGGCGCACTTTGCGGGCTTGAACCGGAGTCCGATCCCACCCGCCGCAGCCTCCACTGCCCTTAATAGCGCCTCCATCCCCTCCGGAGTGTCTGAAATTAAAGCCAGATCGTCGGCATATGCTAGTAAATTGTGCCGATGGCCGTGTAGCGTGTAACCCGCCGGGTGGGCCGATGCTGCACGCAGCACCGGTTCCAGCGCCAGGTTAAACGCCACAGGGCTCATCGGGCACCCTTGACGCACTCCGGAGCGGATGGTGACGGGGTCCGTGTATCCTTCGGACGTTCGCACACGGGTGGAGCAGCCGTTGTACATCTCTTCAACTATGTTTCTCAGCGGCGACGGGACTCCCGCTTCCCCAAAGGCGCGCCAGATCGCCTCGTGGGGGACGGAGCCGAACGCGTTCGACAAGTCCAGCCACGAGACGACCACTTGGCGCCCCGACCTGCGAGCGTCGGAAAGGACCTCCTGCAGCACGAAGTTATGCTCGTAGCACCCCTCGCACGGCAGGAAGCCCTTTTGTTCCGGACTGAGCCGGTTGTTGTAGACGGCCCAGGCAGTAAGCCGGTCAGCCAGCAGCGCGGCGAAGAGTTTGGGCGTGGTGTCACCCAGCGCGAGCGGCCTCCAGTTGGACAGGTCATCGCGGTCACCCTTTTTGTGGATGAGAACCGTGTTCGACGACTTCCAGCTGGGGGGGACCGCCTCCAGACGACGGCAGGCGTTAAACGTCGCCGCCAGCAAACGACAATCGGGGTCGGCCTTTCGGAGGTCACGGTAGGTGAGCCCGTCGGGACCCGGCGCAGAATTATTCATACGCCGGAGCCGACGGTCCACCTCTCGCTCCGTAAAAGGCCTAACCAGACCGTCGCTGCTGTTTTCGTCTGGAGGTGTGAGAGGTTCAGCCAGAGGGCGGCCCCCCAGGCTCTCCGCCGGAGCGTACATGTCCTCAAAGTGTCGACGGATCCGCTCCTTTGACACTTCACAGTGCTGGAGCGGGCCCGTCAACACTTCTTGGACAGCGCGCCGACGGTTCGCCCGAAAGAGCCGCTGGATCCTCGTAGCCTCTCTCACTCGGTCCCCCCCCGCTGGAAGTGCCCCACGGCGCTCCCCACCGGGGCTCCCGCGATTCCCCGTCCGCCCGGACCCCCCGCGCGTGGCTTCCCCAGCCCTCCCCCCGCGCCGGCCCCCCGCACGACCGGCCGCCCTCTCCTCCCCCACAGCCCCCGTACTCGTTCCGGTGGTTTGGAGGAACGTGGCGACTCGCGCCGCCAGCTCCTCCAGATCTTCCCAACTTGCAGCCGTCTCCGCCAAGCCGACCAGTTGTTCCCGCTCACGCACCACGCCTTCCTCGTCGACACGATTCCCGGCGTGGTGGATCATTGCGGACCGATCGGCCGGCCTCGGCGGCTGCCCCACCGGAGCCGGTGGCTGACGGGGTTGGTTGGACCGTCGTTGGCTCCTCGCAGGCGGACACCCGCGCCCAGAGGTCGCGGGCCTCCCGTCACCTGTGGCTCCTCCTGCCCGTTGTGCTCCGGTCCTCCGGATAGCACCTACTCTATTCTTCTCTCGGCTCCGGGGCTCCATATCCGTGGAGCACGTGTCCGGCGTCCGCGATCTGAAAACAGAACCATTACAGTTGTTGTTGTTGTTGTTACTGTTATTATTGTTGTTGATGTTGTTGTTATTATTATTTACGCGTGCATGCGTGCCTAGCCTCGCATTGACCCTCGGGGCGCAAACACGGGAGCCTCGCCTTGTTCTAGCTGGCGGTCGCGTACTATTGTTATTATTGTTATTATTATTGTTACGGTCTGAACTACTACTCGCTGCGTCGCCCGGGGGCTCGAACACGGACGACGACCCCGATGATGATGCCGTGGACGGGGCTGGTGAAGACGGCGGGCTCTCCTCGTTGGACGCCGGGGCGGACCCGCGGGGATGTCGTCGGCGGGTCCGCTGGGGGACGACGCTCCACGGTTCCCTCGTCGGTGAGACCGCCCTCGATTCCGCCTCCGCGATGGAGGGGAGGGTCCTTGCCGCACGTGGCAGTGCGGCAGGTGGTCCAGAGATGGTCGTGGTGGCCCTCCCCCCTGCGAGGGGCCTTGGGGTGGTGATCGGCCCCCCGCACATCGTCGTCGTCGTCGTCGCCGTCGTCAGTGTGGCAGCCACCGCCGACGTGATCGGCTGTCCGCTTACCGACCCCGCTCTCCGGCTCCTGGTGTTGTGGGCCGGTGGGGCCGGCATCTCCCACGGTGGAGGGCTGCTTCCGGTGGGGCCGCCAGGGGGAAGTGATGTGGCCCTGGCGGCCGATCGCAGCCCTCTGCGTGCAGTCGGCACGCCGGACGATGGCTGCGTCGATGCGGTGGTGGCGCCCGCGGTGACGGCGGCGTATGTGGTAGCCGCCGTCCTCATCCTCCCCGGGAGCGTAGATGGTCGTGGGGGGCCTCCTCTGGTGATAGTGGGCCCCGCCGCGTTTGGAGATGGAGTTGCGGCGGGGCGCAGATGTTGTGCCCCCCTTATTCCCGGGGATGTCCGCAGTGGTCTGGTCGCGGTGCCTCTCCTGGTGGTGGTGGACGTTGGTGGTGGAGTCGGCTCGACCGGCACGCTGGCGGCTCTCCTCCTCCTCGTCAGGGGGCCCTCGTAGATGGAGAGTCGGGCCCCCGGAGAGACGCGTTGACCCCCGCTGGTCCTCCGCACCCCGTCGTTAGAGAGACGGGGTGCCTCTGGGGTCCTCCTTATTGCCGGCAGCCGACTGATGCTGCACCGCACTCCAGACCCGGTCGTCGTGGCGGACGCCACAGATGTTGTACGGGCGGTCTCGTTGCTCCTCCGTGGGTGGCTGGTGGTCTGCCGCGTCGTCCTTGACGTCCCGCTGGTGGTGGCAGGGCACGTGGTGGTAATTGCCCTGCTGGAGCCCGCCGTCGCCGTCGTCGTCGTCGCTGTCCTCGCCGCCCGTGTCCGACCCACAGGCGCCGCAGCGCTGAAAAAGCTCAAAATAGGCCGCTCACGGCCCTCGTCTGCAGTACGCGGCTGCTGCGCCGCGGGTGCTTCAGGCGCACCCCGACTATCTGTGGCTGGCGCGGGATGGGCCCGCTCGTGGTGCAGCTTCACCGCCTTGAGGGGATACCCCCCCTCGCCGATGAAGCCACACACACCGCAGCGGAACTTCATCCCGCGCTCCGGATGATATTTTCTTAAATGTTTCTTATAGTCGGCGTGCGCCCTAAACGCCCCCACCGCCCATGTCCCCCTACCCCTGCCACCTCGAAAACAATCTTGGCAGCGGAACTCGTCCGGGAACGGGAAGTCCACGAAGACTTCCATCACGCCGCTAAGTGAAGCCGCCGATTCAGCGGTGCCTTAAGAAAAGAAGAAAGAAAAGGGGAGATAGAAAAGGATGGGAATGAAAGAGGGGTTATCCAAGGAGTTGAAAAGAGATAGCGACAGTCGGTATTACCTCTGTTACCTTAAGAGAGAGTCGGTAACAGAGGGGGAGGATAAATTACCGACGGCCCGCAGTACCGACCTGAGACTCGCGCCCACAGCTTCGGCTACTGACCGCCGGGGGGGCAGCACCAGCCTGTCGCACCTTTGGCAGGTCAGACGTGTTTCAGTCGTTCCCGACCTCGGGCAACGACAGACGTGGTGGTAGAAGGATCTCGAAGCTGTCGCCGAGGGAATAACTCGCGCTATTTCCTCAGAGAAACTTCGAGACTTACGTTGACTCTGGGCTGTTGAAGCCGGAGAGACCAACCCTCGTGCCGATGCACTCGCAGTCGGTCTTCCAGCAACTACAACCCGTTGAGTTTTAACGCGTTTGGGATGGGAGCGCAACCAGACACTGCAACTCACCGTCACGAGGGCACCAACAAGTGTTGGTGCGACGGCTCGCTACAGTGACGGAAACTAGGGGTGGGGTAAAGGATTAACCGGCCTAGTGCCGCGCGAGAACGGCTAAGCAAGGTCGCCTCGCAATCGGCACCGTATGGCCGGGGGAAAGAGCGAGAAGAAAGAAAGATAGGCACCACTTACCTCTGACGGGTCCACCCACCGGCGCGAAGTCCCGGGGAGTTCCGCCGCACACTCTACGGGGGGACGAAGCGGGGGAGACGCACACACTCGCGGCACAACACTCGCGCACTTAAACTGCGTCCCGATCGCTTCTCGGCGGGATTAAAACTAAATAGTCTAGCTAATAGGTAGAATAAATAAATAAATAACTAAAATCTAAAGTGTAAAAGATATAATATATACAAATGTCATTAAATAAAAGTGTATATATAAAATGATAAAAAGTCAACAAAAAATAAAAGTCTAAAAATCAATAAATTAAAAATCAGCCTAACCTATCCTACTGATTTTTGGAAGGTGGCGGAGTGCTCTGATATTCAATAGTCCTAGTGGGCCTGCTCCCTACGGTACTGCAATGCAGGGTTGACCCGCGGCGGAGCCGGAGCAAGCCCCTGACACTCCACCACCTTCCAAAAATCAGATTAATATACTGGCCCCCCAATGGGGAGCGTATCAGATATTAAGCTGATAAGAACAGATAAAAGGGCGTTTATTGAACAAACAATGTTCCCCCGGGTTTACAATAGTTTGCCCGGGGGTAATATATACAGATTCCGCCCCTGGCGGTGGCTTAAGCATACATAAATATAACAATAAAATGGGAATAAAAGTGTATGATTGTGGAATAGTATCACATCTTTGGCTTAAGTGCTTAATTAAAATATTTGGGTTGCATGGAACCCCGAGGCCATAATAGGTCCCGGGGCACATGCAACCTGATAGTATTTAAAATAACCAGACAGAATTTGGAAAGTACGGGTAAAAGAATAAATACTTAGGACTAGACAAGTAGATAAAATAGAAGTTAGGTGAAATAAATAGGTTTAAAAGAAGCGTATAGTTAAAATAGATAAGATTAAAAGGGATAAAATAAATAGGTTTAAAAGAGGTGTATAGTTAAAGTAGATAAGATTAAGAGAGGTAAAATAAATAGGTTTAAAAGAGGTGTATAATTAGAATAGATAAGATTAAAAGAGGTAAAATGACTAGGTTTAAAAGGGGTGTATAGTTAAAATAGATAGGGTTAAAAGAGGTAAAATGTCGAGTTAAAAGAAAAGCTAATCTGTGGCTAATATACACTCATTTGTAGAAGATTAAAATTACAGGGACTAGCCCCAACTGGCCACCGCCCTTCATTGAAATTAATAGAATAGAGAGAAGAAGTATAGATTCATATATCTATAGCATGCATATAGAATAATGGGACGCAGTCTAGACTTGGCCCGCAAGCGGCGGCCTTTCGCCATCCAAATTTTCCGGTTCGTTTGCCCCCGCGCTGCCCCCCAAGGGTCCGCTTAACTCAGGCACGCGGTATTGTCGGACGCCCGAGACGTGCTCCACGTAGATGTCGCGTGACCATCGGATGGTATCCGAGACAATGAGCCGGCGCATCAGCGCTGCATACCGATTGCCGATATGCAGCTGCTTCAGCACCGACTCATTCCTCGGGTCCCATGAGCCGAGGGCGCCGACGACGAACGCAGAGACCGTCACCCGGTAACCGCGCCTTCCGAGCTCATCGGCCAGGGGCTTATATTTCAAGATCTTCCGGCCCCTGGCCTCATCGAACGCTACTCTACGGTTCTCGAAAGGCACGGTCACATCGACGATGACGATACTCTTTGAGGGCTCGTGCCTGACCACGATGTCAGGTCTGAGAGCCCCCAGCTCGTCGTCCACCCCCTCGACCCGCCTATTTACCCGGAGCTGCCCCGGCAGGCGGTTCGCCTTCGCTAGGCGGGCGACGATGGCATCATGCCGCAGCTGCCACGCGGCCGAGTGCGGGCGGCAGTGGCAGACCACATGGGGAAGGGACTCGAGTGCTCCCCCGCAACGCCGGCAACGCTTGTCACCGTCGCCCCAGCGTCGTGCCCCGTTAAGGGGCAGGACATCCAGGCGCGCGCGGTGAACAAAGCGCCAATCAGCGAAGCGGGTGAAGCTGCCGCCGCGGAGGAAGTGGTTAGAATACCTCGACCACGACGACACCTCGAACACCTTCCCCTGGTCTGGCTTCCGTAGAAGTCTTTGACCATAGTGCTCCGCCCATGCCGCCCGCAGTCGGCGTACAATTTGGCCTCGTGCTCGCGGTGGCACCACCGTCGTCCGTCCAGCCGAGCCCCGGATCTCCACGGCCAGCTCCCCAAGCTCCGCAGACCATCGCCACTTCAGGCCCAGGGCCTTCGCGCTCCTCCTCGCCGCATTCCGAGCCCTCGACCACAGCGAGGAAGTGTCCCCCCCGTCTCTGGCAAGCCCATCTTCCAGCGAACCGGAGAGATAGGCCGCCAGGTCGTAGCGCGACGGGTCCCGTCCAAGTTTCCTGGACACCGCCCGCCCCAGTGAGCTCCATGCCAACTCCCTGACCACCGCATCGGCCGCGGATAGCATCCGGAAGGCGTGAGCGATGGTCAGGGCGTCGGCAAGGTCAGCCAGAGGAAGCAGTCCGCATCCCCCCCTACTGGGAGGGAGGAAGACCACTTCCGCGCTAGCCCTCTGGGGAAGGTTTAGCCAGGACTTGGCCAGGCGCTTAGCTAGCCTATCGGCTGCCGTCAGAGGACCCTTCTCCACGTGTGCTCCCCGCAACGAGAAGTCGAGACGGGGCAATATGAAAGTTGCCACCGTCTCAACCTTCTGCCACGGGGTGAGGAGGGACTCGTCAACGGCTCGGAGGTCGCGTTCCAGCTTCTGAACCGTCACCAGCGGGGTCTGCTTCACCTGGTAGCCAGTCGGGATCCCCAGGTGCAGGTAAGGCTCCCCCTCCGCCAGAGCCGTCATTTCCTGACCCTGGAGGGTGAAGCGGGTGGGAAGAACCCGACCACCGCGCCCACGCCCCATATGGAGCGTGGCGCACTTTGCGGGCTTGAACCGGAGTCCGATCCCACCCGCCGCAGCCTCCACTGCCTCCAGCAGCGCCTCCATCCCCTCCGGAGTGTCAGATATTAACGCGAGGTCATCGGCGTACGCTAGTAGATTGTGCCGATGGCCGTGTAGCGTGTAACCCGCCGGGTGGGCCGATGCTGCACGCAGCACCGGCTCCAGCGCCAGGTTAAACGCCACAGGGCTCATCGGGCACCCTTGACGCACTCCGGAGCGGATGGTGACGGGGTCCGTGTGTCCTTCGGACGTTCGCACACGGGTGGAGCAGCCGTTGTACATCTCTTCGACAATATTTCTCAGTGGCGACGGGACTCCCGCTTCCTCAAAAGCGCGCCAGATCGCCTCGTGGGGGACCGAGCCGAACGCGTTCGACAAGTCCAGCCACGAGACGATCACTTGGCGCCCCGACCTGCGAGCGTCGGAAAGGACCTCCTGCAGCACGAAGTTGTGCTCATAGCACCCCTCGCACGGCAGGAAGCCCTTTTGCTCCGGACTGAGCCGGTTGTTGAAGACGGCCCAGGCAGTAAGCCGGTCAGCCAGCAGCGCGGCGAAGAGTTTGGGCGTGGTGTCACCCAGCGCGAGCGGCCTCCAGTTGGACAGGTCGTCGCGGTCACCCTTTTTGTGGATGAGCACCGTGTTCGACGACTTCCAGCTGGGGGGGACCGCCTCCAGACGACGGCAGGCGTTAAACGTCGCCGCCAGCAGACGACAACCGGGGTCGGCCCCTCGGAGGTCACGGTAGGTGAGCCCGTCGGGACCCGGCGCAGAATTATTCATACGCCGGAGCCGACGGTCCACCTCTCGCTCCGTGAAAGGCCTAACCAGATCGTCGTTGCTGTTTTCGTCTGGCGGTGTGAGAGGTTCGGCCAGAGGGCGGCCCCCCAGGCTCTCCGCCGGAGCGTACATGCCCTCAAAGTGTTGACGGATCCGCTCCTTTGACACTTCACAGTGCTGGAGCGGGCCCGTCAACACCTCTTGGACAGCGCGCCGACGGTTCGCCCGAAAGAGCCGCTGGATCCTCGTGGCCTCTCTCACTCGGTCCCCCCCCGCTGGAAGTGCCCCACGGCGCTCACCACCGGGGCTCCCGCGATTTCCCGCCCGCCCGGGCCCCCCGCGCGTGGCTTCCCCAGCCCTCCCCCCGCGCCGGCCCCCCGCACGACCGGCCGCCCTCTCCTCCCCCGCAGCCCCCGTTCTTGCTCCGGTGATTTGGAGGAACGTGGCGACTCGCGTCGCCAGCTCCTCCAGATCTTCCCAACTGGCAGCCGCTTCCGCCAGACCGATCAGTTGCTCCCGCTCACGCACCACGCCTTCCTCGTCGACACGATTACCAGCGTGGTGGATCATTGCGGGCCGATCGGCCGGCCTCGGCGGCTGCCCCACCGGAGCCGGTGACTGACGGGGTTGGTTGGGCCGTCGTTGGCTCCTCGCAGGCGGACACCCGCGCCCAGAGGTCGCGGGCCTCCCGTCACCTGTGGCTCCTCCTGCCCGTTGTGCTCCGGTCCTCCGGATAGCACCTCCTCTATTTCGTTGTTGGCTCCGGGGCTCCATATCCGTGGAGCACGTGTCCGGCGTCCTCGATCTGAAAACGGTACGATTGTGATTATTGTTGTTGTTGTTGTCGTTACTATTATTGTTGTTATTGATGTTATTATTTTCGTTTTCGCGTGCATGCGTGCCCGGCCTCGCATTAATCCTCGGGGCGCAAACACGGGAGCCTCGCCTTGTTCTGGCTGGCGGTCGCGTGATATTATTATTATTATTGTTATTATTGCTCTTGTTTGAGCTACTAGTACTCGCTGCGTCGCCTGGGGGCTCGAACACGGACGACGACCCCGAAGAAGATGGTGTGGACGGGGCTGGTGAAGACGGCGGGCTTCCCTCCGTGGACGCCGGGGCGGACCCGCGGGGATGTCGTCGGCGGGTCCGCTGGGGGACGACGCTCCACGGTTCCCTCGCTGGTGAGACCGCCCTCGCCTCCGCTTCCGCGATGGAGGGGAGGGTCCTTGCCGCACGTGGCGGTGCGGCAGGTGGTCCCAGGATGGTCGTGGAGACCCTCCCCCCTGCGAGGGGCCTTGAGGTGGTGATCGGCCCCCCGCACATCGTCGTCGTCGTCGTCGCCGTCGTAAGTGTAGCAGCCACCGCCGACGTGATCGGCTGTCCGCTCACCGACCCCGCTCTCCGGCTCCGGGTGTTGTGGGCCGGCGGGGCCGGCATCTCCCACGGTGGAGGGCTGCCTCCGGTGGGACCGCCAGGGGGAAGTGATGTGGCCCTGGCGGCCGATCGCAGCCCTCTGCGTGCAGCCGGCACGCCGGACGATGGCTGCGTCGATGCGGTGGTGGCGCCCGCGGTGACGGCGGCGTATGTGGTAGCCGCCGTCCTCATCCTCCCCGGGAGCGTGGATGGTCGTGGGGGGCCTCTTCCGATGATGGTGGGCCCCGCCGCATTTGGAGATGGTGTTGCGGCGGGGCGCAGATGATTTGCCCCCCTCAGTCCCGGGGATGTCCGCAGTGGCCTGGGTGCGGTGCCTCTCCTGGTGGTGGTGGACGTTGGTGGTGGAGCCGGCTCGACCGGCACGCTGGCGGCTCTCCTCCTCCTTGTCAGGGGGCCCTCGTAGGTGGAAGGTCGGGCCCCCGGAGAGCCACGTTGACCCCCGCTGGTCCTCCGCACCCCGTCGTTGGAGAGACGGGGTGCCTCTGGGGTCCTCCTAATTGCCGGCAGCCGACTGGTGCTGCACCGCGCTCCAGACCCGGTCGTCGTGGCGGGCGCCACAGGTGTTGTGTGGGCGGTCTCGTTGCTCCTCCGTGGGTGGCTGGTGGTCTGCCGCGTCGTCCTCGACGTCCCGCTGGTGGTGGCAGGGCGTGTGGTGGTGGTAGCCCTGCTCGAGCCCGCCGTCGCCGTCGTCGTCGTCGCTGTCCTCGCCGCCCGTGTCCGACCCACAGGCGCCGCAGCGCTGAAAAAGTTCATAATTGGCCGCTCACGGCCCTCGTCTGCAGTACGCGGCTGCTGCGCCGCGGGTGCTTCAGGCGCACCCCGACTACTCGTTGATGGCGCGGGATGGGCCCGCTCGTGGTGCAGCTTCACCGCCTTGAGGGGATACCCCCCCTCGCCGATGAAGCCACACACACCGCAGCGGAACTTCATCCCGCGCTCTGGATGGTATTTTTTAAGGTGTTTCTTATAGTCGGAGTGCGCCCTAAACGCCCCCACCGTCCATGTCCCCCTACCCCTGCTACCATGATAACAATCTTGGCAGCGGAACTCATCCGGGAACGGGAAGTCCACAAAAACTTCCATCACGCCGCTAAGTGAAGCCGCCGATTCAGCGGTGCCTTAAGAAAAGAAGAAAGAAAAGGGGAGATAGAAAAGGATGGGAATGAAAGAGGGGTTATCCAAGGAGTTGAAAAGAGATAGCGACAGTCGGTATTACCTCTGTTACCTGAAGAGAGAGTCGGTAACAGAGGGGGAGGATAAATTACCGACGGCCCGCAGTACCGACCTATGACTCGCGCCAATCGGTTCGGCTACTGACCGCCGGGGGGGCAGCACCAGCCTGTCGCACCTTTGGCAGGTCAGACGTGTTTCAGTCGTTCCCGACCTCGGGCAACGACAGACGTGGTGGTAGAAGGATCTCGAAGCTGTCGCCGAGGGAATAACTCGCGCTATTTCCTCAGAGAAACTTCGAGACTTACGTTAACTCTGGGCTGTTGGAGCCGGAGAGACCAACCCTCGTGCCGATGCACTCGCAGTCGGTCTTCCAGCAACTACAACCCGTTGAGTTTTAACGCGTTCGGGATGGGAGCGCAACCAGACACTGCAACTCACCGTCACAAGGGCACCAACAAGTGTTGGTGCGACGGCTCGCTACAGTGACGGAAACTAGGGGTGGGGTAAAGGATTAACCGGCCTAGTGCCGCGCGAGAACGACTAAGCAAGGTCGCCTCGCAATCGGCACCGTATGGCCGGGGGAAAGAGCGAGAAGAAAGAAAGATAGGCACCACTTACCTCTGACGGGTCCACCCACCGGCGCGATGTCCCGGGGAGTTCCGCCGCACACTCTACGGGGGGACGAAGCGGGGGAGACGCACACACCCGCGGCACAACAGTCGCGCACTTAAACTGCGTCCCGATCGCTTCTCGGCGGGATTAAAACTAAATAGCCTAGCTAATAAATAGAATAAATAAATAAATAAATAAAATCCAAAGTGTCAAATGAATAAATATATACAAGTGTATAAATAAAAGTGTATATATAGAACGATAAAAACAAAAAGTCCAAAATAAAAGTCTAAAATTCAATAAATTAAAAATCAGCCTATCCTATCCTACTGATCTTTGGAAGGTGGCGGAGTGCTCTGATATTAATGTCCTAGTGGGCCTGCTCCCTACGGTACTGCAATGCAGGGTTGACCCGCGGCGGAGCCGGAGCAAGCCCCTGACACTCCACCACCTTCCAAAAATCAGATTAATATACTGGCCCCCCAATGGGGAGCGTATCAGATATTAAGCTGATAAGAACAGATACTACACTTTGATCTTAGCCAAAAGGCCGAGAAGCGATGCTGTACACGTGTTTTAAAGCATTATTTAACTCTCTAGAAACGATACTTTTGTTGCGAGAGCGATGCGCCCTTCAGCGGTGGAAATCGGTACCGACCGGGCGGTCACCCCCCCCCCCCCCCCCCCAGCTCTTGCCCGACTGTTCATTGTCGCCTGTTACAACGCAATCTCACACTGTGTTCTAACGGTAAGTTAGATTCAATAATATGAAATGATTTCATATTTTGAAAAGTATCATGAAATATTTCGACGGAATACCAACGCATACCCGGATCTCATGAAAATCGCGTTACACCCCGAGTTAGACTCATCGATTCATCTAGCACAATTGCTTTTCATACTTGAAATCACACCTACTACAACTTTAGTAAAATGAGGATTCTCTTAATAATATTTATTACACTACATAGAACAACGAAAAATTACAGAAAAACCAGAATCTTCAAGTTTGGAAATTTCATCAAAAATTTTGCCGAATAACATGTCTCATCATATTGAAAGAATATTTTGATCAAACTCTTTATTTATATTTATTCAATTGTCCAGAATATATTGAAGTATTGTAGAAGTTTTTTACTGTTTTTTTATCCATCTTTGAATTTGATAGCATATTGTCTATATGTTGCAAAAAATCGTTATTTATTAGGCAGGTAATTTAAAGAAAGATGATAATGAAGCTCCAAGTAAAAGATAAAACTCAGGTTGCTAAAATTACAACTAAATGCACTAAATACGTGAAACGACGTGTTTTTATTTTTCATTTTCTGATCAAAACCGATTTTTTGTATGTTATACAGATAAGTTTATTATAAGCTTATATTTCTATAATGGTTGTATTTAAACAGTCTGTATCAAATGAAGACTTCGTATTACTTGCATTTACCACGCGATGAATCACGTTCCACTTCTTCACTAAACTCGGCGAAAATGATGATACGAAATATTGCATAAGTTATGAAAGGACGGGGTCAAATATTCTAATGCAATGTATCACTTCTTACTCTACAGAGTTTCAATATTAGAATTCATAAATTAAGTTACAATATCTTCAGTGACAAATCTCATATTGTGATCATATTTTATCACAATACAATGCATGAATAGATGACACTGAAATTATATAGAGAATACAAATTCAAAAATTTCAGGTGACTTGAAAAATTAACGACTGAGCCAGGAATGGAACTTGGTGTCTGGAGATGCTTTGCCGCGCTATTTCGAATTTCGAATACAGATGATGAGAGAAATTAACATTGTAGTCAGGCGGCTAGGTGATCTAGTGGAGTAAGGCTCCGGCAAAGCATCTCTAGACACCAGGTTCCATTCCTAGCTCCGTTGTTAATTTTTCAAGTCACCTGAAATTTTCGAATTTGTATTCTCTAACAATTTTTCTCGTATAAAAATATATATGACTTCTGCATATCATTCTAATGGTCGACTAGGTCCGGTCTAAATGACTTAATACAGGAGTGTAATGAATTACACTCTTAAACAAGCCACGAATACACACTGTCTCAAACTCTGCCTCTTGCGACAAAATCCGCAACTTCTGAAATTATATACAAAAGCTTAAGGAATCTAAACAATTTATCAGTTTACTAAAGCAGATTTTATGTTACCCAATTAGCCAATTCAATTGTATTATTTTTGATCATAATCAATCATGCAAGGTTGTAAAATTAAATATTTATGGAAGCCAGTGTGATAAATAAAAGGTGATATTGCTATACGCTATGGTTTATAATTCCAGTATAAACCACTTTCTTTACTTTTGAGATCGAAAATTGTAACTTATAAATATATTGAATTGAAAATATCTCAATGTGTCACAATATCAGAATATAATTAATGAAAAGTATTGATTTTTGACTCAGACACCTCCTCTAACAGTATTATTTTTTAAATACCAATATCCTCTCGGATGCTTTATCTCTTCTTCAAAAACGTTTCTTCCTTATTTCTTTGACAAATTTGCAAAATTTGCTATGCATTATCAAGATTAAATTCTTTGAAGTTAACTCCAGTCCTTCTGCTATGTGATACGTGGATTCGTGACATCTGAAATGAGAAACATGAAATAGGGTATTTTATTAATACAATTGTTTGTAACTTTGTAGTCAGAGTGGATGAGAATGAGAATAATAATTGCTAATAATAAAGTTTTAAATGCAATACAAAATGCTATATGATTATAGCACACGTGTTGATATTTTCTTGATAAATACAGAAATAAATTATATAGCTTTACCTGTTTGTTTTTTTCCATGTTTTGATCAAGCATTTTTCTTGTGTTCGGAACAAAATTATCTTGTGTAACTCAACATTCTCAGGGTTTATTTGAGGGTGTCAACATCGTTGTGCACAATTTCAGCACCTCGCCTGACAAACTGAAAACAAAAGGAGTGAAACAAATCAGGAAAATGTTATGGTCATATAAGGGTTGAATATAAAGCCTGTTCACTATTTCTACGGAGATCTTGAAGTTCTTAGCGGGACTAATGGAAGTGAGTTTTAAACTAAACGGACGTAACATCTCACTAAAAACCAATGGACTGAAACAAGTAGAGAAAATTTTATAGTTAAATAATGAAACTATTTACTGTTCGTACGAAGAGCTTCAAGTTTTTTGTGCAACTTGTAAAGGTTAGAATAAAAATACTGTTTGCTATTCGGACAAAGAGGTTGACACTGGCCACTGTTATCGAAATATTCCTCAAATGTATCACCACCAGGCTAACGACTTTACATGTAACCTATTACACTGTATTAGTAAATTCGTTTACTCACGATCAGTAGCCGACGCGGTGCCTGCTCCTGGACCTCCTGGACCCAAATGTATTGTGAGGTTAATCGAAAACAACTAATCAACAGCTGCGTGCCTCCAGCCGGCTGCTTAAATGAACTATATACTACTACGATTTACTTCATATTGTTAGACTCTTGTTTTGTGAGTACCATTTTTTTTCTAAAAAATTTACAATTAGTTAATTCTATGCTGACGATATATCAATTACGTTGTATGTTAATCATGACGATAAACAAAAATATTGGTAGAAACACCGGTGTCCACGAAAGCATGGTGAATTGTCGTGGAGCATCCAGCTAGCCTGAGAGCATTTAGCTCTCCTATCTTTACCGACTGAGCAAACTCACCCTTTTTCTTCCTATATTAAATAAACACACGAACAGAAAGTGAGGGAGAATTTTTTCATGCAATATTGAGTTCGCTACGATAATTTCGTAAATAAAAGATGCTTTCACGATCATCTGGGTGCATGACCTACGGTGTAATGGTGTAAATCTGTATGAACCAACAAGTCGTGAATAGGATGGCCTGACGATAAGCATCTGTAACCAGCCCCATAGTCCTCCCTAGGGACGCCCTCTTTTTGTATTGGTTTCATTGAACAAAATACTCATTGAATAGAAACGCACAACAGTGATTTCTGAAATTTCAAATATTCGCATAATCTCATGAAAGATTGTCGAAATTTCGAGGAGCATCGTGTCAGCCTTACCAAAAGGAGTTTACGTATTGGCGAGCGTCAAGTGTTTGCGAAATCCGATTCTAACTTGTTAGATAATTTCGCACTGATAACATCGGAAATCTTGAACCACAAACGCTGTTGTCGTTAGTACTATGTTTGTCGTGATAGCGTATCTGTACTGTTACACATATGACATACATCCATTAGCATGTATTATGTAATCATGTACATTTATACTCCGGCATAATATGTAATTCAGACGAAGGAACGATATATTGTGGAGAAGACGCTTCGCTGACTACATCGGTCCGCATCGCAGATCACTCTGTTCGTAAATTCCGAAGTGTGGAACATCACGGTGAGCGAATAGTGAATCATAGCAACTGCAAACAACTCAAGTCCAAGCGTATAAAATTTCTTGTATTGAGCTTATAACAGCAACAGTTTCTTAATTTGGTTGAGAATCAACGTAGTTAATTTTCCCAGTGACAGGATGAGCAGACAACGAGTTTTGGTGACGAGCAACGAAGTACCGCAGGCGGGCATTGACCTTCTAAAAACCAAGTGAGTGATTCCATGTGCTATTCATTACACGCAAACTGATGGCGCTGTGTTGTTAACTTCTTATGAAAGGCATTCGATCACTGCATGGAAAAATTATATCGGTGGTACCGGTTCATTTCACCGGGTAACTTTACAGTGCAAGTTGCCAATAACAATAATTGTTTATTTTTACCGGTCCGGCCTACTCATTGGCTTTTTCTGGTAAAAATGTTAATATTGAAAATATTGATAAACAAAAAATTTAATTTTTTCTGTTTGAATGAAGAAATAAAAGACCGAACGAAAGAAATTGCCCAGCACTTGAGATATTCACTTTTTAAAAAAAAACTTGACATGTTTATCAAAATTTAAATACGTATTTAAGACAGAATGAATAATTGTCTTTACAATAACTTATTTGTAATAAAATTTCAGGCAAGCGGTTGACGCGAGTACGATTTTTAGGTTCTCGGAGGGTAGACGAGCCTCACCTGAAAATCGCACGATCAGCCTTAATCGCTTAAGTTTACCTGAGTGCACGATCGCCCTCTATCATTCTGTAAAGCGGGCGCAAAAACGTACTTTGCGCCCGCTTGCGATAATCTGCATGCATCCGCCTATTCGTTTTCGGGCGAGAAAAAGGCACTTTGCGCCCACTCTCCGTGCACGAAAGGGTATATTTTCAGTGCAGGCTGGACAAAAAATAGTTTGGGCATATTTTTTCTTTTTTCATTTCAACTCATGACTGGAGTCCGAACGTACACCACGCAACTTTGAACTACGTTCAGTACCGCTATCGCTACGCGGTTTTTAATCTTCGAATGTGTTTTTCATTAACTAATTGTAAATAAAATCCGATTTATCGTACACCATTTTCTTCCTTACGAAAAGAAGAAGAAAACCATGTATGAGAAGGTGTGTTTATTAGCAATTGATTGGTTTTATGATCAAGAAAAGCCTGGGTGCGTTCGGACCCCAGTTATGCATTTGAAGGTAGAAAAATAAAGTCATGAGTTATAAGGATAATGGAAATGAAAAAATGTGACCTAATTACTTTTTAATACTCTATTGTATACTCTACTACTCTACTTTATGCACATATAAAAAGCAGACCTCTTTTTCCAATGAATCTTACCTCTTTTTTTTAGGGTCTTAATCGGAACGAAAACGAACTGTTAATATAGGGAAAATGTACGAGTGGTCCGCCACCCAGTGATTGGCCATTATTAAGCCAATTGTTGCCCACAGCTATTTTATCACGAAAATTAATCACCTGTCAACTTATTAAAAAAGTAATTGCCTTATAAACGTATTGATATAAATTAAGGAAATCACGTGTGTTATTACGTCAAAAATATGTGGTTGCGAAAACTGCTCAACAATAGCGATAAGTATGGACGAAATGGAAAAGTTTCCGGTTAATCTACAAGTTTCACGGTGACAGAAGTATATACTCTAATTCTGACAGAAAACAGTGAAAAAAAATATTGTAAAACAAGTGGACGACCATTAGCTCCTTCATCGTATTTGCCTTTTTCGAAACCACACAAATAACAGGAATTAAGAACCCATACACAACGTGATTTTACCATTTACGTCCGTTGAAACCACAGAAACAACAGGAAGAATGCCTAACTACAAATATATTTTTCATTATTCGTTAAAACCACACAAACAGCAGCTGTGTTCTTGCGATGATACGATCCGTTTTATAAAAATATATCAAAGTAATAATAATAATTATAATAATAAATCGATTAAATGCTGAAACATATCTTCAAATAGCAATATCTGCAAATCTGTTCGATTTTTTTCAGATTTGATTTGACAATTCTACCAAGCCCAGTTAGTACACGCGAACAAGTACTTCAAGCACTTCCGGGCCATGACGCTATTTATCTCGCCAGCCATCATGTCGTGAACAAAGAATTACTGGATGTTGCAGGTAAATGTTGAATGAGAGCAATAATTTTTTTCGCTTGCACCTAAAAAAGTTTTACGTATTGAAAAATTCGGAGGAGACAATGTGTCTTGAATCCAGTTATAAAATATCGCTCTCGGTATTTGAACTCTTCCCAGACTTGATCCTGAAAGCATTTTGCAGTGACTTCAATTCACTACAGACGTGTCCGTTGAACGAAATTCGTAGCTCAAACAGTTTACAAATTATAGGCCTCGAAAATCAATTTTATTTAGAATATTTATAGGGAACTAAATTCTGTATAAAAATATACTTGGAGCAAAGTTCGTGTTTCAGTGGTTCACAAGTTATAATTCTTGATAATGAATTTGATGTAAAACATTTATCTTTAAAGATCTTTAGTGGCCAAAGTAATGACGTTATAACGAAAATTTCGTATCAATAAATACGGCTGACTGGTAACAATTTTAAATATCGATTCCGAGAGCATATTTTAAAATTGGATTTAAGAGTTAGTCTTCCTTGAGGATTTTTGTTTGTTACTAAATATAATAAGTTATTCAGGTGGAAGCGAAAAAACATGTTGCTTCAAAACGATATAATTTTGTCTTATAGGTAACATATATTACGTATTTTCGGCTTCATACAAACTTTTCCGGCCGACTCGGCCTCCGTTATATACGTTATCTGATCTTATCGTGAAATCAAATTTCGTTGAAGCAATAAAAATCTATTGCTCCGATTAGATATTATATGGATTATGCAACCAGTCTGTAATATGCTTTTTCATAATTTCTTAATTAAAGCGACTATAGATTATGCGAACTGACATGACTATATTTACCAATCAACAAAATGGATTTCTTCCACGGGCATGAAATTATCTTACCTCTTTGATTGATTGATATTGAAACTCAGGTTTTCATTTTCTTCAGGACCAAGGTTGAAAGTGGTGTCAACAGCATCTGCTGGATACGATCATTTGGACGTGCCTGAAATAAAACGGCGGGGTTTAAAAGTAGGTAACACTCCCCATGTTCTAACTGCTGCTGTTGCTGAGGTCGCTGTAATGTTGACGTTGAGCGCGGCCAGGCGAGCTTACGAGGGCCGTATCAAAATCATCGAGTAAATAATTCAACGTTTTGTTATATTACAATTTTAGCTTATGTATTTCATAACAAAGAATTTTTAAAATATGCATAGCTGCAAATACAATTACTTACATAGGTATGCACCTTAGGGTGGTCCTTAAAAAGGACATTTTGAATTTGTAATGCCTCGTCCCCCAAATCGGACCAAATAATTCCCTAACATTTACAGATTTTCATCTGAACTCTAATCCGTGCCGCAAAAACGGTTGATTTTCCGATTTAATCCTTTTCAAGGGAACAATAAATCTGCCAAACAGATTTCGATAAAATTTGATATAACACGTTCCTCTTGGGTCGTTGATTACGAATCTAAACTCGAAATTTCCAAATTTAAAATGGCGGATCCAATATGGCAATATCATTTTTCTTTTGGGATGTTTGTCCGCCATGTTGATTTGCCTATTTCGACATTTGAAATTTCGAGTTAAAATTCGTAATCAGCGACCCGAGGAACCCCCCTACATCAAATTTCATCGAAATCCATTTGGCAGATTTACTGTTCCCTTGAAAAGGGTTAATCGAAGAAATCAACCTTCCGGCGGCACGGGTTGGAGTTGAGATAAGAAGCTGAAAAAATGAGAGAATTATTTTTGAATTATTTGCATCCGATTTAGGGGATGGAACAGTCGAACAATCGAAATTCAAAAATGACCTTTCTTAAGACCACCCTAAAATATCTGAGATCTTGTGAAGTTAATTTAACTTTAAGAGGGGCTGATTCTTATAATTATGCTAATTCAATGCGAAAGGGTGGTAGGAATTGCAGATGATGCATTGTTAGTATAAGCTGCAAGAAAATTCTAATTCATTGGGTGTATCATAATTATATTATTACTATTGTTTATCTTTCATTTTCAAGGTACTAGAACGAAATATTTTAATATTGGTTAATTTTTTCAGAAACAAGTGGGAGTCACGGCCGCAATGGATGTTGGGCCGTGATTTACGCGGTTCAACTGTAGGTATAGTAGGCTTGGGTAACATTGGACAAGCAATTGTGAAGCGACTGAAGCCATTCGAAGTGGGCCGATTCATTTATTCGGGCCACTCGAGAAAACAAGCCGGTAAATAAATTATTAATGAATATTACCTATGATATGAATAAACGTTCGGATCGAAATACACATGCAACGTTTCATATAATTGCAGGTGACGATCTTGGAGCTACGTTTGTATCGTTTGCTGATCTCCTCAAGGAAAGTGATTTCGTGATAGTTGCCACGCCGTTGAACAATGAAACTACGAATATGTTCAATGACAACACTTTTGCCCAGATGAAAAATACGGCGATACTGGTGAACGTAGGACGCGGACCTGTCGTCAATACAGATGCCCTCGTCAAAGCACTTCGAAATCATACAATTTTTGCTGCTGGATTGGATGTTATGAATCCAGAGCCACTCCCCAGTGACCATCCACTTTTAAGCCTGCCGAACGCAGGTCAGTATTTGAGCGATTTTTTACGTCGGGACCTCTCCTGGCAATAAAATATGTCCAGAAGGTTTCACATATTTGTACGAATTTACCCAGAATGGTTAATTTCTAACAGATCCTTACTTGTTTCTAAAAATCCTAAACCGGACCTAGTAATTTCTAGGAAAAGAAATAATTTTTTGCAAATATCGTATAGAAAAACATTGATGATTTAATATTTTTGAAAAATTTAGACAGTTCAATCTATTTTAAAATCCTTTTCAACTGTTTCATTTTTAATTTCTCTCAAAAATTCGTCTGTTTTTTGCATAACGCGATACGCCAGAGATACGATTTTTTTCAGGATTGTGACACATAGTGGAGTTCTGAGAAAACATGAGTTATCCATAGAAATTGGTCCGATTTTCACCTCTTAAAAATCAGTCGAGTTGATCATGCACAACGAGAAAGTAAAAAAATCGGAGTTTTATATTTGAGTTTTGGTAGAAAATGAAATTCCGCGTAAAGAATTTAGAAATTTTTTTTTAAAACTCTAGAATTTCTTGAATTTCCTCAAACATTATCAGGACAATTCAAACCTTTGCTAATTATGATTTGCCTGTTATTTTTTTATCAATGTCTTTGGGAATACAAGATGAAGAAAAACAAATGCAGAAACAAATTAATCACCCGAAGCCCACTTACGTTTTATTGAACTTTTTAGTTATAATCCCGCATTTGGGCAGTGCAACGGTGAAAACCCGCTCAGACATGGCTACAACAGCGGCGCAGAACGTGATCAACGGCTTGGAAGGAAAACCACTCGTCTATGAATTATAGTGGCAAACAGGCTTTCAATAAAGTTTGCACCAACTGTGTAACCTGTTGCCTGATATATGTATCAAATATTTTCAAAGCAACTGAAATTTTACGGGGCTTTAATTTTTTATACATGTCTTCAAGATTCGTATTTCCACTTTACGTCATATTCAAGAATATATACCTAGCAATTATTATGTTTTATAGTATATTTCATATGAAGGTGTCAAGTCTGGGAATTTTTTTACCCAGGATATAAGCACATTGACATTCCAGTAACTTGTTTGTAGGTGTGTTATATCTCACGTTAATTCATACAGATGTGACTCCGTGATCAATGTCTATTTTTATTTTATGAATGCGAAGTTATTTAGGAATACGAAAATATAAAGTGTGCGTATGACACGTGTTCACGAAATAATCAATTCAATTCTCCAATAATACATATACAGTATATATCATTTTTTGTTTTGTATGTATATTACATAATTATATAAGATTTATAGAATTAATTTACAACGATTTAAATCGTAATATTTAACCTTTGTTTTGCTAAAATTTGGTTCAATGTGTTTTACACATTCAATTACACAGTCGTCGTGACGTTTTAATTCCACGATTTCTTCAATTAGTTTATTAGTGCATCACAGGTGTCCATCAGGCTTCGGCAACAACGTTTTTAAGATTTTGTAAAATTGGATCAATTTTACTCTCTAGTGACAAGATGTGCCCGGTATCACAAATGTTGTTTGCAATAAAGCTTACGACCAATGGTAGCTTATTCATTTGAACAACCTGTTGAACATATCATTGATCACACATAAATCCATGTATTTACACACTTATAACTGTTTCTGACAACATGGTAAATAATTGTAACTAGAGGTAAAAATTTACAAGAAATTTGCACAATAATTAATTAATTTTATAATTATATAATATAGTTGAAATACAATAAATGCTAGTTCCCTTTAATGTGTATGGAGCATTATTTTTCAAATCTGATAAGGTTTTGATAATTTTTTAGTTTCAAAATTTTTTATAAATTCAGTTTTACCTCTTGACAGAAGTGCTGATGATTTTTTTGAAGCTGCATTCTCAATTTGTTTTCTAATATAGAATTTTTGAAACATTTTCCATCTAAATTTTGCAAATGAATGAAATTTAAAAACTAAATGAGATGTTTAAAAAAGGTAAAACATATCTTTTTTCCTCTTGAGTGATGGATTCATTGATAAAATATTTCATAATTATATCTCATAATTTCGTTGTACCATTTTCCTTATAGTTCCGTTCTACTTTTTCGCATAAAGCCAATTATGATTATGGGTCGATGAATTGTTGTATTTCTACTATCTATTCAGAAGAGACTTTTTTAAAAATCAATTTCTTGTCAGGTGAAAGAAAGATTGATTTCATCAAGTTTGTAATCAATCGGACGCTACTATAGGAATACGTGTTCATACGGAAAAGATTTTTTTCTTATGAATGTGGAAGAAATTGTTTTTATAACTTTCATTCAAACGACTAAAACATCGTAATATAAATTTCTCACCAAATGAAAAAATGAATTTTAATTAGGAAAATTTGACGTTACATTAAAAAAATTAATAATTTAAGAACAAATTGAGATGAAAAGATCAAACTAAATCATCAACAAGCCTTGTAATAGGTAATATGAGATTTCAAAAAATGAAGCGTACCGAAAATTCGACCTTAAAATCTTGTCAAATTTGAAAAATAATATGCCATATAGAACTAGTTTCATATCATTATATGTTTAAACAATGTACTCTTCAGAAAAGGTTGCATGTAAAAGTGGAATAACTGAACTCCAAACAGCCTTCCAGAATTACGGTGCTCTTATTATCAATGGTTCATAACTTACTTGATAACTGCTGTATATGCTAATAATGGTTTTATTCTTTCCTAGATCTAATTTGCTCCCTTGATCAGTGGCCATTCCGAATGTAGAAAGGAAGCTTGCCCGCATTGCTAATTCTGGGGCTTTTTCATCTGACACTGATATGACAGGAACACCATCACGATCCGTGATCAAAATACTGTGTAAGCCATCAACGCTGTTCAATAGCTGATATAAAAATTTCTTCAATTCCTGAAACTGAATCACAAATTGATTTGTGTATGCTAGAAAAATACAGATCGCGAATATACATGTCTATATTGCTTCGAATTTTTGAGCTGACTTCTATTGCAATTCCAATAAAGAGTGAGTTCTATTTTGAAAAACATAACCTCGATTATAGTTACTTTCACTTGGCTTCGAAACGCTAGCTAACGGTCACATATGATTACAGCATAAACTTCAAAAAACAAACTCACCACGTTCATTTTCGAATGCAGAACCTGTATTCAGTTTTCAGTATTTTTATTGCATTCCAAATTTTTATTGAATTTGAACAAAGAATACTCCGTTCTGTGACTAAGAGTTGACACTTCACACAGCCGCGTCAGCCACGGGGCGCCGATATATTTCTATTTATGGTTTGACAGGGTTACAATCCTACCCTACCGATCGAGTTATTTTTGTCCTACCCGCATTTAGCTGTGAATTTAAAAGGTAGTGTACGTCAAAGAGAATTATCTTTGGTGTACGTAAAAATACTGTATTATAAGTGATATGACATGTTATTCACTCCTTGTTACCAAACTTATACAAGCGAACTGTAAGCGCGCGCATTGCTTAACATGCCTAAAACAGAGACAGAGCCAGTCATACTCAAGAAGTGCAAAAGAGATAAAAAGATTGCTACCGGGGCCGGGAGCTGATTTTGATACGCACCCGCAGTAAGCTAAAGTGTGTGGCGTATCAACCTCAGAGAATTACTCTATGGCGTCAACTTGGTGTAAAGCGTCGTTCACGCAGTCAACAATTATAATAAATAATTGGTTTTCGATAAAACAGCGAGAATGAAGAGCAGAGCATTGATGTTCATGGACTGAGATTGGGTGATAAAATTATTATTCCGTTGAATATAATATTAATAATTCCGCTCTTCGTGTATTAAATAGAGGTACAACAGAAAGCTCTAGCCCAAAAGAGAACGGAATGGCAACACTTGAGGATAAAATTTTGGGTGAAAAATTACAATATTACTGCAGTAGTTCAAGTGAAGACGAGGGGCAAGACTCAGCGGATTCTGAAGATGAACAAAAGTCGCAGAAACCGTGCGACGCGACAGCGTCAAGGTCTGAGCAACTGCCTGAGTGTGCAAAGTGGGACGGAACTTCAAGCAACACAGGGCCGAAAGGGGTCTTAGGCGACTGGCAGCGGTTTAAACAAATAGAGGCAGAGAAGAAAGTCGAACAGGAGAAGGAGAGGATCGAGCTGCTGAAGAAGTTGAGTTTGACTTGCAGGAGTGCTCTTGACGAGGAAAAAGATAATCTTGAGGAAACCGATCCAGAGTTGGCAGATTTGATGAACGACGAATTTTTACTCAATTATCAGAAGCAAAAAATGATGGAAATGCTCACTCGGGCTGAAAAATTAAGATTTGGCCGGTTATTCAACTTGGTAACTGCTGATCAATTTCTGGAGGCCATCGACAACGAACATGAATCTGTTACCATCGTTATTCATATTTATGAACCTGACATAGAAGGATGTGAGACTATGAATGGCTGTTTACTTTCACTGGCCATCGAATATCCCAGCGTTAAATTTTGCAAAATTCAAGGTGAGATGGTGAAAGAATTCCAAACTTCTATAAAAGAACATTGCAGTTGCTAATGCTGAATTATTTTTAGGCTCCGCCGCAGGCTTAAGTAGGCACTTCAAAAAGGAGGGAGTTCCAGCACTGCTTGTTTATAAAAACAAACAAGTCATAGGTAATTTTGTTCGTGTCACAGATCACCTTGGAGTTGACTTTTATTCCTCTGATGTTGAACATTTTTTAATCGAGCATGGAATGATAAGTGACAGAAACTGTATTCCATCAATTGTTTCTACTAAGAGAAATGCAGATTCTGACAGCGACTAGAAAAATGAACGAAATAGAGACTGGAGATTATATGTGGTAAAAATGTATTTAATATTTATAGTAACTATACTTATATGAACTATGTAACAATAAACCTGAAGCTCCTGTATATTTTATCTATGCTGTTCGTAAGTATGACGATTGGTTTTCTCGTCATTTACATAGAGTGAATTATCTGTAAATGAATGGTTCTTTGATCCAATGGCATTGACTGAAAAGTTGGTAAAGATGTTGCATAGATTTGGTTTTCTGAAAACTAAACTTTTCCAATCATAACATAACTAGTAATAAATTGCTCTTTTTGCAACCAACTGATTTGCATAAATTTTGCCATTGAAATTATACGTGTATCAGTAATGCAAAAATTTTAATTGACACGAAAGAATACAAAATCGGACTCTCGTGAATAGCGGAAAATTAGGCAACGCAATGAACCCAATGAATAAAAAAGGTGGAAGATGTTCTTGGGAATTTTCAGTGTTGACAAGCATTGGTTGGCAGCAGGTTTTGCAACTCGCATTGAGAAGGGTTTTAGAAAGCTTTGGAACGCACAACTCATTTCAAACTGTCTAAAGTCCCAACGCACACCTTTGGATAAATCCAAAATTAGGCTCGAGACTATCGCGAAAATGTTTCTAGACGCACAGTTAGTAGATTGAGTTACCAAATACCGATTAAGCATTGAAATGCATTGGACAATTCATTCAATCACTTGTTTCAGATAAACCAGGGAAGAGTCATAATTTAAGAATAAATTAACTAATTGTACGGCATTCTCAACTTTTGTAAATGCTTACTGTTGCGCCACGGAGTAATGGCGCTTTTCATTGGCTACACTTGCGGATGCGCACTGATTACGGTTCTTCTAGTATCTCGTTTCAACTATTGGTTGAAAACAGTGGAATCTCACTCAGTGCGCGCACCGGCAGTCGGCACGCTCGATTGTAATTTTTTGATCCGCAGGTCTTTCCGAAACATAACCTATTGCACGATGAACGTTATTTGATATTTAAAGATAATCTGATTTCACTCTGGTTTGGATGTTGTGAAATTAATAAATATATAAAAATGATACCGACAACCCGACGTATATCGGAATCCCTACTTCGAAGAAGTGGGATCCTGTGCACCACTTTACAAGACAGGTAGAGTATAATATCTCTATTATATACTTTTATATTGTAATAAGGTAATCGACACACATTATTCATATTTATTCACTTATTATAACCTATGGTCAATTTTGTATTCCTATATCCTACAAATATTTTATTGTAACAGGTGTAAGTGTGAGGTGAGTTTAATCAACAACAGGTAAAGTTTTATAAAAATTATTGAATGTAATAATTTTATGAATTGATTTCTAATACATTACGCGTTATTTTTTATTTTTCAGATATCTTAGAATTGGAGCTTATTTAGCACAACCTTTGCGGGGAAAAAAAGATGACTCGACTACAATCACATCTTTGTTCAAACCAGTTCCCGTCAAGTCGAACCCAGATGATATTAACGTGGGAGTTGAACTTAGTGGGGCTCTCAACAAAGCTGACCTCCTGAAAGTGCTCAATCAATTCTATCAAAGAAAAGAGATCAAGGTGCTCGCCATGGAACACGGATTGGACAGTGAGTACTTAAGGTGCTTCAACTCGTTATTTCAGTTTTCTCAACTTCCCGCTTTGGTATTTTTATAGAAAAAGGAAAGTTTTTATAATTACCCTGAAAATGAAAAGTTGTGTTTTCACTATATTTCTACTATTTAAGGCCTGGAGAATCTTCTCTGATCACTTTCAGGTGGACATCTCGATTTGAGTGTATGATCGTTTTTTGGTGGCAATTACTGAAAGATTAGATTTTATTATTTTGGCCTTAATTGATTCAGTTTTGCTTGACTCAGAACTGACTAGAATTTGAACTTAATTCTTGTGGTATCTCAAAAACGTCTAGATGCAGATGAAACTTGCTTCATGGGTTTAGCTTTATTAATATAAAGCTGATTAGATTTTTACTAAAATCAGTTGAGCCTTTAAAGTTATTTTCAAAATTATAAATCATGTAGTCTGAAATTTTTATCTTCATCGATAGTGGGAGTAGCTGGAAGTTCTGAGATTGATCCTCTCAAGTTGAGTAGATTTCCCTGCTTGTTTCCACCCGTTTTATCGCTGTAAATTACATTCAATAAACATTGTCCTACAAAAGCCAATGTAAATGCTTCTGTTGGTTGTTTCCTCCCTACTTTTGGTTCATTGCTCTTAGTTTTTCTGCATTATTTTGGAGACTGCACACACAAATATGAACGTCTTGCAGGTTACTTACAACATCAAACCTTCATCAGTTTTCGACGCTACTGCTTAGATGCTGAAACCTTGCCGGCAGACTTGCATGTTGTAATAAGCGACATAATGCAAGGAGCCGGGCATGTCGATGACATATTTCCGTACTTTATGCGTCATGCGAAACAGACTTTTCCCCATATTGAATGTATGGATGATCTCAAGAAAATAAGCGATCTACGCACACCTGCTAACTGGTATGAATAAAACAGTGGAAATATTTGCTTCTGTATTTTGAATAGAGCTTCATATTTATAACCAGAAATATGCGCAAATTAAATAACTATCATTTTGCAGGTACCCGTTAGCGAGAGCTAAGACAAGAAAAATTATATTTCATGCTGGACCAACGAATAGTGGTAAAACTTACCACGCGCTACAGAGGTTCATGACTGCAAAAAGTGGATTATATTGTGGGCCGCTGAAGTTGTTGGCTGCAGAAGTGTTCAATAAAAGCAACACTAACGTGAGGATTCAGTAATTCATTAGAACTGTTTTTGAAAATCTTGCAAATGTTCTTCATTGTTTTGAACGTTATCGCAATACTCTGTTTATCCTGCATCTTTTTCCAGGGTACCCCATGCGACTTAATTACCGGAGAAGAGAAAAATTTTGCGAAAGGTGCAGACAACCCTTCAAATCACATATCTTGCACAGTCGAAATGGCCAACACAAACGCTGCATGTAAGGTTATATCCTTTGATTCAATTATTCATTACATATTACGTTTAAGTATAAAAAAAAAAAGGAAACGAATGGAATAAAATTAATTTATTTTAGGTGAGGTTGCCGTCATAGATGAAATCCAATTGATGAAAGATCCAGGTAGAGGCTGGGCATGGACTAGAGCTTTGCTAGGACTGCCAGCCGATGAAATTCACCTTTGCGGAGAAGCTGCTGCGATAGACTTAGTCAGTATATATTTCAAAATTCGTTGAAAAATCAATGAATTTGATGGCCAACGATTCATAAATTTACATGGGTGAGATATGCTGTCCGAATCACTAATGATTGCTATATGTTAGGTCCGCTCCATATGTATCACAACTGGAGAGGATGTTGAGGTACGGAGATATAAACGTCTGACTCCGTTGGAAGTCGAAGAGTCTGCACTGAAATCACTGGACAATGTAGTTGCAGGAGACTGTATAGTTTGCTTTAGTAAAAATGAAATATATTCTGTGTCTCGTAGCATCGAATCTCGTGGTATTGAAGTGGCAGTTATATATGGAAGCCTTCCACCAGGAACAAAACTAGCTCAAGCAGCAAAATTCAATGACATCAATAACCCATGTAAAGTTTTAATTGCTACTGATGCTATCGGGATGGGTTTGAATTTGTTAGTATCGTTCTTTTTTTTTAAATCGTAATTTTTCCAATGATAAAGGCGAACTCAAATAGCATGTGTGGAAAAAAATTTCGATGTTTAATCATTCGCGTTTTTTTACACATATTTCATTTGGCAGGAGTATACGAAGGATAATATTCTACTCTTTGATGAAGCCGACTATCAATGAAAAGGGCGAAAAAGAAATTGACACGATACCTGTGTCCTCTGCTCTGCAAATAGCTGGACGAGCCGGGCGTTATGGTACACAATGGGAGAAAGTAAATCATTTTTAAAAATTCGGTGTTCAATTCTATCACGCTTATTCGACTTCCCGGAGTTGTAGTTGCTTTGTTGTTTCAGGGATATGTAACAACTTTTAGACCAGATGATCTATCCAAGCTGCAACACTTGCTTTCACAAGAACCAGAAGTCCTTACTCAAGCTGGTTTACATCCAACCGCTGATCAAATAGAACTATATGCTTACTACCTGCCTGATTCTACTCTGTCTAATCTAATGGTGATTGTTTCAATACATCATAATATATTTAGGAATCAGCAGATTTGCATCGAGTCCGTAAATTGTACTCTTTTTTCAGACTTACAATTAATTATTAATCGTTCTTTCCTATTGCAGGATATTTTCGTATCGCTATCTATAGTGGACAACTCTTTATACTTCATGTGCAATCTAGACGATTTCAAATTTCTTGCTGATATAATTCAGCACATCCCGCTACCATTGCGCGCACGATACGTATTTTGTTGTGCGCCGATAAATAGGAAAATACCATTTGTGTGCACAATGTTCTTGAAAGTAAGCTGATCATGCTCAACCAATCTATTCTAATAATATCACATATTCTACTACATTAGTCACGCTCAAAAAGTTCAATTGAAACTGATTAACAACATTTAAGTCAGAAAGATTCCAAATTGTGTATCTGTAATTTCTGATCAAGTACAAACGGGCTGTACTGTCTAAATTGAATGCTAGGACAAGTCAACAAAAATCATTTAGAAAATCTCCAGCAGCTTTATGTGCGGCAATGACGGTGAATACGAATGAAATAACATCTCTACTGTGTACTATAAATGAATATGACCATGTTCGAATAAGAAAAGCTAAGATATCAACCATCAGACAAAAAGATTTATAATCAGAACGCTCAAGATGTTCAAACTTTGGTATTTTCGAATTGATTCTTATTCTTTGAGCTTACTGTGTTTGCCATAGAGCTTTGAGGGTACATTGAAAAAAAAAATTCATAAACAGTTGTGCTTATAGTGGATAATGTTTGTGCAGCACAGCACAATAGATGTTTCTCAACAATTATATTTGCACGTTGTAATTATACTATAATATAAGATTCAGTGAATGTTTTTAACAATTTGTGGAGGTCTAGTCAGCGAGCAAAATGAGCCCAAAAATATTAAAATCGGCTAAAAAACACAACAGTTTAGGAATTTCCAATGTTCTGATTATAAAACCTTTTCTCAAATTGTTAATACTTTATCTTAGTGATACGAATTTACTGAAAATCATTTTTATCTCATATTAGGGATATTGTTGTGATCGTGTTCGCTATCATTGGCACAAAGAAAAACACCGTTGAAGATTGGAGCAATTTTTTTTTCTTTCCGAACCTTTAATTTAGACTATATGGTTCATTCATTCTTTAATTCAATTGGGATCCAAAATTTTGCCTCGGTCTTAGTTAAAAAAGAAAAAAATTATGCAAATATCAATGGGCAGTAAACTTTGTCCAAATGAGTTTTTTTCTTTATACGAAGTCGTCAAATAATAAAATATACGTAAAAAAAGAACAATAATATCAAATACGACACGGTTAACATTGCGCAATTTTTCTGCTACTGGATAGCGTCTAAATATTTTGGATCCCAATAAATATTGTTTGCCTAAAAAAATACGTATTTGAACATAATTTTGATATTTGATTTTGTATAGTTCGCTCGACAATACAGTAAAAATGAAACGTTGACGTTTGACTGGCTTTGTCAAAACATCGGTTGGCCA
The DNA here is from genome assembly GCF_021901455.1 of Neodiprion lecontei. Lineage (NCBI taxonomy): Eukaryota > Metazoa > Arthropoda > Insecta > Hymenoptera > Diprionidae > Neodiprion > Neodiprion lecontei. The sequence goes on from NC_060261.1 coordinate 12,089,756, forward strand.
GTCGCCGCACCAAGAACAATCATAGATTTGGTTCATTTAGAAGCAGTATTTGATGTCTTAGATCTCTACCTTTGGTTCAGGTGAGAAATTATTTTGAGTTCAGCCATTAGAATTAGATAGGTATTACAAATTCAGTTGAATTCAAAAATGCCTAAGCATCAGATTCACGGTATTTGTTTTCTTATTTGCTGCTAGTTATCGATTCATGGACCTCTTGCCTGATGGAGATATTGTGCGAGATACTCAGAAGGAGTTGGATGCAGTTATACAAGAAGGCATAGTTCAACTAACACAGCTTTTAAAGACCTCAGAGTCAGGTTTGTTGAAGACATTACATATTAAAATTTCTGGTAAATTGTGCCATGCCATGTTCCAACATTATCAAATCATTTTCAGGTTCAAACAATGGTGCTGTGTTAGCTCCTGACGAAGATCACTTTGCACTGAACACCCAGAAGAACAAATACTTCAGAGGTTATTTTATTTGTTACAATGTACATTATTTTTTGTTAACTGGCCTGTTGATAACCTTGCTTCCATTATTTTCAACCTATAGATTCTAGAAGTGTCACAGCCAAGACTTTGGGACAAGGTAAATTAACAGAAAGATTACTGGCACAAGGACTTCTTACTCCAAGCATGTTGAACGAATTGCGGAGAGAATGGAATCAGGTATGAACAGTGTTCATTGAAGCTCGCCAATAGAAAAACTTGATGCTAACAATGTCAAATTCAGTTATAGTTTTGAAATGATCTCGCAAGAACTTAGACCTAACAAATTGTATTTATCAGTTCCTAAAGATATCTGTTCCGTCCAAATAATTTCAGCCAAATACTTTTTAGTAACATTTGTCCAAAAAAAGTTAGTCAAATCAGTATTTGCAGTTGTTAAAATTCAAATTTCTTTTTTTTTTTTAATTTAACCAACATTTTTGTCATTCCTTAGTTTTATTTTTTGTATAGTTTACCGATGACAATGAATCAAGTCGTCCAAAAAAAACCGGACGGAAACGTAAACTGAAATGAAGTGTTCCTGTTCATTGCCGAAATTTCTCCACAATTCAAGAGCCAATCGTAAGTACAATGAATAAGAATTTGTAGTGTAAATGATGGTACGAAAGATTTCTGTTTCATTTTTGTACAATGTATGGCAGTAAACTACTACGTATGTGTAAATTAAAGTAATCATTAATTCACAAAGAACATTTTCTTTTCAGTGATTTTAATGAAAGAATTAAAATTGATTAAGAATTTATAATTTTATGCGACATCAAATTTATACTCCATTCTTTGAAACTGTTATATTAATCCTTTTATGTGTAGTTCACATATGATATGAAATGTATCACAGCATAAAATGTGATATGCTGTATAGATGTATAATTTAATTTGTATGAAAAATAGAAAAAGTTTACTTTGTCAAAATGTTTTAAGTATCCGTTATAATACCATTACAAGAATAATTCGTTTCGAAATAGATATGTTATAAAACGGTTTAATTGAAATTTGCAGAAGATTAAACGAAAATAAATGTCTCTTTTGGCATTAAAGTAACTATTAATTTTGATGCAAAAAGCTCATGATTCGTCTGTTGCAAAGTTTTGGAATTTTTCTCCAAATAGGTAGGAGCAATTTTGTGCAAAAAAACAAGGGTCGAGTCATTTTATTGTAACAATCACATATATGTACATATATACATTGGAAGTGAGTAAATATAAAACTGGAGGCAAAGAAACAATCCAGAATTTTGTGTGTTTATTCCCGACTCAACTGTAATGGCCACTTTATTCACCTGAAAAGAGGGATGAAAGTAGCAAGATTCTCCCACTAATGGGGTAACCACTTTTTCAAATCAATAAAGTGGTCACAGTTGAGTCAGGAATAATATCCCACATGCAACACGGGAATATAATGGGTTATTCGCTTGTTACATAATATACTGTTTTTTTCAACTCCTAACCAAATTCGTTCTGAGGTATTCCTGAATCATGTCATCAATTCTTGAATTTCTGGTATAATCCTATTGGCAACATTTCATTTTGAACCCGCTAGGAGTGATTTGAGTCTGTTTTTGAAATTGAACCGAATTTCGTTCAGACGTCGATTGTGCCTGTTTATTTTCTTCAATGATCTCCTCAACCTTTCAATTTCCTTTTGTTTTTCCAGAAGCATATTGTAGATAGGCTCCCTATTTCTTCTTTGAGCCAAGGCGACGTTCAGACTTGCACATTTTGAGCATTTTGAAGACTTGTTGTTCATGACGAGGAGACATTCCATGTGTCTCCATTTCACTGTATCCACATACGCAATTCCCATTCTAACAGCTTCGAAGTCTTGAACGTTTGGACCCCCTACCATGAAAATTTAATAGGTAGATTCAAGTGAACAAGGGTATGTTAACCAATTACTAAAGTTCTAAAAACTGTTTACTTTTCCCTGGAAGACATTTGTTAGGAATACTCAAATAATTTTATCTATCAATCCAGTATTTCAACCAGAAACAGCATTTGTTTCACTTCTATTTGAAGAATTTGTACACAGCCAAAAATTTTTTGCCAAAGGACATCTCCCACATTCAATTTTAGAATATTGCTTTTTGAAGAAATTAAAAGTTATCCCATTTAAATAACATAGGAAAGATATTGTCATTTTTTAAAATTCTTATCACTCAGCCATATTCAATGATATGGATTTAATCTTGGAAGTATTTTATAGAAAATTTAATTTTGTACAAAAATGTCTTGTACACAAAATCTCTAACTCAAACAGTTCAATAAGCATCGATAGTCAATTTTATGTAAAGATTCATTTACAAACGTTTTTAGTGGCTCAGCTATTTCTTTAATTCATATTATTTCATATTTCTATAACTTCACGACAATTATTCAAATCATAAGTTTTGTAGGCAATTCACTCTCTCTAAAAATGGTTCCGCTAATCAATTGACTTTACAATAAAAATGTGAATAACTCTTTCGTAAGATCAAGTCTATATCATCAAGTGTAGCTGAGAAGTAACAATTGAACAAAAAAACGCGATCTTACCAATGTCATTTAAGTGGGCAAACTCTGAATTCTGGGATTGATAATTTAAAACTGGATTTAAGAGATATCCTTCTCCAAGGATTTTATTTATATTTTTTGATATGTAAAGCAAGTTTTACAGGCCAGAGTGATCAGAAACAATATTGCTTACAATCAATACCTTCACAGATATGCCGCTGGTCCAATTCATCAACGAGTTCCTCAATATCAGATAAAGTATAGACTTTATTGGTTTTACCATTTCTCACAAGATTATGAAGGAACGGGTTTATTTTTCTGCTACTGACACTGCAGTGCATTATCATATCACTTCTTATGTACACTGCTTTGTTCACAATGGGTATGTGATTTGTTGAAAAATTCATGCAAAGGTAAACAACAGTCGTTGCATGTCCTTTCGATGTTACAAGAAATGACCAGCCTCGCGGTAGTGTAACTTCTGTGTAAATTTCAAGCAAATCTTCAAACAGCATTGTGTCATTTAGTACAGAGTTTGACATTTTTTCGCCACACTCTTTATCGACAGGGAATGTCAATGTTTCTGTGACGAGACAAGCTTCAATCTCTTGTCTTTTTTCCATCTCGCTGTCATCTTTCATACACTCGTCATTTTTGTGATCTTTGTACAACTTTAGGGGATCTTCTATTATTAATTCCTCTTTCAAAATTTCATTATTCTGTTCCATCTGAACACAATGAGCCAGAAGATTTCTTTCAGAATTTTCATTTCTCTCTTGTAACTTATCGACAATAATCGATGTCTCGCTTTTGTCGTTGTACATCTGTTTATAGTCAAAGATGAAATAATTATCAGCTTGACCAAATTCCGTGACTTCTATAGAGTCCGCAGATTTCTGTATCCGACCATCATCTGAATTGTGCATTCTGTTTTCATTGATGTAATCATCTGTTCGCTCCAACTGACTGAAGAGCACATGTCTCTTATCAGCAATACTGGTTTTCTCAAAGTTCGCCTCATTGGAATAGTTAAAACTAGATTCATTGACATGAGAATTAATTGATATAGACTCTTTGTAATTTTTTCTTCGAAGTAGATAATCACGGAACCCAGATTGATCAGGTATAATCATATTTGCTGAATTATTATCTTCTTTGATATCTAAACACGGAACTGCTCCAGCTCGCAATCTAAACTTTTTATACTTGATCTGAAATTTAATACGGTTACATCTTTGGTGAGAAATAGTGAAAAAAATTTTCCAGAAATTTAACATGTTTTTCTAAACTTTTGTGACAAGTTTTATGTTATTTCTGCTGGAAATGTTTCAATTATTCTAATACGGTCTGAACAATCTTAAGAAATTCGACTGGGTTTCTGCAAGAACTCACCTTTTTTCAAATATTCATTTTCTATGAAAATACAATAATTTCAGATGTTGTTTGCTGACTTTCTGACCAATTTATTCGACCGATTTCTAGAGGAAACTTTTATTTTTCAAAATTTTATGTTGTTTCAGACGTATAAAAAAAAAATTGATTTTTTATGTTTCTATTTTCTAAAAATACCAAGCTATAACAAACTGCGAAAGGATATATTCAATGACATTAAATAATGATTAGTTTTTACAAATTTTTATGAAATATCAACGTGTTATCTACCTGTACTGAAATCAATTTTTCTGCATGAAACTTTGGATATTGAGTTAATAAGTGTAAGCAAACGAAGTGAATTGATTTGAATTTACTAGGTTAAGACCCAAAATTTTGAAAGGCTGTGGCGATTTTGATACAACGTAACTTGAGCGAAGCAATAAGGAATCGTTACTTACTCTGATAACGTGAGGCGGCACACCGCTGACCCAATGTGTGATTACATCAGATGATTTGAAGTGTTTACTGCAGATGTAAGTGTCATCAGTGACTGTGTAATTGGCGATGGGAATAACTTCCTGCCATTTTTTGCGTGTCTCTAGATCTTTTGGGGCAGAAAAAAAGCTGAAGGTTCGTATGTAGTTAGTTCTCTTGCAAAGAACGCATTTACGAGTCATCTTTTAAAACAAATATCTTTGGAAATCACAATATAAGTCCATTAGCCTACAACAACAGATCAGTGGTACAGAAACTTCAACAGAAATATTGAAGTGAAGTGTAACAAGTTGCATTCAATATGACCAGCTCTCGATTTATTCCAGCCAGTTTGTACTCCATCTGTTGATTCGTCGCTAATCAGTGTGCGAATTTAAAACTTTCATTGCTGCCAAGTGCCACTGTTGTTAAGTTTCACGAAAGTTATCTTATCAACGAATTTTGTAAGTAACTTCGCCGGCTGTAGCTAGCTGTTAGACACTCCGAGCTCTTCTTCTTTTCCTTAATTCCTTTTTGTGACACTGTCTTTACACAGCTGTCATCAAAACGGTAGGTGGTGGGAGAAGCCCTCATATTAAAGTTGGTTTCGTCGTTCATCCTCTGGCCGCAGAAAGCGCTGATAGGTAGGGGTGTTTTGGAAATAAACGTTCATAACCTTGGACGTATTTCGAACTGAGTGCTAGCCTACGAAAAAATCCAATTTTTAGTGTGAATTTATTTTAATTATTGAATGTTTGAATTGTAACGCTATTTCAATTCAATCCAATCTGTGACACAAAATTCCGTCTCTATCCATTTATCGATTCTTTTCAAGAAATTTAAATTCAGTAATTCAAATTATTCCAGGTGAATTTAATTGTTAGGATTCGAATATAAAAAAATGGAAAGAAACCAAATTCGTAGCTGTATATACAAAATACTAAAATGATCAATTCGGATTGATTTTCGTATCATGTAATCAATTTCCAAGCTCATAAAATTCATGGTCAGTCAAATTTCGAAAATCTTGCTTATGCGTCTTGAAAATGTTATACGTGTTTCAAAAATCTTACATGTCTCGCGAAAGTTTAAAATGGTATTTTGCATGTGTTTCTAAAATCTCACCAGCATTATCAGCGGAATCTCACGCGCATTGTCGTGTATTCGTGTTCCGATTAGCTGAGTGCCCAGTTTTCAGCTCAGAGGATGCATCGGTTTAAAAACCGATGATATAAGGAGTCATTTTCACTATACCTATAACTGAACAAGCTCATTGTGGAATCAATGGATCATCAAAAACAGCTAACAGCTGACTGTTCTGGCCTTTATATCAGCAAAGTTCTTAATAAGCTTCTCAAATGAGATTTTCTCTAGCAGGTCTGAATTAGCTGCAGAGAAACTTAGGTGAGAGAGTCTTTCTTCACCAATCGAGTTTGTCAAATAATTGTTTACTCTCCTTAATATTGAAAAGGAGTGTTCCCCACTAGCATTTGTTGCCAGAATGCCCACATATATTCGGAAGAGTTTTTCTACGTTTAGATAACTTGCAACGAGCCCCTTACTACGAATAATTTTCAGAATTTTATGTCAAACTCATAATATATAGCACTTATACGTTGTGAGGTCCGGCGCTTCGGTGATCTGGGCTAAAGCCCTGGTAGCCCATGTCTTAAGACGACCCTGCTGATAGCCGTAGTTGCCGCCGATTCTACTTTGTGAGAACGCTTATTAATTTAGAGATTGATAATACCACGGTCGTCCCTAATTATTCTGCAAGTATCCCGATACAACAGGACGAGCAGTTTGTTTGAGTTAGCTCATTATGAACGTATTTTTCCGATGGGTCGTGATTAATAGTTAATCGATAGGAAAAATATTCGTTAATCAATGTGCTACAGCATAAATGTTTTAGTTTATTTAATTATTGTGAACGCCCATTGTGAGTTGAACGCTCGCAATGCCAGTTCCTCTTTGACACTTGACATTTTACACTAAATCTTTACTTATAAATTTTGACTCACGCAGAAAAGTTGGAAACATATTCTGATTATTACAATAAAACAAGCTGAATTATTCAGGAATAAGATCTTTATAAGTTTATGAGCTGAATTTTACCATAGGCATATTAACGTAATTCTATTAAAATCATTTGTGCCAATCATGGTACAGTACTCTGTGATTATACCGTTCTACTGCCTTTATCATTCTGAAAATTTAATGCCAGCCGCGCGCAAAGTGCACATGCTGATTCTGGTTCTTGTAAAATTTTGATTGACCTTCATCAAGCTGAATCTATTTAATATGTTTTAACCTTTTTTTCGTTTACTGAGTAGCGGACACGTTCGGTTTGAAATAATTAATCTTCAAACAATTTCTTCATGTAGCTTGTTCAATCACAATTATTTATTTCACTGCGGTACATGAGGCATTGTGATAACATGTATATTCAATTGGTAATATATTTACGACCAGGAATTATATTATAATTATTTGAACTATACGTCTAACTGACAGTAAACGATCTTAAATAAGGAAAAGATACATTGAACGAAGATGTTAATTATAACGACTTGATGCTGAACTTGTAACATTCAGTCGTGATTTCTACCGAATCGCATGTGCCCGTAGTCATCAAACTGCTCTCGTTTTCCAAACCTCATGTGACCATAGTCGTCTGATAATTGCCTTTTATTAAGCTCTGTAATATCTTCATCATCTCCAAGAATGTCGACGGTTGGATACCGCCTGAAAAACATCAATTCATACATTTTTGAACGGTACAAGATTGGCATAATACATTCAAGTACGACCGCATGAAGGAAATAATGTATGTGCAGCGTTCAAAAATAAAAATATTCGAGGATACACTTTGAAAACAATTAAAAATTGCTGATACCAGCAGCATGACAATTTCATATGATTTTAACGGAACTGAAATGGTAAAAATAAAAAATCATATGTATATAAATGGATGTTACCCAGGAAATAAAGGACGACCATAAAATCTTCGGTTAACGTTGGAAGCGGATTCTCTCACAGCGTGGGACTGGTGGCCATTCAGTAGCCAGGCAAAGATGACGGTGATCAAAATCAACGAGAACTTCATCGACATTGCAGTGCTGCTGGTATTCATTGAGCAGTAGACAGCTCAGTGCCAAGAAATAACTTCTGCTTGGTAATTTCCGTAAAGCAATTATACTGTTCGAAAGAATTACAAACAACTACAACTTGATTTTTGTGCTGGGTGTTGTGACCGGTTGAAAGTCGGCGGATGAGTGCTACCGACCATATTTTAAACCTCCTATATATACTCGCTCCCTTTCGACAGCAAAGCGTGTTATGAATTTCAATTCGTGACTGATAAACAATTTTCTCTATGCTACTCCTGCACCCGCCACCCCGATTCAATAATATTTCAACATGCTGCGTGATTGGCAGGTAGGGTAAACGAATTAACGACAGATGTAAGCCTCCCTCTGTTCCTCCGTCTTTTTCATTTTCGAGGCTTACTTATCATTCCATAAGATAATCGAGGCTTTTTCCATCTTCGATGCTTGTAGATAACGTAGGTTGAGCCACATAATTATGAAAAAATTTCGTGCTCTTACTCAGGTCAAAATTTTATTCGGATCGAAAGTAAACCGCGAGTATCGGACAATTTACAGAAAGAGAGAAGATGGCACAATTAAAACTGCAAGTCTAGAAATAAAGAAGTCTGCGAATAACTTGGAGGAGAAAGGTCAAGAGAACGTTTTTAAAGTATTGCGTTTTTCTCACTTTCATTTTATTGTAACGACGTTCAATTGAATACTAATGATCTCATCGGAAGTATCTGGATTTAAGGCTGTGGCGTTTTAAAGTGTTTCCAGATAAATTTTCCAAAATTAGACCAGCACAAAACTGGAGTTTCTTGAATCTGACTGATTGTTCAAATACAGTAGAACCTCTATATAACGAATTCCCATATAATGAAAAACTCCGTATAACGTAGAGAATATTATCCCTCGAGAAAAACTCTACATATCGAAAAAAATCTTCGGTATAACGAAATTAATTTTCTGCGTTCTGGTCTCTATGAAACGAAATAGATTTTCCGTGTACTGGCCTTTATGAAACGAAATAAAATTCTATGAACATCAAGATAGCGAATATTATAACTGTACGCACTTCCATAACGAAATTTGCTCTTTTCTTGAGGTCCTAAGCTCGGGATCGTACATCAACATTGTGAATAAACAGTCGTTATTTGGCTTCTATAGCTAAGAGCCATGGGTAAGAAAACAAGACGAACTCTGATTACTAAAGGAAAACTAGACATTTTGAAAGCTGTACAAGATAACAACAATGATAAGAAGAGAAACATCACAGCCAAATTCAGAATTTCTCAAAGTACTCTCTCAACAATAATGAAAAATAAATTGAAGTTATTAGCTTGTAAGCTATCTAAGAAATCGAAACGAGAGAAACCGTCTGAGTTTCCAGAATTAGAAGACTCGATTGCAAGTGGTTCGTACAGTGCAAAGAACAAAATATACCCATCGGAGGTTGTCGGCCCGCTGATGATGTTTTTCATGTTTTAATTGTATTATAATTGAGAATCATGTCGATAGACAAACGGTTTTGAGGAAGAAGTAAACTAAAATAACACATTTTATGAATTGATTTACTACTGTGCATCGAATTGGTGTGATTATTGGTGAATAAATGGCCGCATTGAAATGGAAGCACGCGAATGGAGCGAATGAATTGGTATTCATTTTCGTTCCATGTGCTATTTCAAAACATCCTATCCCACGCTTGATTCACTCATTACTAACGATACGGGTGTTTTTTTTTTCATGAAAATTGTTTACGCAGATATTAATTTACCTGCTTAGATCTCACGAAATTCAAATAAGATTTTGCCATGTTCGAATCGATAATTCGAGGGGAAAGATACCCTATATGTTCACGGGGGCAGATCAATTCCGATTAAGCAGCAGCACACAGCTCTCACACATGCATATTTGTACAGATTCCAATAACCTGCAGTAAACGAACAGCGGCAACTTATAGCGAAGTAAAAAAGTTCAAGGTTAGCTATTGCGGATTACAACTAGAGTCGACCTTAGCAATTTTGCAGGGCTTCGGTAGTTGAAGTGCTTCAAGTGAGGAAATAAATAACGTCGCATCGGTCCCGGGGGTTCACAAAAATGTCTGCAATTGTTCGTGAAGAGGCTACGACGCCGACGACACATCGAGGGTTATCGGATTGGTGGAACGAGGAGACTGAGTATGTGTTCCAAAGGATTGAGGAATGGGCCGCTTTAGCGCGAGGCTACAACCGCCTCAAATCGCAGAGGTATTCTCGAGGGCATCTGACCATGAAAGAAGAGCCAGGCGACACCAACTGGAGCATTTCGGCGAATAAGCTCGTGGTGGGAGACTGCGAATCTTGGAATCCTCGTTTTTACAGACTGGAACGTTCATGGAGACGAAAATCCCGGCCGGAAGAAGTGCGTATAAACTGTTGTGGCAGCCTGAATTACCAGTCGAACAATCGCGTGGACAGCCAGTGCCTGGAGGCGTATAGATACGACCACAGCATTTACTTTAAAACGATCGGCGACATTCGTGGCAGAAATCGAAACCGGAATTCCAGTCTTAAACGGGCCGAGAGTCCGAAAATCGCGGGGGAAATCGAATGTCACCGATGCGACGACGAACTTAGCGGGAAAAGTCCACTTCATGATGAAGATCAGCCGTCGAAAGCTGCGGGTACCCAAGTTTGGCCTATCACTGATTTGACGCAGATGAACTTGGAAGCCGACGAAAGTCGACGGTATTTGGACGATGAGTTAGAGGGAAATCTGCAGAATGATAATTACTGTAGCAGTGAGGATAATCTTAATAATAATAATCAGGCAAATAATAGCGTACAATTTACCGGTAATTCAATAACGCGGAAAACGGATCAACCGTTGTCACTTAAGCAGCGGTTGGTCAGTATTCGGAGAACCAGACAATCTCCCCGAAAAGTATCTCAGCCGACGATCGTTGGAGACAACAATGTTGTTTGGCCTGGAGTTCTGCTTAATTATAAAAAAAAAGGTGAGGCCGTCTGTTCGCCGCATCGTCATTCGATCAAAAAATAGTCATATTGTAGATTATTAATATCTTGTCTTATATGTAGATGTGATCAGTTCGTATAATAAATGCATAACCCATACCTGTTCGATCATATGGTCATAATATCTGTAAACAATGAAGTATTCGTTATTTTCTTCAATAGAACTAAAAATTTATCTTTTCGTCACCATTCATTCATGATTTGTATTTCCATGCATACTTCAGTTTGTATATGAAATGTAATTTGAATGATGTGCATATTTGGCTGTAAAAGGCAGTTAATATGAATATCTTCCGTGCCTCAAGAATTGGTGTTTTTCTCATAATATTTCATGAAATAAGGGAAAATTTCTGTGGCCAATGATTTTTCAGATTAAAAAACCTATGTTCAAAGTGATTACCACCATACTGTATTTGGCGCAAGATTGAATTTCAGTAAACTTTGTAGATTATACTCAACTTTAATAACCCAGGTAGTATATTTGTCGAAATATCGACTATGGATTGACAAATTAAAACCGGCGTAATGTCAACAGATGAAAAATTTGCCTACATTATACTTTGGGATAACGTAGTACCTCTACATAAATTTTAGTAAAATCCATGATCCGAAGGCCAGATACTTTCCTTCTTCATAGATTTTTTGTAACTTTGACGACATAAAGAATTTTTTTGCAACTCAAAATTAGCAGCTGACCCTTTAAGGTAGAGCGCAGTACGTTTCGCATTTGATTGACGGGGAACGCATGCGCCCTAAAAACTTTTCCCCAACGCACCCATACATGGCTGACGGTACCGAGAGCTGCTGCCGGGATCGATCGAGGCCGAAAGACCAGCAGTGCGTCGAGCCTGTTACCATCGTCCCGTTGAAACAGCGCGGAAATTTGGAATAAGTGAAAATGGGTAAACATCTGCAAACCGTTGCGGCAATGGCCTGCATGAAGACGCTGTTGATACTCTTCAATTTTGCATTTGGGGTGGGTATATTTAACTTGTCTTAAATATACACATATTCATACGCCTCGATGCTGCCGTCAAAATTGAAGAAATATTGACGGAATCCGCCCAACTGTTGCATTTCCAACACAATCAGCGTTTAGCTTAATCTGATCGCCATGTATAGCATTGATTCACATGTGTTTGTGCATTCTTTTTGAGAACTCAGCAGAAAAGTTCACGCTTCTTAATATCGTACAAGTTTTGGATTGGCAATGTTGCAATATTTTCAGATTTTGTTTGTTATATTATTGTAGATTTAAATAACACAAAATGAAATAGGAGTTACGATTAGAGAAAGTTAAACTCTACATTGACCTGGCATTACAAAATTAAAGTTCAAAAGCTTGGCCAATGTATTCTGTGCCTCGATATTTGCATAATTTGCCTGAAACAATCAGCTGATTATCTCTTATGACGCCTCTATTGTCCTAACCACACCCAGATTAAGGATCCTGATAAGTTCGAGCTTTCATGGAATGATTAGATCAAGACTGAACTTCATTAGGGCGGTTAGGAAAAGTTCAAACATCCCTGTTACGGTTAAAATGATTTCGAAAATTCGTATGTGGTAAAAATAAGTTCATATATTACTAGGACAGTTAGTTTAAATACCCTCGGAGCTATCAAAATAATTTCGGTTATCCCCGGAACGGTTGGGAAGACATCGGTTATCCTTATTATCACAACGTTTAACGAGAACGTTCGATATGAGTTTTGGTCCAGCGCAGAAACGACTGGTACCAAAACGTAATGCACTCTTCTGAAGTTACCATTACTTACACTGAAGGAATTTCGAATTAGGATGGTGCTTTGCTACTTATGAGTATGTATGTATGTACATTGTGCATTAATACATACGCTAGCGAGAGAACGATGTAGTGATGATTTGCTGTTGAAAAATTCTAATCTGAGACGGTATGCTAATGCAGTGCACCGGAGTACTGATGCTGTGTGTTGGGATCTGGATGCGTATTCAGCTCCGAGAGTACGTAGATATGAGCATTGAAGGTAGCGGTGCAGCGCCTTTGGCTCTGGCCTGCCTCGGCATCCTCGTAGTCGTAGCCTCTATCTTGGCATGTTGTTGTACGGCACGTGGACATCCGGCACTCTTATACCTTGTAAGTATATAATACACGCATACAACTAAGATCAACATATTACATGATAATCAGTATCTCTTGGATGAGAAGGTGGACTTATCGGTTTTCTATCCTTTTATCCCCAGTACGGAGCATTCTTGGCGGTTGTGGTACTCCTAGAGCTGGGATCAGGTGCCTCCGTTTATGCATATCGCAACGCTCTGACCGAGGGCTTCGATCAAGGGCTCAATGAAAGCTTGGTTCTCTATGTAGACGACCCCAACAAACACCATGATATCGATACCATGCAGTCTACCGTATGATATCCTAGTTCCTCTTTTATCGTGCAGCATTATCTTCTTCGATCAGTCAATTGTACACATTTTTACAGTTGCATTGCTGTGGAAACCGCGGCTACACTGACTGGCACTCCATAAACTTACCGGAAGAGATTCCTAAATCTTGCTGCAAGCAGCTTGAAAACCCGTGTGACTCTTCGAATCTGGATAACGTGTATACTCAGGTAAATAGCATAAACATTGCGAAGTTTCCGATCTGTATTACATATTCTCATTCTCAGAATTGAAGTCATAGGAACAGTTTTAGTTTATGGCGTCGAGAGTTTTGGATTAACGTTGTTTCCAGGGCTGCTACAACCGGGTTGTCGACTTCATAAACAGCAACATTGGGTTGGTGGCTGGTAGTGCTGTAGGTGTTGCATTCTTTCCTCTCATTGGAGTCTTCCTTGCTTGTTGTCTGGCTAGTAATATCAACAAAGCCAAATACGAGCAAGTTGCGTAATTGAATGACGCTGCGTGACGGTTAATCACGAGAGAACGCAATTAAACTAACAGAAACAAAAATCAAAGTAATTATGTTATCATAACTTATTCATTTATTGCTGTGAGCTTGCGTACATACGCACTTATTTATTATGATATGTATCACTATATGATATTCATTTCAGTTTTGAAACTGTGTTGAAGTATCAGGATGCGGATGGGAGAGAAACTTATATATTATAATTATATGTCAATTAATCATTTATGAAATTTGTTTCTATACAACGAACATATACACATACAACTACAATGAATCCCAACTAATATTGATTGTTCGAGATTTCTACACATTGAGCGTCATTGAGAGGGAGGTGGTGCCTGAAATCTGGTAGCAGGCAGAACTGGAATCCTTGATTTCAGAAGAAGCATTCGGGTCATGGCAGTGAACAAACTACGCTTATTAAGTCGAATTTAATTACAAAACTGGCTTTTTATCGAATATTTTATTCTATATTAACTCAATGTCATGAAATGAAAACCGAAAAGCTTGTACGAAGTTTTCTGTGCTGTAAGATTTAAGTGATTAATCTAATCGATCAGCTGATTACCGCTCACGTCGCCGTATTGTCTTAAGAGGATGTTATAATCAGTCCATACTGACCGCGATAAATGTCACTTATTTTGACCATTATCAAAGCCTCTGCAACACTGATGTAGAAATACCATAGCCAGCGCAATTGTACATGTAATGGCTATTACAAATATCAAAAAAAGTTTTCTTTCACGTAACAATAACGCTACGAAATGTATTCTTATAATTGAATTATCGCTTATTGCAGGAATACATTTCCTGGACTCAATTTTCGCATGAAACGAATGAGTTTCCAGATAGTTTTGTTCGGCATTGCACATAGTAAAAGTGCCCAACATTTTATTCAGTCGGTAAAGCCAGACTATATTACCCCCTTAACTGCGCACACAGCCAAAATTCCAATCTTCAATGCATAAAATATGTCGTGATGGCCAGAATTTCGTAATTCTCTGTATATATGTCTAAACCTAATCGTAAGTCAGAAAGACTAGAGGATAGGAGGATGATCAGTTCTATAATTCCGGTGTTAGTATCGGTGAACTACTGGAACGCGCACTGCAGTCGTGGGGGTTCCGAAGACAGAGATAGCTCAAATTACAATCAATGAGACCACCAGTCTCTTTTTATTAGTTACTGCGCATGCTCTGCACCGTCGAAGTAGAAATATTATCCTACCGCGACATCCACTTGTTTTCTCGTCACCGATTAAAGTGAGAGGTCCAGCTTTAGGTATTGCTCTCTCTTTCTAAATACCGCTTCAGCTCGGTGCACAGACCGCGCAGTCTATCTCTTTAAGTCTATGGTCCTTATCGTGACTGTAACAATTCCACAAAACACAGCAGCCAGTCTGCACAGCACGTATTACGTCCTCAAGCGGGCAGGTTTGTGACGTCATAAGAGTTTGGCAGTGTGCTGTGGCCGTATATCGGACCGTGTTTGCAGCGCTGCGTACTGGCAGTAAAAAAGGAACATATCCAATGATATACTTTGTATCATATTTAAAGTGCACTTGGCTCAAATCTATCGCGTGGCGATGAAGCCCAGCCTGCGTAGTGAATCTGTGTAGGATCAGTGCGTGTACCGCTATTGTGTTTACGAAAACACTAATTGTAAGGAAAGCACCGCAAGGCGAGAAATGTAAGTGTAAATCTATCCAGCGTAGATGTAAATAAAGAAAAAAATGCCGCTAGGAGTGAAGCCGAAGTGCACAAAATGCGAAAGTACAGACAGTATTTTATGGCACAGTACGGATGCCGGTAATATCTGTAATAATTGTTCCGAATCTGACCGTTGTGGGAATGCAATTGACGATGATGACAAAGCTAGCAATAATTCATCGAACAATGTCAATGCCACTGTGAAAAATGAGTCGAATGACACTAAACTGCAGCCTCGGAAGAGCACGAGAGTGACAAGGTACCTCAAAAGCAAACCCGTTACACAGCTGAAAGTTTTGCCTAAGGGTAAAGGACGCCGACATATTTTTAAAAAGACAGTAAGTTTTAAATATTATGACTCGAAAAGGGAATCGAAATAAACGTTTCCCGTAAAGTTTCTATTGCTTGTGAGCAGAAAAGTCACATTTTTCGAGAACTCCATTTTGCATCAAAAATCTGAAAAATTTTATTTTTCGCGTTTCTATATATGTTTCTGACAGTATCAGGTTTAGGAAAACTGGTATGAGTTTCTTAAAGGAGTTGTAAACCTTTAGGAAACTTGGAAACTTTTGAAGTTAAATTTTTTGAAATACAGTTGAAAAAGTCTACATATATGCGAAAGAATATTTTCAATAAAACTAGAATCATAATAATTCTTCACAGAAATTTTCTAAAAATATGGTTTTTCTGAGGGGTTAAATCACTGTTGAAATTGTGCACAACACATCTCCATTTCCTACAACTCCCCATACGTTTCCTTGCAACATTGCCTTGCAAGATCTCCAAGCTGATCCCAAAAATTTCCAAATTCCTTGTTTGCAAATATACCTAGAAATCCTCAAAAATGTCTAAAAATTCACCAAAATGTTCCCGTAATATCTCCCATTACCTGCCTTGTTATCTCCCTCTCAGGTTTTTCCATAAATCTCAAATATTCTACATACAAGTTGAAGTTTTTCTATTTCGAAATTTCTTAACACTACTAAAATTTGCGACAGATTTTTCAGGACCTGTCATAATAATTAATATTCTGAATAAATTTATATAAATTTTGAAAGATTTCTGAGAAAAATTTTCGCTCAAGTGCGGTTTTTGAGGCACGAAAAAAATTCAATCGGTGCTACTTTAAACACCTTGACACACAAAAACCGTTGACGGTCATATTTAGATGAATCGGCAGATCAATTTTAACAATGGTCAATAGTTACAATGACTGATTTCTGCTTGCTGTAGCCAATCAAAGCTCCTGCAGCTGTTGCGACGCCAGTCACCAGTGACTACGTCTTTTATAAAGGTTCTTACATTCAAGTTGGAGATATAGTGTCCATGCAAGACATTGATGGCGGTATTTACTACGCTCAAATACGAGGGCTGCTGACGGATCAATATTGTGAGAAAAGCGCAGCAGTGACTTGGCTGATCCCAACAACTGCTAGGTAAAATATTATCTTCAAGTATTTATGCCACAATACATTTTTATATGTAACAAGAATACCAGTTGATAGGAAAGAATTCGAATTTATTGTATATGTTACAAAGTTGTCGACAAGTGAGATGTAAAGAGTGAACATTTTTCTTGTACAAAAACTGGTAAAGCCCTCCGCCAGAACATGGATTTTATCCCGAGACGTACCTAATCGGACCTGAGGAGGACTTGCCAAGAAAACTGGAGTGCATGGAATTCGTGATGCATGCACCATCCGATTACTACAAATTGAAAAATTCTCCGTATCCGCCACCGTTGACGGAGACCGGGGCTGGTTTCGTATGGACATCTTTGAAACACGAAATCAGTGTCCGTAAAAAGTAATATTTCATGTATATTTTTTATTAAATTTATTTAATTTTCCTATTAAGGGAGACGGATTTCAAACGAATGAAGAAAGTTGGCTCATAGTAAAAAATAAACCTTCACATTAATAAATGCTCAATAAAAAATATTTATTTGAAACTTTGATATAACTTTTATCGTCATCATCGTCATCATTAATTATACAGCTTTACACTTATCTGTTTGATATATTATATTTTATTATTATATAAAGATTTCATAACTTTACTAGCGAAAGTGATAAATTGGCCAAAACTGATTTTCATATTTCATTCAACCGTTGATATCAATTATCGGTGACTCATAAACGAGGACGCTCATTTATATCAAATATCGTTTACGATAATGCGTACATAATTTATTTATGCATTGATTTGCTGTACAATATTGCCCCTAATACTAGCAGATAGCTAGGCACTATAAAATACTAATAATGGTGAGTGAAAAATATTCACTGAACATTATATTGCCGACGTGGAATGAAAATTTAGGTGAATAATTCTCTCATTGGCAAACGCGATGGATATTGACATGTTAAAGAAAATTATTAGCTCTTTGAATCACGGATTCCACTAAAACTTCTAGGGGTGTTCCTTATACCCAAAATATAGAACTCCAAAGGTTTAGTTTCATCTACTTGGCCTTCTTTCACGTAATTTACAATATATCAGATATTAGAAAATTCGCAGTCACTTCATATTGCTCTGAGTTCATATATTCGTTGAAACTTGAATCAATGAGATCCTATCATTACAACTTCATCAACAGGTTTCGTTTATTACAGCATTTCACTGAGCAAATTGCTCATATAATCAATTGTAACCGGATTAAAGCAAGGCCTGTTATAATACACTATATGTTACAAGGCTCTATATTTTAGGCCAAGGAAACATACTGACAAGCTTGAGCAGAATCCGTGATTCAGAGGCCTAGTATCCTTGTTAGAACCGAAAGAAAGAAACGTCTCATTTTTATCCTTGATAACGATGGAACGCAGAGCAAGAAACCTGGTTTGACACCGCTGGGAGCATCCGGGCATTTTCATCTGTTTGGCCAGTGGAAAGAGACGCCGTTAACTGGACAGAGGAAACAACCTCAGCTGAAGGACTATCTAGTCAACTAGGCAAAAGCGATGTAACCGCCGGTCAGAACTTGAGGTCCTTTATTGCCTGTGGCAGGTCGGGTAGTTTCATGTCTTTTAACTGCTGCGGTATATTCATATTTTTCACTGCTGATACAGCCCGAGCTGGAGCTGCCGTTATTCCCGCCTGCCAGGAAAAATAATTCATCAATTAATCAGGTAGATTTATCAGCGTAATCGCTGGGACATTTACCTTTGAATATGCTCATATTTTTGTCCAAATGTATAACGATGATATTTTGTATAATCGAATATCAAACTCTTACAGTTTAGATTGATTTGAGCATGGAAAATATTGTTCTGAATTGATCTCATTGCATTAACATGGAAGTGTTCAACCAGCAATGACAAGTTTGTAATGTATGAAATATTTTGTTCAGGTAAATTGTTTTAATTATGCATATTATACAAATTCACTAATAATATTGATAATAGTGTAAGAAGAAGACTAAAGAAGTGATTGACAATCGAAAATTTTGATAGGTACATAAAAAGAGTAGTAGAGGATTAATTAGGGAGATAGATGCAAATATATGGTTTACATTTTATTCACGTTATTGCTAGATACATTTTTACTAATTGTAAGGCACTAGTTCTTTTGAAATAAATCATACGTTACAAAATTCATGCAAAATATCATACACAATATTACATGAAAATTCAACTATATGTAAATGTATAATTATGTAAAAAACCGATGCATATCATTGAAGTATGAAAGAAAAAAAAAATAGATCACAGACGAAATAGGAATGTTCACCTCACATATTTAGCCGGAATGATATTAAAATCAAAACAAACAAATCTTATTACTATTTGACTTTTAGGGAGGAGGTCCCAGAAGGACAATCGGACGAGGTGAGTAAGATCGCACTGATTTGTAAGCCCCCTAAAATTGAGTTTGAGTCAGTTCACTCGTGTAAAAAGCCATAACTACAAGAACATGTTCAGGAGCAATTGTTGGCGTGTAGGCAGTGTTGAAAAGAAAAGAACACTAAAAACAAAATAAATACAACAAATAATATAATTGAACTATTTCTGTTTTGCTCAAATTTTTTACACAGGACTGAGAAATTTTATGCATCCAAAGAAGGTACACCTTTATCGAATTCCAGAATATGTATTTAGATTTGTCAACCATGCAATGAAGAACACATGAAAACAAGCTTTAGGTTTCAGTTTGTGATAAGAAAATTTTCCAATATTTGATGGTGTCCTCGAGTATCAAACTGCATTTTTTTCATTTTAATCGTCTGAAGTCTAAAATATTTTTTATTGATGGATAATATGGAGATTGCTTTAAATGATAGAGACGATTTTTGACAGATAAAAATGTGAGTCCCGTAGGTGTTGCTGGATTTTCCGTCAGCAGCTGACTACCCTAGCTCTGTGGGTTTGATTGGATATGTTAAAGTTAAGGACAATTAGGCCGTACAGTTTTAATCAAAAATGAGAGGAAGAAAAAAAAAACTGTGTGAAAAATTTTTGGTAATGTTATTTGTGTCAATGTTAGTGAACAGAAAAAACAATATTCTTACTGTGTATTAGAAACAAATCTGAGCAAATTCAAATAACAACAGCGAGCATGTCTACAATTTGAGAGAAGGATTTGTATTTAGAATGTTCTCCCTTAAACTCTGGTATTTTATACCAGATTGTAATTTCTGGACTCATTTTGCTAGCTGATCAGGCCACAATAATTTGTCTGGAAGACATTCAAGAAATCTTACATTATGGTACCATTAAAATGCACAAATTCAATTATCGCCCGACATCTGTTGCTCCATGCTTACACTAATCTATTTAATTCACTCTGGAGATAGTCGTTTTTAATTTGTTTTTTTGTGTGATTTCTGGAGATCTATCTCTGAGGTGAAAAAAAGAAGTCGCCGAACATTAGAATGGAATAAAAAAAACAGTCAAGTTTTATAATTTCTAACATACTAACGATAAAACCTGTCAAATTGCTGATACCTTAACTTGGGTAATACGAATTTGCAAAATCATTTCTATCACATAATAGGGATGTTGTTTTATTCGAGTTCACTATCATTGGAACAAACAAAATTACTAGAGATTTTTTAAACGGTACCTTCTCATTTCTTAATTTTTGATTGAGATGGTAGAGCCCATGCATTTTTAAGATGATTAGTCATGTTCAAAACTTAAAAATTTTAACAGTTACAATCTAATGTAAGAAAAATTGAAGGATCTTTGCTAAACTGGTATATTGTGAGGAACGTTTAGTAAATGGAAAAGAGAAAAATGCAATAATGAAATAACAGAACTCCTCACCTCTTGTTTTTCTAGCTTGTTTTGGTCTTCGATTCGACTAAGGATTTCAGTCATGTTTGTTTCGAGTACCATGCCACCCATCACTAGTTCATTCAATATGTAATGAACTTTATCCACATGAAAAATAAGGTCCAATTCACAGACGTTCTCAAAGCATTTGTCCAGTGTTTCAACAAACACTTGTATCAGATCCAGGATTCCCAATTCAGATTCGGAACTGTCGACGCAGAAAACAAAGTACAAAGTCGCGTAGTGTCGGTATATCAGTTTGTAATCCGAACCCCCGATTAGGCTGCCTCCTTCCAAAAAATTACAGACGTTATCGTCTCGTTTTGACACGAGTTGGAACGTCTCTTTGATGATTTGTTGTTGCATGTCCTCGTTCTGAAGAGAACAAAGTGATATTGAAATGTAAAGTTTTCAATTTAAAGGTGAAATATTTTTCCGTTCCTCCCTCGCGCTGTCTGTCATACTTTCCGATAACTTCATTTCACGATATGAAATCGTATACATGAATTTCAGTTATTAGAAAGAATCATACTTGATACTGACAGATGTCAAATTTTGGAGGATGCAAACGTTTATTACCAAATACTCACAAAGTACTGATAAAATTTTGACAGTCTGGGTTTGCCATGATTGTTGAACACTAAAATTGCCTTAATCATTTTGAAGCCACTTGTTTGTATAGAAACAGAATGCATAAAATTGTTATTACGTTGGTATATACATGGATTATATTAACGTGACATCACTGTTTTAAGGTTACACTGAATTCTGGCAACTGTCGCCATTTTTAAAACGCCGCTCGTCCGCTAACCATTGAACACGCTATAAACAGTTCTGGAACCTTCAGTGGTAGGGGTAGGTCGCCTATGGAAAACACGTTAGTAGTTCAATAGTCGCGCCACTGGCACGGACGGGGGGTTCGTATGTAAGACCACGTATGTGGTTCAGCACCGAAATACATACATTTGAGTGGTTCAGACAAAAAACAGCACTAGTCGCCATACGCGGTTTAAATCAATATTGAGGTTATGTATGCCGTAGTATTAGAACCACAGCGACAACTAGTGGTCCCGCTAAAACCGAAACTTGGCCTTCCTAAACGACGCACATAATCGTGTGCTCCCAATATAGGAGTTTCCAGGCCTGTATGTAAGACCTTGTCTATGAAGTTGCATTGGACATTGACTAAAGATTGCTAGAGATAGCCAGCTAAGTGGGACATTTTGAAGTTCGTCGATAACAGGAGCGATGGGGCAGGTAGTTGCAGTATCTAAATTTCACATCGTACCGACGAATTAACATTATAACTCAACGACGCAGGTGTTATTTTTAAGTTTGTAGGCGAGATGCTACAGGCTGAAGTCCTCCATTGCTAACGGAACCTACTCAGGAGAAAAATTAGTACAATCAACTTCTAGGGACTTTGTTAATAACATCAGTGCGTCCCGCAAAATGCGCCTGATGAATTGGCAACACACTACAATTGTTTCAAATTTGCCCTAATATTGCCGCGTGCCGCTTTTGATAGCATATTTAACCAGTTATGGAAAGTTTCTTTATTTTTTAATTTATTCTTTACGAAACTCGGTTTCCAAAAAGGGCTACTGAAGTAATGGAAGACTAATTTTGTAGATGAATCATTTCGAAATGTTCAACAGGTGGAACTAGTAGTTCGTGTATTTTAGATTCGTTTTAGCAACTATACGCATAAACAATATTAAGTGTGAATTTTTGGTTTATGATACTAATATTGGGCATAATTGATTACAGATTTCGAAAAATAATTTTTGTAACGCTAGTTTTACCGTTAGATAATAGAATAAAAATATTACATTGGTGAATTGTTTACGCAAGTAAGGATTTGTAATTTTTCATGACAGTATGAGAAGTAGGTGAATATAAAAAAAAGGAAGTATTCAAAATGAGTATTACTCTACTTTAATTAATTCACAGGTCTTTCCGTTTCCACGATTCCACTATGACATGGATTAATCAAAAGTAATGAAGGAAAATAGAAAAATATAAGATGGCAATCATTTGCCACGTATTGTACAAAAAATTAATTTATAATCATTTACTTCATGGCAGGTTTTCATAGACATGTGTGAGTGATTAGGAAATAACATTAAACAGTTAGAAACGTGATAACCAAAAGTTATTATTATTAATATTCTGTCTGATATTACAATTATAATTGGGCGTTAGGGATTATTTAAATGATTATTCACATATTGGCGACACGTAATGTAAAGGCGACTGAAACGTAGTTTGTAAATATATATATTTACGCGTTCTTATAAACCGCCGCGCCGGACTATATCAAAATATCGATTCATCGCCAGACATGCGTTCCACGTTCAGAACGATAAGTGTACTCTTTGGGGAATGTTGTTTCTCAAGCTTTCGCTGTACCTTTCCGTCCAAATGTTTATAAAAATCCTTACAGCAGACCACAATTGACTACTTAAATCATAATTATTAATAATCATTCATAGTGAAAATTCTTTCAATGAAGTTAGTTTTTACCGGATAAACAAGTCAAGTAGAATGTGTCGAATAGTCATGTATGTTGAAAATTACACGCTTTGAATACAGCCTTAAAGCGCAGAATTTGAAATTCAAGGTGAACCTCATTTTAGTTCGAAAGTATTTCAAAGATATTCTCAAAAATTATGTGCCTTTATTAGGTGAGTATTATATCATAATTGGACACGTGTTTCTCTATTTATTTATATTAGCTGTACAGTACGAACGACACTTTGAATGTATACATATTCTTCGAAAACCCGAATTACTTTTGCACCTCGTGATCACAGTATTCTTTGCATCTTCATGATATTGTACAATCTATTAATTAACTTTACCCTGTGTAATTTTGAATTTTTAACATTTTCCAAATGACTCTAAGGGCGATAATTTATTTTTTGATTGTATTAAGTACAGTTGATAAAATAGAGACCCTATTTCATATAAAAAAATCTAGGGTGCTTTTCAATAAAAATATGAAGCATTATATTCCAATAGCACTCGAATATCCAAATAATTGCAACTGACTCATTTCTATCCGTAGATAAATATTTGAATCGAATTATATTATCGAACAGACGAATATAAATATCCAATGGATCTTGGTTTTTTTCTCAATCCCACCTTGTTAGCGAACGAACATTTCCGAATCCACTTTGAAAAAGTTCGTGAATTTATAAGTAATAGAAAAGTCATCCAAATTCAAGAGATTCGAAAAAATTTGCCATTCAATTTTTGAGAACAAAATTCATAATTATTGAATTGTAAATATATACTTGCACGTGTGACGCTATTGTATTCGCTCCTTACGACCTTTGCTAATGCACGTAGAATCAATAGTAAGTTACACGTCATTCGGATTTTTCTTTCGCCTTTCCCATTACTATTCAAATCCAGAGCATACAACTGTGAAAGCTTTGAATAAATGATGAATTGGTACATGAATAAAGCAGTTTGCAAGGTGGAACTAAGTAAAAAGTATAACAAGAAATGATTATCATACATCTAATCGAAACCCTTGAACAGGTCTTGCAATATTTTTCATAAATTTTGTGCCCATGTTTACTGTATGATATTTTTTTATATTATATTGTGCTTTATCTGTTGTTAAAGAGTCTGCGAGAAAACAATTTTACTATCGTTATACTGATTATATCTAGAACGCAAGGTTGTTATGATTTCCTACCGCGATGAATATATTCCGATATCGAATTATAAATGAATATTCACAAGTATTATTCACTCATATCACATCAAGTGCCTACAGTGGCACAATGGAAATTTAATAGGGCATATTGGTTTTCATGATTGGTGGTGACATATATATGTTTTTCTCTTGTGAACAGACTAAAGGGCGAAAGATATGACAGCTTTCGCAACAGATGTCCAAGTCCTACAAACTCTCAAAGTTCATACAAGTGATGTAAACAGTGTTGACTTTGCAGGCGATTGCATACTAGTCACAGCTTCTGGGTAAATAATTCATTCAAATTTTATTTCTACTCGAAGTAAATCTTTTGAATACATTTTCCAAGCCATCTAAATTGAACGAACGCGTTTTCCTTCAGCCAGTTACCATTTGACCTGTTCTAATTTCCTATGAACAGCTACTGCGGTTCGTAGTCAAAAGTATACTAAAGAATTCAACAGATTAAGATGCACTTCTTTCTACCGTTATGTAAAAAAAGTTAACGAATCGACTACGACCGGCATTTAGAATAAAATGTGATTTTTTTCGTCTTAACCAAACTTTCAGAAGTATAATTTGCTGTGCTTTATAATGTGGCGCATGCAGTTGATGATCCTTATAAAAAATTACTACTACTCTCCAAGTGGTACGGAATATACTGAAGTGACTTTTAGAATTAAATACCGGGTGTTTAGGCATTGTGCATTTTCTACCACTAAATGTGATTTTTCCATATTTGGCATACCAATTATGGTATTTTAACAGTGAAATTATATTCTTGGAGATGAACTCCTCTAATCTCATACTTCCATAGTGTAGTTATAATTTTTGACCGAAACAATTTGCAAGTATCTTACTATATTGCAAATATTTAACATACAGGGTGTCCCATTTTAACTTACACAACTGAATAACCCAAAAAATTACATGCTAATAAAAAAATGTTTCAAAAAAAAGTTGTTAGGTAACAACTATGACCTTGCCTTTGGCATTGACCTCGATTTTTAAGGTTATTTGAAAGTCAACGTGTGTTTTTCAAGTGAAAACCTCTATTTTAGACTTCGGGTTCCGAAAGAGCGGAAAGGGAGAGAAAATTCTACGTTCAGATAGGTACATGTTATGCGTCAATGTGAACTCTACGGGTCATTTAAAGGTCAAATTTTGACAAATGGAGCTGGAAAAGCTCCTAGCTACGTTCTCCCGTCGGCTCCGGGGGTGATTACACGTAGCATGAAAATATACGCGAGTAAGCATCGCGGTGAAGGGATCTCCTGATTAATAAATCTTTGACTCTGTACAGACTTGTGTTTTAAGTGGCCGAGTCATGCAATGCTTCATTTAATGCATTAATTTGACCTTTAGGGCCATTTCGACCTATAGAAAAAATACATATCGTTGGTCAAGGTCACCGATGTATGGCATTCCTTGACCCAAACAGCAATATTACGATTTACCAGCTTTCCTGCACCAAGCGGAAATTTAACCGTTAAATGACCCCTAGAGGTCATTTTCACCCCTAACATGGATACCTATCTGGACGTAGAGTTTCATACTCTTTCGGTATCTCAGGTCAAAAATAGAGGTTTTCATTTTTAAAACTAACAATTTGACCTTCAAATAACCTTAAAAATGAAGGTCAATGCTAAAGCGAAGGTCATAGTTGAGTCAGGCCTTCAATACCCAACAACTTTTATTTGAAACATTTTTTGATTCGTTTGTAATCTTTTGAGTTATTCAACTGTGTAAGTTAAAATGGCACACCCTGTGTGTTACTGCAATAGTTGTGTAGGAGTCTCGCACGCTTGCAATAAGATTCAAGGCATCAACGATTATTAACTATTTTATCTATTTTCTACCCCTGTACCTAATAGAGACAAACGAGTTCGAGTATGGGAATGGCAAAAGGGTTTAGGGTATGTGGAGGCCTCCTATTCGCCTTTGATGGGTCATAAATACGGAGTAACTTCCGTTAAAGTCAGTCCTCAGTCTACAATGCTGGCTTCGGCCAGCATAGATGGAACGACGCACCTCTGGAACTTGAGGGTATGTTTTTTTCTCTACCTTCACTATTCTCAGTGCGTTACGAAATAAAGAGAGTTGATAGAAGCCGTCTAAGGTTCCATGGCGATGATCTGTAGTAATATTACTAATAATTATACCGGTGCACAACAACAGTCGGGGGCCAGGATACACACGATGGTTCAAGCTGGCGGCGAAGCTGTTAGAGCCTGCAGATTCTCACCTGACTCAACTCTGCTCGTTACCGCTGGCGACAGTGGCCAAGTCTGTGTTTGGGATTTGGTGCATCGAAATTTGATTCGGTAATTTGCAAGTTTTTTTCGATCATAAGCCCCTTATTCTCATGAAAAATGACTTTAAAAAAATCCGTACGCTAACGCTCAAAATAGTCTTTTAACTGTGTGTTCATTAAGAATGTGGCCGTGACTATAAAAAAATATGGCGTCAGATCGGGTTATCAGCAGAACTTTTCGGACTCGATTTTAACTAAATTATACGAATATGAAGGGACAGGAAAACTTTGTGCGATCGGTTACACTGTTCTTGTGTGCTATTGAATTGGCAGAGAGTGAAATACAGTACATTTTTATTATAATTAAATGAAATATATTAGGAATCACTAAATATTTCTACCAAATTTGTCAATATTCGTAGAATTTGTCAGAGATTCTTATGTTATAGTAAAAAATTATCGGAAATTTGTGTTCCAAGTAAATTTATAGAAATTTTTTGAAGTTTTCCACAACAATTTACGACAGGGCTACCAGCAGATAGTATTGATATTTAACATTTCAATAGCAGGTGAATACTGCTGGTGTCCTTAATTGACGTACCCACGTTATGGATTATGTATATATATAGGTGTATTTTCGCGCTTGGAGGTCATCCATTAATTACGTCACACGCAAAGGGCGAGGGAGGGGTCCACAAATGGTGACTCGACGCGCCAGGGGGGGGGTCAAAAGCTGCAGGACGTCACATTTCATCTAAAATATTAATACAACTGAATATCACCACGGGTGAAATGACCGTTGTTATATGAGAATGTTACTTTTTGTATTTACATATATATTTATTCAAAATATTTGCGCACCGACTTGTCGGCCGTCTTTATATTCATGCACCAAAAGACCGATAACGACTACATTCGACGTTTACTGTCGCTTCTTTATGATATTTTTTTTAGTTCTGTTATTTTTTTGTCATTCAAAATAAACAAATTATATAAAACTCTGATAAATAATGTCGAGGATGCTCTGTGGTTGGACGAAGATGTTGATCGCCATCCAAGAAGGTAACGAAGTGAGTGCTATACCGGTAATGAATGATGTAAAGGAATGGTTTGAAAATCCAAGGACATAGGATGATTTTTTTTTTTAACCAACAGCGATATAAGTATATGTGTTTTTTGTTTTCTATTTATTTTGAGTAGCTATCTATTGTCTGAGGACGTACACATTGTTACTATTTTTGAAAATTTTAAAAAGTATAAAGATAATATTAGAAGGAAGTACCATTTTAGTGATGCTACAATAGGGGGAGGGGCAGTAACTATGAAATTTGTGTGACGTAATTTACGGATGACCCCTCGTCGTTGTTACGACCAACACTGATCGCCGAAACAATTCCTAGTCGTGCGTGCATATGTTATATACCCACCATACACTCGCGTACACAGTGTTGAAGCAAATGGCAAAATGGCACTCTGGCAAATGATGTATTCTAAATATAACATCTTGTTGTGGAAAAATATTGAAGAATCAAACACGTACGATACGGTTGTGATTGCAGCCAATCATGCGTTAAAAACACTAAGTCAAGTGGTGTATTCATTCTGAGGACTCAACTATTGATCCACATACCTGATGCTAACCAAGTAATATATAAGTCTGATATGATGCCCGTGGATTATTCTTATTAATGAAACATATTCGATCGCCAATTATACTACTCTACAATGTGGTGAACTTATAATCAATAATTAATTACAAATTTGTAAATTATACATTATTGTTAGGGATTTATTGAAACGTGCTGACGATGAGTATAATATGTGAGAGCTCAAGAGTCGAGCCTAAGAACAATTCGGTAAAGATTGTAAAAAAGGCTTCACAAAAATTTGGTCTCGTCTTTGTAGCTCGTTCCAGCAACATGAAGGAGCTGTTCAAAGCGTGTGTTTCTCGCCTGATTCCTGTTGGCTCGTGACGTCCTGCACATTTGGTGTTCTGAAGTTATTTTCTTCGGCCGAATTGAGCGATACTTGTACCTCGGACAATCAAGTTATATCCGCCCTTAGTTCCGTAGACGATGCGCATGATTTAGGAGTCGTTTCTTGCGATTTCTCAGCTTATCAAGAGGTGAGGGGTAAGTTAATCGTAATCCATATACGTTTGTAAAATATCTTTGCAAGTTCCAAGATGATGCCAATTCTCGGTGTTTTTAAAATGTTCTTATCGGAACGCTTAATAATTTTCATTATGTGTTTCTACCAACATCGTTCAACCATTTGCACATCAACTTTCGATTTTGCAGATAACGAACCGTTCAAAAAGTTGTATCATTTGGTAACATGTGGAAATGATCATACGGTTAAGTTATGGGAGGTGGTTGTGGTGCAAAATAAATGCGAGATGCATCCGTCGATCGCGTCGATAAATTTGTGTAGAACTATGGAAAAGCATAGCAGTGCTTTAATGTGCGTTCGGTTCAATTCGAATGGTTCTTATATAGTCAGCAGTGGGTTGGATAAGACGTCGGTTATTTGGGAAACAGTAAGTTTTTTTAATATCCTGTACAACCCGCTAATTATCAGTGCCAGAAACGCAAACTCTGTTATGTACACACTGTTTCAGAGGACTGGAAAAATACTCGCGGTTCTTGAAGGCCACAAAAGATACGTTGCTTGCTGTGCCTTTTCCAGGGATGGTAATTTGCTCGCTACGGGTAAGCCTGGTTCATTTTGTTAGTGCACTTATTTTGTTTATGTATAAACACGAATAAATCAGCACCTATCGGAAATATTGGATTTTCTATTGAGCTGACTAGAAGTAATCCTGAAAAATTTCTTTCTTATATCGCAGGATCCAACGACAAGTCCGTTATCGTTTGGCATTTAAATGGGAATTTGAGCCTTGACTCTGATCTTGTGAGACGTTGTAGCCCCAAAAAGCATTATACTTATGCCGGTGAGGTACGTAATCAAATCTTGAAACTCATCGAATCATCAGACACACTTTCATCATGAATTTCAATGACAATGTAATTGCACCAACGCTCATTTGTTTCCCCTCGGTAGAAGATTGATAACAATTTGTGATAGAAAGTGGAATAAGCTAATAGTAGCGCGATGAATTGATATGCAAATATTTCTTAATACAAGCGTCCATTTGCTGTATAATGAACCCATTCTTGCAGTGCTGAATGTGTGCAAGCAGGAAAATTAGCGATTTTTTTCTCCTCATATTTTCAAAAAAGAATAATAGACAACCAAACTAACTGTTGTGTTTGGAATTTAATATTCAATCGCATTGTGTATTATCGGTTGATTGTTTTGTGCTAATTTAGCAAATATTAAGGCACGGAGAACATTGTGCAATCTGTTGGACTGCAATTTTGTTACAAATTAATTAAAAGTAAAATATGCGGTAAAAATCACTTTAATAATTAAATACGGACGAATGTCACGCCAATTAGTGCAGTATATTTACTGCCATCAGAGGGCGTCTTCTAAGTTCGACAATTTGAATACAGGACTAAGCTAATTACTAAATTAGTATAATTGTAAATGAAAGTGCAATTACAGATCGTTTTGGGAGAGCACGAAGTCGTAAAACAAGCCGAGTGCACTGACAACAAAGTTAGCCTGATACAAAAAATTGATGATCATGGCGGGGCAGTTAATACCGTTGCCTTTCATGGAAACACCCTGATGGCGTCTGGGTCAGGGTAAGTGAAACAGATAACTGAGGAAAATATGTACTGCACATACATTTTACAACATAATTCTTCAGTGTCGCAAGTTTGTATTACGGAAGTAAAAAAGAAGTGCTAATGTGTTATGGACCATTCATGATAGTGTAGTCTTCGCTCCTAATAATTGGTATCCATGTTCAGGGACAAATCTGTTCGTATCTGGGAAGCTGTCGAAATTGATGACGAAACTTACAGCGGCGAGGTGAAGTTTGAGGAGAAAAGCTTCGGCCCGTTAGAAGGTCACAAGTACAGCGTAAATCACGTGGAGTTTAGCCCATGTGGCACTATGCTCGCTTCCTGCTCCTTGGACGGTACAACAATCGTGTGGGATGCAGAGGTACCAACGTTAATTTTTTATTAGTATTAGATAAACGGCTGTGTATCCCTTACGCTGCAGTTTCTTTTGGAGAACAAACATGGAGATATACAGTTCTCTTTTCAAATGATAGCTAGATTGTGGGGATCTATAATTTGGATGTAGCTAGGGATAAAGTCGGCAACATCTATGAATTTCGAGTGTCGGCGTTAAGTAGCAAAGCTACACAGGGAAAGCGAGGCTGATATAACGAGGTATAATATTGTATAACGCATATTATTCGTAATTAGGTCGCAAACGTACGTATGGTATCAATTTTCGAAAGTGTTCTTCTGACACCAAAACTTTCCAGTGTGTTGTTCTCCACGCTCTCCGCACATTAGTAGCGAGCCCTGTCTACAGCGATACGGGGGGAGGTTAATGGCATATAAATAGAGTATAAACTGCGCATGCGGGCCGAAAATCGCTCGGTCCGTAAAATAAGATAGAAACGCACATGGTCGATATCGTTTTCTTTTTAACCAGAAACGTAACTGTTATATTAAGCGACCATTTGAAATTTTCTTCTCGAAAGTGGATAGAAAAAAGACATTGAGTGTTGAAGAGAGTTTTTCTTATTATATTTATCTTATCGAACACCAGTTCCTTTCTTCTGTTCGTTACATCAATTAATTGTTATTGTTAATGTGTTTGAATACGATAATTAAACCTCACGTTGTGACATTCCATTTGCTTATGAAACGATCTTCGAGATTTTTCGTCTTCTCGCAGTTATAAACTCTGGCAACATGTATTGCATTGGTTTCTAAATAATTGTCTTCGTATTCACTTCAATCAGTGGTCGTATACGACTACAATCTACATTATACGGACAGTCGGGGGTTCACTCAACGGTGATACATTACTGAGCCATTGACAAACGACCAATCAAATGTTTAGCAAGAGACAGGCATTGCCTACGAGTGTTTCCTTCTCTCTCACTGTTAGCGTTACCTTAAGAAGTACAGGGAGTGCCTAGTCTATGCTCTACGTCTATGGTTAGTGGTATGGTAATCAGCTGACCGTTTTAGTCGAATTCTACGAATATCAAAGTATGGAAAATATCGTGCAAGCTGTTAGACTTTCATTTCGTGAAATTGAGTCCATTTAAAATAAAATATGCGGTTAAAAACAAGTTTTATTTTAAAATATGACTGCCATGACAGTTGATGCCGTATATTTACTGCCGCTAGATGGCGGCCTCTCAGTTTAAGGATTTTAATATACTAAAGTAAGAAATCATGTTGATTTTGTACAGACGGGGGGTAGAGCAAAGGCGAATTTTGTAAATTCTGGACCGGGGATTCGCGTTTGCCGATGGTCTCCAAATGGCAAAATGATTGCTACAGCAGGAGATGACGAAAAAACGACATTATGGAATGTGGATACCATGGAAGAAATGCAGTAATTATCACATCTGAATTGATTTTATGTTTCTAACCGCTATTCAACGTACTGAACAGTAAATTCTGTTGACCGTACGTAACCAACATTTATATATAACAATCCTGATGTCCTCAGGATTTTTGAAGGGCACTCAGACGCGATCACCGCCATTGCCTTTACCCCAGACTCAAACTACTTGGTGACTGCATGTAGTGAAGGAACATGGAGGCTATTTGACGATATAAATACGCACACGAAATGTCCGTTAATTTTTTGCGAACAGGGACATGATCTAGGGGTACAAGATTCTGACTTTAGTCCTGTTTTAGAACCTGTAGCATCTGCAGGTAAATTCTCATTCGTTTCTGCGCATGATAAAAGAATTGGAATCCCTAATGCGAGCGTTATTCGGAGATAAGGCGCCACGATGGACAATCAGCTGATCATTTCAGAGGAATTTTACTTGTTCCAAGGCACAGAATAGATCGTGCAAGCCTTTACATTATTATTTTGAGACATTAAGTCAACGTAGAGTAAAATATGTGAAAAAACCCGCCTTTATAATTAAAGACGAATTAGTTCGAGGAATATTTTTTTCGATACCAGATAACGCCTTTTCGGATTTGAGGATTCGGAATAGATGACTGCATGAAAATGTTATATTCACTTTCATAAGTGCTTTTTCGACACAGTATGCGTAAAATAATTCAACTCTACGCACTGCATCGAAAGGTGCCATTTCATGCAATATTAACAGTGCTTAACATCGGATTATTTTACGCACACTACCACAGAAAATCGTATTTTACCTACTTGTTGCATAATTTATTATTATCATGCAATTATAAGGGTATTTTGAAAATTAATTGGAAAGAGATCGCGTACATACTGAGATAGTCTCTTCGTTCTTGAATCAGTGTCGAAATCAAGAGTGAATGTAGTATATGCAAATTATGCATACCGCGTTAGCCAATTAGGATTCGGTAGATTAATTGGTATTAAATAAGCAACTCTTGAATTCGACACTAGAAAAGATTGACCCTAAATGCAGCTGTTTATAGTGAGTGATCAAGTTTGTCAGATTGAGACGCTAATTGATTGACAACTTTTCACAAAGTGCCGCTGACGGATCCAAGCGGCGTCAATCGTCATTCCTACTTGTTGGCAACTTGTGGTAATGATTCTTTGGTTAAGTTATGGCATATTACGATATACCTCGATGCTGTACCTGTATCCCGCGAAGAAGAGTTATATACTTCCATAAGTACAAGCAACGCTACGGGACAAACATACAAGCTGTGGAAGTCGATGGGGGGACATGGTGGTAACGTTATGAGCGTGAGATTTTCACCTATCAATGGGGAAATTCTAGGCAGCGTTGCTACCGACCGAACCGCCCGATTGTGGAGTGTGGTGAGTGATTTTTGAGCCACACCGTAGAATGATTTCAAGTAAACTACGTGATAGAGATCTAGTGAGAACTCAAATGTTAATTTCGGAATGATTGTAATAACTTACGCTCTTGGAAGAGCGGTAAGTTTAAAAAGGACTAGACGATACTATGAATAATTGTCGCGTTTCTTTAGTATTCAGGAGTCTGTCTGCACGTACTAGAAAATCACGACAGCCTTGTGACCACATGTGCCTTTGCTCAAGATTCGTCGCTGTTTGTTACAGGTAAGTTCTAAAACAATGCAATGTTGTGTAGCGTGTACAAAAATCGGGCTTGTTTGTGGAGCATCCAAATATCAGCATCCAAAATGGGGTATCGCATGATCCATAAGTAGCAGGCAAAAGAGCGTTACTGCAAATTTTGACACCGTCAGGACTATTCATATCGCACATTTGAAATATGGAACACAGCTAAAGTAGAAAATTTTGTGGAAGTGGTTACACTTTTCTTCTATTACGTTGAGTTCCTATAGTGAAATATACATTGAAAAATTGCTTATACGATTTAATTCTCGGATGGCGGTCATCGTATTCTATTTTTCATCGTCAAAAGGCATTTTCCGATATTTTGGATTATGGTATCCGCACAAAATTTTGATGTTATGTTTGCAGGAGCCTTAGATAAGACTGTACTAGTATGGAAATTACCTCAACAATTGGTGTCGCAAAGTATTCTCGCAGATAGACTTAGGCAAGCGAAGAAAAGAGTAAGTATTTCATTTCGTGAGTGTTTTATGAATTGTAAATACATTCATGCATTTTCATTCCGAAAAGATAGTAAAATGTAGTGGTGGTAATTTTAGGTGGCTGACTGGAAATTCGAAGAAGTAGCAAGATGGTTCAGGGAAATCGAATTGCCCCAGTTGGCCGAAAAAATTCAAGGCACGTCTCTGAGTGGACGTCACCTATTAACGATGCCTGAACAGACTTTGGTTGATGGCTTACAAATTCAGGATGATGAGGTATTCATTCCATCCCTCATTGTTTGCTCATTTTAATAAGTTATGACTTTTATTCTGCCCCCTCCCCCCCAACCTCCTCTAATTATAAATTTTAAACGTTCGTATGACTTATGTTTGACATTTTTTCAGACTATGGAAATCTTTGGCAAACAATTATACTGGTTGAGACGGGAGGACAGCTATACGTGGAACATTCCCGAGGAAATTGAGATACCGCACGAGTTCTTATGCCCAATTACACACGAAGTTATGCGAGAACCGGTACAATGTTCAGGTCTGCTATTGTCCATATTACAGCACAGCTTCAGTTCTGAAGTACGTGTGACAGTGTGACGTATAATTTTTCATTTGCATAATTTTCAGATGGTTTCACTTACGAGCGAGCTGCAATCAACGAGTGGTTGTTAAGTGGGAAATATTCAAGCCCCATGACAAATGCGCCGCTACGCGATACAAAGTTTGTTACAAATGTTTTCTTGAGGAATAAAATATGCTCTGTTTTGTTCGGTGACCACAAAGAAGAGTGACATAGAGCTTGAAGCAGAAGAGTGATCATTTATAATTGTTTGTGTTCGATAATTTAGCTCTCCGGTTATGCAACTTGATACATGCGAGAATTGCTTGAGAAATCACGGATAGAGTGGTCTACCGTATACTGTCAACTTATGATATAAGAAGCACTGTGCACGCAATTTTATGAACAGATGGAAACAGTAAAGATGTGCTGAGAGTGGACCCATTAGATTAAAGGCGCTTTGTATAATTGGCTCCGTAAAGACGACCATAATCAGCCTGTTAGATTGAAAGAATAAATGAGGCGAGAAAAAATCTCAATTTCCTCGATTTTTTCCCAATTCTCTTACAAGTGGGGATTGATAAACAGGTAAACAAGAAAACGTTTATAATCTACCACCTTTATTTCGATGATCACATTTCACTATATTACTTGCCTCACGAATCTATACGAAAACTGGAAAAACATACCATGCCCGATATCATCCGCATTTGGATAATTCTACACTGTTGTTGAGATTTTAGAGAAATGAGGATAATTTAATTCTATTCTAGTGCAGAATATATTTCGTACGAGTTTAGTATGGTAATGTAAAATAATTACTATACCTCTATATCTGTATACACATTTCGATCTTGTTTTGCACTATATTCACTTACACCGAGTGATCGTTTTTTCAACGTGTGTTTTCAAACCACGAAATATTAAAGTCTGTATCTCTGTGATAAAACATCGATTAAATCGAGATGTTCTTTATATGTTAACTGCAGTTGTATTGACCTAAAGAATTTTTCAATAAAATTATAGACGGTATTTATACGTTTAGTCAATCAATTATATTGTTAATAAAAATAAAATTGCAGAAATGTGTTCCTAGCGATGTTTAATTAATCTGTTCCCCATGTTCTAGCGTAGCATTTCATCACTCATAATATAGCAGAACGGACTAGACCACACCAAAGCATTTTTTGAGTTGGCGCGACAAGTGTAAGTTTTTCTCGTGACGAAGATATTCTTATTTTTCTACGTCTGCCTGGACAATTCTACACCGATTGTTAGTGAAATCTTCAATTCTAGAAACTTTCCTTCGAACTGGTTCTGCAATGGATTCCCCAAATTCCTCATATACAAGACTGCATCCTGAAATTTATAATTCTATTTTAGTGCGTTCGGTATTTACATATGATTCCTTGATTACTTCGAAACACGACGCTTTTTCTGTCTCCGCGGGGTGCGTTTTCAGGCGTTCTTCTGTTCTCGCGGTGCGTTTCGACTTAATAAAGGAATCAGATGTAAATACCGAACTCAGCTTATATATAGATAACAGCTATATGTATAACTAGCAGTCCGTCTCTTCTTGTGGCAAAACTATTAAACAGAGCCATATACATATATGCTCTCGCGGACTTTTTTGTAGAGCTGATCGAGGTCTTTAAACTGTATCTATAGTCAGAGTTCGCATAAGTGTGTGATCTTCCGTTCCCACTTGGATTAGAAGTATTGTTACATCTATAAACCTATTGATCTAGTTCTAAGAAAATATAGCCTAAATCCTGGCCAAATGTTGTAGCTATCCACAAAAAAAAAGAATCGAAATCGGTTCGATAGTTCTGGAGTTATAAGTGAACATATAGGCAGACAACGGAGACGTTGAGTTTTATGCTAGAGATAACATACATATGGTGAGCCAGAACGGCCAGAACTATTGCTCCATAAGTTATCAATGCGCTCCTCTTGAAAATTTCAACATTAGCCAATCCGGTAGCATCTGATAGCTCAGGACAGCTGCTGAGCGCATGGCGCCATGACGGTCAAATTACGATCCGCCAGTCCTGTTCGCGTTTTGTTCTGAGCCATTAATATAAGAATTTAAAGACAGTTTCTTCTAGGTATATTCATGAGAAATTTGTTGCGACTATTCATCTCCCATATTAAATAGACAAGAGAAGTCAAATGCACTGTGACGTCTTATAATTTGAAATGTCACTACTCTTATAATTATAATATACCAGAGGTTCTCTGGAATGGACCTCCTCGTAACGCGCGTGATACATCTTGCTTAATTCTGATTGGCTACAACCCGTGCTCGCATCCTGAAGCAAACCTTCCTTGATATGACGGATAAGAACAAATTCCGTAGAATGGGTTGGTTGACAAGTGACCACTGAAATATAATAATACTGGAACGCACACTGCATAGCTTGGTATTTGGCTGGCTTTCCGGAGAGAGAGATAGTTTGGAGTTGAAGTGCTGTTTCTCGTGCACTGGTACAATCTTCCAAAAAGTGTGTATACCGGAGATCAGTGCCCCTTTCAACTCATCTCTGGTGACACTACGTCATTGCTTAGAAAGTCTCACACATGCGCAGTAGCTAGTAGAAGGAGACAGCACTTCACCTCCGAGCTATCTGTCTTTCCAATACCCCCACTTTAACAGTGAGCGTTTCAGTCAGCTTTGACTGAAGATACCTATATGATCTACCTATCATGCCAGTAACATTTTTAGGAAGTTGGCTACGCGTATCAACTAGACGAATTGCAATCTTCACTTTTTCGGCATCGATGCTTCCTCCATATGCTCCATGTTTATATCTTTGAATGCGTTCCGAAATTAGCTAGCAGCGCTAAAATCTCTTTAGGACAGAAGCAGACCCTATTCACGAACTCGGGAGCGCAAGAGATAAAATATTGTCGACAGCACTGGGAGCTAATATCGGAACACACCCTTTATACGCTCTAAGGTTGCAATTGATGAGGGTCCTTTCAAGAGAACCTCTCGGTATATGATGAAATATATACGATGGGCCCGTGCGATTATTTTAGCTTTTGAATATAACAGAAATTATCAGGGTGCTACCTTGAATTACGAATGCGGTCGGTCAAAAACTATTTTAACATAGTTTAAGGCTGCTGAGAGCGAGGTAATGAAACAAATGGAATCAAGAACTGTTAACCCAAGGAGTGAAATTCGCATTGGTGCCTTAGCCTACGATGTTTCGATTGGTTAAATGCTCTGCAAATCAAAATTCAACCGTGCGGTGGAAACGAATGCCTTTCGCCAAGGAATGCTTAGCGTTACTTGTAGCGGCTTGAAGCATTCTGAACGATAAAAACAGTTGCGCCGATATTTTCATCGAGTATTTGTAGCAATTTGATACAAAAATTGTACAATATTTAGAGAAATTTGAACTTTGGATTAGTCACTTCCGGTGATAAAGAATATCGTGTGGCATTCTGCCTACGTCACGAACGTTTCGTTGTGACTGCAAGAAGCGAGCGGTTGGCGGTTAGTCAGCACGACGACACGCATCTGGTAGTAAGCGTGTATTCCGCGTCAGGAACTTGTACTTTGCACAATGGTAAGGAACGCTTTGACATATTGACGTAAAAAAAATAATTCACCAACTCGTTTGAAATAGACAAGAAATATGTATATAAATTGTGCCCTTGTTCCAGGCTTCGTATTCAGAGGATCAGCTGGCCGGTGAGTGACTGAAGCTCTCTGTATCATACTAAGGAGGGCAGATATTTTTTTCTCTTTTTTCTTTACGTTAATTCAGGTCAAGAATACCTTCGCCTTTTTAGACACGCCCCGCTTCTATTTATCGAGGATTACCTTTTATGGCTCGACTTTTGAAAGTGAACGTTCCTCTGTTATACTGACGCTTCTCCCATATTCTTCCTTACATCGACAATTTATTCTCATTCCTGGCTCGAGAGTTCAGTTTTCGCGATTATCTCATGAAGCTGACAACGTAAACAGCCGCGCCTAAATTCTTCGCCTTGTATTATTCCCTAATTTCATGTTTCTATTCAATTTTTAATAATCGTTGTGTTTGCGCGAATTTGAACGCAGATTTTAAATTTTAACGTCCATGACCTACTATTTTCTCAAAGAGTGATTTAAATTTACGAAAAATATCTGGAAAATTCATCAATTTTGCTGTTTTTTGTTTTTATTGATTTCTTTTTGTTCTC
Organism: Neodiprion lecontei; assembly: GCF_021901455.1. Taxonomy (NCBI): domain Eukaryota; kingdom Metazoa; phylum Arthropoda; class Insecta; order Hymenoptera; family Diprionidae; genus Neodiprion; species Neodiprion lecontei. The sequence goes on from NC_060261.1 coordinate 12,128,952, forward strand.
TTAATCTTTCACAATATACATAAACATACAAAGATGTATGGATACAGTTATCAAGAACTTTCCAACAGGATGATGTCATCTGTTGAGGGTAAATCATATAACTTAATAATTTTACCTTACTTGTAAAGCTCAGTGACGTCATTAGTATTGATAAAATTCCAATCTTTACTTGTCTCCTGAGGATGGACATAATGACGCACTTATTAGATTTAGGTTCAATTTTTGTTGATTTTGTAAAATCTAATCACAAATTTCTTTGCTCTAGATGTAAAAGTATTTATTTTTGCAATTATAAGATAGAATTATCGGATTTGCAGGAAAAAATTCGCAACATTGTTTTTTTTTCATCTCATCTGGTTTGTTTATTGTCATTTATTAATAATATTTTAGAATTCCAAGAGGCGTTCCAGCTTTTTGATAGCCGCGGAGATGGAAAAATCCACATTGCTCAAATTGGCGACGCCCTGAGAGCCTTGGGGCAAAATCCAACGGAATCAGACGTCAAAAAGTTCACTCACCAGCACAAGCCTGATGAGAGAATTAGCTTCGAGGTATTCTTGCCCATTTATCAAGCCATTAGTAAGTCTCGCACCTCCGATACTGCTGATGACTTCATTGAGGGATTGAGACACTTCGACAAAGATGGAAATGGTTACATTTCATCCGCCGAACTCAGGCATCTGTTAACCACACTTGGTATGTAAACTATTGCCCAACTGATGTATGTTGAGACCTACATGGCAAAATTCTTTTTTTTTCACAAATTCCTCTTAAATATTTTTTATAAATTTCTCTGAACTATGTTAATTCATAGATATTTCTGACAGATTCTGAAAATAATTTTGGACAGCAGTGATTGTTCGTACCAAAAATAAAATATGATTTATTAGATCGTTTCATTATTTTCAACGTCAACAAAATTGTTCAAACAATATTTTTACTAAAAAGTGTGTTATATCTCCGTACTCATTTTTTGTCTATTCGTATATTTGAGGAGCATGATAATTACTAATGGTTCATAATTATTTAGGAGAGAAACTCAGTGATGAAGAAGTTGAGACCCTGTTAGCTGGCCATGAGGATTCACAAGGGAATATTAATTATGAAGACTTCGTTCGTCAAATCATGTGCGGCTGAATGCACTATATTCTTATGCAGTAATTGCTTACTCATTTTTTATTAGTTTCGTATTGTTTTCAAAAGTATTTAAAAAGAAATAAATATCTTTGATTTTTATTTATATGTCACATTCGAAGCAGATGCAAATGTTGCAACAACGATTTATGGATACCATTCATCGGTTGCTATTGTATCACAAGTAAAATAAACTTTTTTATATTATACAAAAAACAAAACAAAAAAGAAAAAAAAACTAATAAGAGAGATAATCAACTCAATTATTTGAATAGAAATCTAGCTAATAAAGTGTGGTGCCTTGACCGAATATCCTTTATGTCGAACCAATCTTCCGTGCTATAATTCAATTGATTAAATCTGAATCGTACACATTCTTAGTGGCTGAGAAATAGCCATCAATAAGAATATTTCTGAGGTACAGCGATGCTCCTCATTTGCGATGTATAATCGTAATATTTAAATCTATCTGGATGGAATAAAAACGTAACTCAAGATGATTGTAAAACATCTTGTTTCTGCATTCAAATATCTAGCTGTTACATTATTTATAATAAACGAATAGTACGCATTTGCAAATTCTCATTTTTACCAATTCATATCGTAAATGTGCGAGGACAGAGAAAATTTATCTGATGTGAGATAAATATAGAACATTACGCTTATCGTATATTAGATTATTAAACTTCTGTGTTTCACATATATAAGCTTGACAACAGTTAGTTTATGCCGTGCATCTGCATTAGTTTCTATTTGTTTCGTGAAGATATTCAAAGACTGTTACTATCAGAAGTCTTAGGTTCTACCTAGTTTCTCACGAAACACTTCAATAATGCACGTCGAAATCTGTATTGTCTATGTCGAATGCAATATCGAGATGCAACCGTAGAAGATAAATTCGTCGAAATTTCAGAAAGTTTTTCGAAATACTTCCGCTACTTATCATTCGTAACTTTACAAGTGATTACGGCACTGTCGTGTCGACAGTCTGTATTCGTAGTCTCCGTCGTAGTTGGCAAACAACTCGTTTTATGCGCATGCGCGACGCGCAGTCTCAGTCTCGTAATCGGACGGTGACGTCAGAGTACACGTACAAGGATAGAATGTTCGGGGAGATTTTCCACATTGCTCCAAATCGCACGTACGCTCAACAGCGCAGCAAGCAAGAAAAGTATTAGCTCAGTGTCTCCAGAAGAAAACAAAATTCTGCTCGACGCAGTTAAACTAAATCCGCCAAGATTTTACGAAAGAAGAAGTATGAGTATTAGAGCCAGTCAGGCGTTGAGTAATTTTGAACGTAGTAAAAACGAAGACATCATGCCAAGTTTAATTTCCAGTAATTGGTGAGTTCACCTATGCGCCATTTTTATTTAACGTTAAACGCCATCTTGCATACTTTGTTATACCGTTCCGTTGCCAATATAATTTGTTTCTACCAACCCCCTGACCTCTTTCGATTATATCGACTTCAAATTTGTATCTATTCACAATTATTAAGTCAAGTTATATTTTTGTTTCTTCGTTTAAAGGCCAAGTTCCTCAGTATGACAAAAATTATCTCGATTTCGATGTCTGCCATTGGTTTCTTTTTTTCTGTGTTCTTCACATTCATAATTATCATCTCATGAGATAATGATAATTTGTATGCGCGATGAACAGTTTTTCACCTGCTTAATATTCTATGTATTAATCCCGTAATTGTTACTGGCTCAAAGTCTCGTCAGTTGTTAATATGAGATGATTTAAACTTTTGAATTTACGACTGTAAAGTTCCAGAATGTTCCAAAACTTGTTTTGTTTTCCTCCATTAATATTCTTTATCTTTATTGTGTCTATGATTGTTTTAATCTATTTATATTTAATTTTGCTTAATATAATGTAAAATTACTGAATATTCAATTTTTCTGTAAATGAACCCATAGAAATCATAATCTATATTCATTTGTATGACACTCATTTTATTTCTGCTTGTATGTCATGTTGACGACTTTACTACAATTGTGTACACATCTAAAAATTCAAATATTGCTTTCTCCATATTTCCCAGATGTTTTGATACTAATCTACCAATGCCAATTGTATATCTATTCCGAAGTGTAAACACTGTGTCTCGTTGGAATTTCTAATTTCAAACGTATCACAGAATATCCATATGTGTAAAAGCATGTTAACACATATTATATACTATCGACAATGATGTGAAAGATTTTTTAACAATGTTATAACAATTTTCGTACCGCTTGTCAGAAGTTGAGGCCAAGTAGAGGTTACTTAAACAATTTTAAATCTAGGTCTGATGGATATAGTGGATTCAGTTGTCAACATCTGTTATGCAAAGTGATATTCCCTATGTCAATAATTGTCTTATGCAATGGTTAGATTGGGCTACTCTATTTTTTTACAGATGTCCGACCTTGTTTTGCTGATCTAGTAAACTGTATTTTAAATTTCTCCTCTCTTGATTGTTAAAATCCCCCCAAAATTTGACAAATGATAGTTTATGATTGTTCATTACTGATACATCTGTGGTAATTTAAAAAATTTCGGAGAACTGAGAGTAAGTACGAATAAAGAGCCAAGAGCTAAGAGCTGAGTCAGAAGCTGACTTCAATATTTCTATTCTATGTCAATTATTTAAATATTTTCCTATGACAACGTGAGTTCAGTCGCAAAGTTTAGTATTTCATATAATTTTAAACGATTTCAACACTCGGGAATGGAAAAGAATATGTGAATACTGTTTGCTGAATTGATAAGTAAAACAGGACGATCTGACATCTTGAGGTAGTATTTTCGGTAAAGTAATGATTTTCTAAATAGGTTTTCGGGATTTTGTTTTGAAGGAAATGTTAGACATTTCAATATGAAGCATTTTAGACCATAAATTGACAAATATACAGTTGTCAATTGTATAGGGTACTACCCGCTCATTTGTTCAGCTGCAGTATTAGAAAATGTCTGCGAGGTCCTTATCTGACTTCTGTGTATCTTGCACCGATATACTTGTATTTGGTATCGTACATTGGAGCTCATAACATCCAGCATGATATGAACTCCTTAAACTAATCGCATACTCTCCAGTATGCAAGTAAATACAACTTGTAAGCTCTGCAACACTGCGATTTATTTACTTTGCACTACGTTTATTGAGTTCTGAATTCGCTCGATCAATATATTGAGATAAAATGGCATTAGGTAATTAAATTATGGAGCATATCATTATTAGCTCAAAGGATGAATAGGCTAGACTAGTGGAATCAAAAGTTTGGGATAAAAAAGTTTCAGAAATCCCTGGCAATGTTATTTATCCTGTAATGGTTAATACGAATGAAACAAAATCTGTAATATGTAATAGAAATGATACTGAACAGATTAGAGTTTTGTAAGGTAAGACATCAACAATTTAAGGCGAAGTTCTACAATTAGAACGTCAAAAATGTTTAAACTCTTGTGTTTTTCAATTAATTTGAATGTTTTTGGGCTCAATACGTTTGCTAACCAAGTCTCCATAAATTGTCTGAATAACATTCAAGCAATCTAATACTATAGTGAGCTGCAACATGCAAGTATAATTATGAACTCAACATCTATTGAACTATACCTACACAAATGTACCTTTACGCATATAAAGATGAAGTTACACATATAAGGAAAAATCGTTACTTCGCATTTTTAGGAATGTCTAAAATTTAGAAAACTGTGACAAATAAAATATATTCATATTTTGCAAAGCCAACTTCTTGAATTGCCTACAATTGTTCAACGTCATGCTAAAATTGCGCAGTAATGATTTGATCCCTGGTGTTTTGTTCCGTTGACGTTACTAACTTCAGCCTCTTTTATTCATTCCTGAGATGAATATGAGTGGCATTGAATTCAGGCTGTCTCTGCAATTTATATGACGAACTAAATAAGCCCAAAGATATCGGAACCTCATGAAAGACATCACAGTTTATGCATTTTGAACGTTGTAATTATAAATACTTTTTTCACATTATTGATATCGCTTAGCTTGTGTTATTCGAATTTGCTCAGAATCATTTTTATCACTTAGTATGAACATTGTTCCAGTTGCGTTCACCATCATTGGTGCATGTGTCATTATTGGAGATTTTTGAAATAGTTTTTTTTTTTTCCAAGTTTTGATTCAGACAATGCAGCCCGTTCAACCGCAAATGCCCGACAACCAATCGTAGCATGTTTTGCTTTAATTAACTAAAAGCAAGTACTTTTGCGATGTTCTCCATAGCTAGAGATCAAAGTCAATTCACTTTGCTTGCGATTGTCAGATTTGGCTTCGTGCCCATTTCAATGACGACAACTTGGGCATTCAACAATGTTTTCACGCTGTGTACCGTTCGAGTCTTATAAATTTGGAACGCAAGCCCTGGTAATGATCAGTTGATTTTTTACTGGGCATAGAAAACAACCAAAGGAAAAGCAGAGCTGTTGAGAGCGTTTGGCTTTGGCCAGTCCAATATTGTTTATTTGCCTGCGCAAAATTATTAGTAAAAAATTATCGCGCTACAACGGTCAAAGGGCAAAGCCCTTTTTCTGCAGCTACCAACAATCCTAATCATTGCATCGACATTATTTTTAGACCTCCTGTTGACTGAATCACAATGGTTCCAAGGCCCAGGTGAATAATTTTTTGTTAGCGACAGTGTAACGTTAATCATGCCCCAATACATAACATCTATTCTAACACTGAATATAAGTCTAATTGTGAATTTAACGGTTCTTCTCTGGATATGTAATCTTGGATGATTATGGTCAATGTTTGGCATTCTCACTACTTATATCAGAGACGATTATGAGGCTACAATCAATGCTCAAATGCTCCAATTGGTCCGTGGTGTTTGCTTGGTAGAATTTGCACAACTAACTATTTAACGCCTCTGTAGCTGTAAATCACAGCTTCATGAATAAGTACACGAAAAAGATTTGTATTTCATCTCTGATTTGATTCCTTATAGCAAACTTGTATCGCAAAAAATAAGAGTGTACTAGATTTTATGTTCAAAACAGTGCTTAAATTTTTTATTTTTTTTTGTTTTCATGCAATAGAGCTATTCCATTTCTTCGTGAACACATTGTGCAACATTACCAATACAGATACTGCTTATATTCTTGGCTACTTGGAGTCGAATGATGTTAACAATTCTATAGTGAACATATTTTATACGTCCATATCTCGACTTTAAAAATAACAACCTCTTTGATCTGGGTCATGATTTACGTAACGAAATTCTCTTCCTTCATTTGTTCTACTTTCTGTTCCCTTATATATTCATTTATTTGGTTAAATTATTGATAATTTTTTACATATTTTACATCTTCAAGTTAATAACTCGTAACATATAATTTGTTTATCTAATTTAATTGAGTTTACAGTATATTATAACACAATTTATCATTTGTTACTTTAATTATGAACATTCTCATACTTTTGTTTTTGTGATGTTCAGAATTTTGAAAGCAAGTTACATAACTGTGTTAATCATTTTCTTGATTAGCTTATCTTGTAAAAATGAATTTTACTACGCACATAGATAAAATAACCTTCTCTTAGTTCTTATTTATGAACACAGATGAGATATACACGATGACTAGGTAAAAAAATACACACACACACACACATACACTCACGCAACCTGTGCTATTTAAAGCATAGTAGTCCATGTACCTCTGAAGACTTATTTTTGGCTTTGGAGTGTTTACATTCTTGGCTGACAACATGCCTACCCTTGGTAAATTTTTAAAATCCACTGCAGGAATAATTTTTTTCTCGAACTTGAATTTAAGAGTAATTATTGAGCGATATAGTGAATGAATTTTCTTGGATTATGGACCTAATTATGGCTCTCTATTTTACTATTTTGTTCTCCACAAAGCGGGATGTCGAGCAAATACATCGAGGAAGGCATGTATGAGGGAATGCGCCAACAGCAGCAGCACTACTGTATAACGCTGGGCGTGGGGCCTCTGTGGTGGTCCTGATGCGCCCCATGCCGCCTTGTCTGTCTCAACAGTCAACACAGAGAGCCGCGGCGTGGGGATTAAGCAGAGTCAGCTCTCTGTGAGCTCCCAAATTGTTCAAGTAATTGCCGTTTGTCAATCCTGTAAAAAGTAGAAAAATTAATGAATTTCCTGGTGCAAAAAATTCTCAGAAACTTACCATATCTCTGAACACTCCCGAGAAAGGTTTTGTATCTTTTCCGCTGGAAATCTTTGAATTATTCTAACGATGATTGTGAGCTGCTTCAAGAAATTCTAGAAAGTTTTTGGAAAAACCTCCTACTCTTACTGAATTTCATTTTCTATTGGTAATCTGATAAACTTTTCTGAAACTGTTGCCATCTTCACTGACGTTACTCGAATTTACTTACATTTATTTCTATTGCATATCAGGGATGTTGTTTCATTCATGTTCACTATCGTTGGCAATAATACGTTTTTTCTTTTTGTTTTTTTTTTTTTTCATTCTTTTGTATTGCTTGATTCAGATGGTACAGTCCATTTTTCCTCAGTAATTTTCTGCATGGAAATTGAAATATATTTTTACCAAGTTTCCAAGAAATATTAGAATTTGTTACGACACTTTTCCAAAATACTTTCAGAAAAATTTTGGTGCAGTTTCCATAAAAATCATTTGTACCATGATAATTCAATGTGCTACTGCGCATCCTTCATCTACAAGCATTATAATTTTCCAGGAGAATGAACTATTAAATGAATTGAAGAATCAGGAATCATTGCGTATAACATTCGCACTCCAATTGACCGAAAGCACTTGCGTTAAGTGGGAAACAGTTGTGTGGAAGGGTTGTCTCTACATCCAAGTTCCTAGCTGTCTCCTTCCGGAGGGTTCGAAAGAGGGATTTGTTTCTCTTCTCGAATATGCGGAAGAAACTCTCCACTGCACCAATGTTGTTGTTTGCCTGAGGAAGGATCGCACCGATCGAGGTAAGCATACGTCATGTTTTCGACGACTGTTAATTGTGGTGGATATTTTCTTCGTACGAACATTGTGTGTTTTTCATTTCAGCTATGCTTGTTCGAACCTTCATGTTCCTCGGCTTCACAGTCTTACCACCAACCCATGCACTCGTGCCACCCGGCAATGATTCTGGCAATCTTTACATGCTCTATGCTATCGAGTAATCTACCAACTACGTGACTTCACTTTTAAATCTAACTCAGAGGTAACTGAACAATGTTTTACTATAAATATATTATTATAATATCGACAGCAAAAAGCAAAATTCACATTTATCATTCACATATACTCAAACAAGAGTGTGTTCTGTACATATCCGATATAAAAGTCTTAGAAATTCCTCAGAAAAATTTTACCATCTCTTCGGTCAACCATGAAAAAACTTCTGTGTTATATCTGCAGGAAAAGTTTGAATGATTCTGATAATGTTTGTTAAAATTTATGGACAAAACTAATATTCTTGCGAACTTTTGTTGTCGATTGAAAATCTAAAAGACTCCGTGTTAACTAGTTTCTGACAAATTTTGACTAAATCGAGATGGAAACAACGAAACTCATATCTTTTGATAAGATTTTGTATCACGAATATGAAAAAATCTGAATTTTGGTTGTTCTGCGTATTTTTTGACAATACAGAATTATTGAAAAATGGGGTCGATTTCCGATAGCAATTAGAAATTTTTAGTAAACAGTGAAGTGAAGATTAATATTTCTGAAATGCAGCTGGCAAAAATTAGGACATATGTGTAAAAGATTACTTTTAATAAAACTTGAATTTTGCAAACTTTTCACAGACGATTGCAAGAAACATTATAGTTTTTTCATACGTGTACCGAAATCTATGTTCTAGATAAAAATTGAGGTATTTATACCATAAAATTCTTGCATATCATTATGATTTGTCGGAAATTTTTCAGCAAAACTGCAAGCTGACATAAAGATTCAAACTGAGGAGATTTTTAGATATTTCTAAGAGTTTGAAAAAATAATTTCTACCAGGGTTTTCATACGTGAATTATGTCTCTTGTTTCAAGCATTAAACTTGTCCAATTCAGTGCGTCTTGGGAATTTTATTGACAGATTTTTTCAATCTGGGTCAAATATGTTGAACTTCGTGATTCAATGCTATAATTGCAGAAGCATTGAAGGCCTTTTGATTCTGAAACAATTACTAACTTAAGTTCACACTACAAACATAATGAAAGAACATGATGTGTGCATTCTTAGCGTTCGTTATTTCTTTTATTTCTTCAAACAAATACAAAGAATTAACTTCTTCATGTATTTTATTAATACATGATTAGATAAGTTGAAACGCATTATATCTATTTTTATCAAATATTTTCTTTCTTCAATCTTACTCCACATGTATGCAGTGAGAGTATATAAAATATCTACAGCAAGTAAAATTTGATGTCGGTTATCTATTAACCATCTTCTATATGGGTTAGTTTATCTACCTAAATGCTCATCAAAGATATTTCAAAACTTTCGGTACTCGGGTTAGAAATTTAAACCTTCTACATTATTATGTTGAAATATTTTTCTTGTTTTGTTTTGAAGTCAATACTGTTTTTAGTTTTTTGTAAAGAAATCGCTTTTCCGAGCTTAAACTTGCGTCGATAAAAAAGCATGCTTACATTAAGAAAGATATCAGTTTTTAACATTGGAATGAATATTCTTGAACATTAATCAATTTGGAACGAATTTCATTTTTCGAGTTCAAATACTTGCTGGGAAGTGATAGAAAAATTCGTTGCAATGTGGACTTAATTGTACAGTTTGATTCTTCATTTTAATTTACAACTTTTTTTTGTCCATTTTCAGGTACCAGTTTTATACGTTAAAGATAAGGCATATAGGAGTCAATTGCAGGGAATTGAAAAGAGAAACATTAAAATTCGTTATAATTTGTCATATTAATGTTTTTTGTTTGCTGCCCGCGCCATATGCTGCAATTTTCTTAATATTTCCGGAAAATTGCTAAGCAGCAATTTGAGTTTTATTCGTTATTTCGATGTGAAATTTTTCAGCTATGGAAAGCTGGTGAATGTTCAATTATAATTGTAGCCTTCTACCAACATATATACTGTTACCTATGAGTTAAGTTTAAGAAATTGAAGTATACAACAAAGATAGTCATGCTTAGAGCTTAAAATATAGACATTTAATAAATTGTTAAATTATCATTCTCTTGAACAATTTTAATAATGATAAAACATCCAATTATTACACGCTCACAAAATATCCCACGTCTTGAATGCTGCTTGAACACTTGACCATTTTTATTTCACATGTTGTATAACATCATAGAAACTTTATGGTAAGATTGACGAGCTAGCAGTATTAAATTTATTATTGATTAAACTTTGCGTTAATCGTGACAGGTTGGGAGTTATTATAATTTATCATTTCATCCAATATTAATATAATTTTATTATTATACTAATAATCATATATTATATATTACTATTATTGTTATTGTTATACTTGCGTGTAAGTGAACAAGATAATATGCATTAGCTACTTCAACATTTTTCAGCTAACAAGAATCAAATTGCAATATTTAACAACTTTTCACTGGTTCTGAGGAAGTGATCAAAATCATATATTCACCACATTTTTTAACAACATAGTCGGCTAATCAGTGAAAATATACCAATACTTGCACTTTGCTCTTTATTCTGATGAATGATTACTAATTTTCAAATATGTCGCACAATTTTTGTGATCTTAGCAATCAACATGTTTCAAATAACGTATTTGCGAGTGTTGAATTCCTGAAGGATCCCATTTCACTGTTTTCAGCAAATAGCAAATATTTTATCTTTGTGCAAAGACGTATTTAAAGCCATTCCTGACTTCATTGAATATTACTTGGTAAGCCTTTTGGTATATGCAATCAATCGATAACCTGCGTATGGATCACCAGAAAGTGATGCCATCTTACGATTTGTATTAGATGTAAAGCATTTTCTAATATATATCTCCAGAACTCATTGCAATGATTCTATGTTGCGAACACTGCAAGCATATTGTTGAGTATTTTATTCATTCTACGTATTAGTTTATAATTAATTTTATTAGAATTAATCAACTTTATTTTAGATTTTAAGTATGATTATTTGATAACTCCCAATGCATTAACGCTTAAAGAATTCTTGATAATGAATACGCCTCAAAAGTTGAACTGGCGCAGACAAGTAAAAAAAAAAAATTATGCATAAAAAAAAGTAAAAAAAATTTGCAAAATATAAAAAAATAAAAACAAAAGATATTCAATTAATTAGTTGCCTGTAGGTAAATTGAATCGCTGGGCCGTTTTGTGTAAAATCCAACTTTCTGTTTTTCATAGATGTTCCAAGTATATACGTGTATACATTACTGATCACAGTTTTTTGGTAAAAGAAGAGATAATATAAACCATTCATTTCAATCTAATATGAAGATAAAAAGAAAGAGTAGATTTTATGCAATGCGGACCATCGTATTTAGTATTATGATAACATTATATTATATACATACATATACATGATCACTCTAAATCTTATTATGCTACATTTAACATTCATACTTGAAAAGTGATTGCTAAATAAAAATCAAATAAAACTTTAACGAATAAGATTAATCGGTTTTCGACAAAAAACACAAACTCCAAACCACCTTCAATTAGTCTCCTGCCGTTGTATCCTATTCTTCTTCCTTACTCATCGCAGAATGCTACAAACCTGTCAGTCATGGAAACCACGGATTTGGAGGACCATATTAAGGGAGCTTTCCAGTGTGAAATTTTCAAAAAATCGATTTTTTTTTTGCTTTATCGAATAGTATACACTCTTCCGAACATTCCCTGAAATTTTCATGCCGAAATTCGGATTTTTTCGGTTACTGTACAGCATTTCTTGGAAGAAGGCAACGGAGCGCTACAGCTACCGCGTCGGCCGTTTGCCCGTGCGATCGTTATTTCTATTGTCTCGTTCCTACCTGCACGTACATGAACTTGGCTCGCCAATTGTCGAAAATGTGAATTCGGACTATTGCATAATTTGGCGTTAATTAGCCGTAAATTAGTCGCGCGACTTATTTTTTTGTCGCACTCAATTTTCAAAAAAAAAGCGGTTGGAGTGCTAAATTCTTGAAAATCAATCAATCACTGTGTGTGGCAACTAGACCCAAAGTACGTATTCTGCGGCAAGCAGATAGTAGAAATCGCTACGCAGTGTGCTGTGTGCACCTTCAATGAAGGTTATGACCCAATTTTAAAAATTTTGGAGACGATGGGATGCACGATAGGGCTGAGCGCTGCAGATTTCGCCGCTAAGTACAAGAATGCGCGCATCACCCAAGCAAACCGCCGGGCGTCCCTGGATAGCAAAGAGGCGAGGACAGCTCGTCGGACTGAACAATCCATTGAGCACGATCTTTTCGAAGAAGCAGAAGGGATATTGCATGGACCTGGCATCGCTGATTGACCGTAAGTAAACGATTTACCTAAAATTTCCTCACTTGAAACTTTGAACGCGTTTTTCTCGAAACAGCATTTTTCAAAACGGTATCCAACTTGGAGGGCAGAGTTTTAAAGCTATCGAGTTGAATTTTTTACACAATATTCTTAACGTCATTGTTTATCGTGCTATGGAAGCTTTTTTTTTTTTGACATCTTCCTATTTTTTTGTAAAAAAAACTGCCAAAAAAAATGCTAAAATCGATACTTTTTTTCAAACCGGCGCCATTTTTGCAAAAAAAAAAGAAAAAAGCCTCCATAGCACGAAAGCCAATTATATACCGATCAATAATCTTTTTGTGTTTTTTGTTTCAGATCAAAATTGTGACCCCCAACGTGGACACCACATCCAAGTGCATTTTCTGCAACAATTGTTTCATCATTTTTCGAGATATTAATTAATAAATAAATCGATCTTTAAAAAATTGTTTTGTATTCTTCAATACCCAATTAATATACAAAAAAAAAACCAGACCGATTGGACTATTTTTTCTTTAAAAAAAAAAATCGCGAAAAACAGCGATTTTTGGGGCTGTCACACTGGAAAGCTCCCTTAAATTTCGATCTAATTTCAAAAACGCTGGAATCATTTGGATTCAGCCCCTACATCGTCAAAATTTTTCGACAAAATACCGTAGCATATACTCTAAATTTGCTGGAAACAGCAGTTCGAAAGACGCGGCAAAAAAATGATATCGCGATTTCTTTGTACTGTCGCAGCAGACGGTCTGAATTTTTTTTTTTGCATTGCTATGAGTATGATTAGTAGAAAATGGCTCCAGTTAATAGATTCTGATTGTAAGACAGAAACTTCTTTGTCTCGGAAAATCGCAAAAAATCTACAGACATTACAGAGGGTGTAACTATTGGAGGCATTGAAAATGTAGTTTATAGGGTACAGGATGAACATTATGCTTGATTTCATTGCATTCATTACTCCTCGGGACACAGGCATATGTATGTTTTACACTGGTACCAGAATCGACGGAGATGGAAATGAAAGGATTAAGATGAGCATAAGATTCAATATTTTTATCTTTTACTGATGAACGGAAAACATACATGTATATGTATGTGTACACAAGAAAACGCTGCAAAAAGAGCGTAGGACGAACAGCAGAGAAATGACGGCTAAAATTCTCCGTTTTTCGGCTGTAACTCTTGCTCCGTTGATCGCAGACGATTCGGACTGCGCCCAATCGATTTCTCTCGCAAAATTACGTCAGAATAGTGCATGAAAGAATTTATTCCAGCACTTTTCAAAATCGCGAAAATTTTCGGCAAAAATGCAAAGGGGTTAGCCTTGCTTTTTTTTCATTTTTCAGCCGTAAAATTTTTGGTCCCAGATTCGATTCAAATGACCCTTTCCTGACTAATTGGACCCCCAGGAACCCAGAAAACGCAGCAAAAACAGCATGGGATCAACAGGAGAGAAGTTACGAAGGAAGAAGCACCTGCTGAAAAATGTCGAAAACACAAGTTCACGTTTTTCGGCTGTAACTTTTGATGCGTTGATCGCAGCGTATTGGGACTACGCCCAATGGATTTCTCTCGCAAAATTACGTCAGAATAGTGCATGAAAGAATTTATTCCAGCACTTTTCAAAATCGCGAAAATTTTCGCCAAAAATGCAAAGGGGTTAGCCTTGCTTTTTTTTTCATTTTTTAGCCGAAAAATTTTTGGTCCCAGATTCGATTCAAATGACCCTTTCTTGACTAATTGGACCCCCAGGAACCCAGAAAACGTAGCAAGAACAGCGTGGGATCAACAGGAGAGAGGTTACGAAGGAAAAAGCACCTGCTGAAAAATGTCGAAAACACAGGTTCTCGTTTTTCGGCTGTAACTTTTGATGCGTTGATCGCAGCGTATTGGGACTACGCCCAATGGATTTCTCTCGCAAAATTACGTCGGAATTGTGCGTGAAAGAATTTATTCCAGCACTTTTCAAAATCGCGAAAATTTTCGCCAAAAATGCAAAGGGGTTAGCCTTGCTTTTTTTTTGGCCGAAAAATTTTTGGTCCCAGATTCGATTTAAATGACCCTTTCCTGACTGATTGGACCCCCAGGAACCCAGAAAACGCAGCAAAAACAGCGTGGGATCAACAGGAGAGAAGTTACGAAGGAGAAAGCACCTGCTGAAAAATGTCGAAAACACAGGTTCTCGTTTTTCGGCTGTAACTTTTGATGCGTTGATCACAGCGTATTGGGACTGTGCCCAATGGATTTCTCTCGCAAAATTACGTCGGAATGGTGCGTGAAAGAATTTATTCCAGCACTTTTCAAAATCGCGAAAATTTTCGCCAAAAATGCAAAGGGGTTAGCCTTGCTTTTTTTTTCATTTTTTAGCCGAAAAATTTTTGGTCCCAGATTCGATTCAAATGACCCTTTCTTGACTAATTGGACCCCCAGGAACCCAGAAAACGTAGCAAGAACAGCGTGGGATCAACAGGAGAGAGGTTACGAAGGAAAAAGCACCTGCTGAAAAATGTCGAAAACACAGGTTCTCGTTTTTCGGCTGTAACTTTTGATGCGTTGATCGCAGCGTATTGGGACTACGCCCAATGGATTTCTCTCGCAAAATTACGTCGGAATTGTGCGTGAAAGAATTTATTCCAGCACTTTTCAAAATCGCGAAAATTTTCGCCAAAAATGCAAAGGGGTTAGCCTTGCTTTTTTTTTGGCCGAAAAATTTTTGGTCCCAGATTCGATTTAAATGACCCTTTCCTGACTGATTGGACCCCCAGGAACCCAGAAAACGCAGCAAAAACAGCGTGGGATCAACAGGAGAGAAGTTACGAAGGAGAAAGCACCTGCTGAAAAATGTCGAAAACACAGGTTCTCGTTTTTCGGCTGTAACTTTTGATGCGTTGATCACAGCGTATTGGGACTGTGCCCAATGGATTTCTCTCGCAAAATTACGTCGGAATGGTGCGTGAAAGAATTTATTCCAGCACTTTTCAAAATCGCGAAAATTTTCACCAAAAATGCAAAGGGGTTAGCCTTGCTTTTTTTTTCATTTTTTAGCCGAAAAATTTTTGGTCCCAGATTCGATTCAAATGACCCTTTCTTGACTAATTGGACCCCCAGGAACCCAGAAAACGTAGCAAGAACAGCGTGGGATCAACAGGAGAGAGGTTATGAAGGAAAAAGCACCTGCTGAAAAATGTCGAAAACACAGGTTCTCGTTTTTCGGCTGTAACTTTTGATGCGTTGATCGCAGCGTATTGGGACTACGCCCAATGGATTTCTCTCGCAAAATTACGTCGGAATGGTGCGTGAAAGAATTTATTCCAGCACTTTTCAAAATCGCGAAAATTTTCGCCAAAAATGCAAAGGGTTTAGTCTTGCTTTTTTTTTGGCCGAAAAATTTTTGGTCCCAGATTCGATTTAAATGACCCTTTCCTGACTGATTGGACCCCCAGGAACCCAGAAAACGCAGCAAAAACAGCGTGGGATCAACAGGAGAGAAGTTACGAAGGAGAAAGCACCTGCTGAAAAATGTCGAAAACACAGGTTCTCGTTTTTCGGCTGTAACTTTTGATGCGTTGATCGCAGCGTATTGGGACTGTGCCCAATGGATTTCTCTAGCAAAATTACGTCGGAATGGTGCGTGAAAGAATTTATTCCAGCACTTTTCAAAATCGCGAAAATTTTCGCCAAAAATGCAAAGGGGTTAGCCTTGCTTTTTTTTTCATTTTTTAGCCGAAAAATTTTTGGTCCCAGATTCGATTCAAATGACCCTTTCTTGACTAATTGGACCCCCAGGAACCCAGAAAACATAGCAAGAACAGCGTGGGATCAACAGGAGAGAGGTTACGAAGGAAAAAGCACCTGCTGAAAAATGTCGAAAACACAGGTTCTCGTTTTTCGGCTGTAACTTTTGATGCGTTGATCGCAGCGTATTGGGACTGCGCCCAATCGATTTCTCTCGCAAGATTACGTCGGAATGGTGCGTGAAAGAGTTTATTCAGAATTCAGAGGAGCCTACTATATAGGCAATAAACATATTAAGAGTTTCCAATCAATTCAGACACTCTTCATCTTGTTACAAGCCCATCAGGAACATAACATGATCATTACTAACCCTTACTTGCTACACACATGTAGAATCACGTACTGTCCAGACTGAGGTGCTTCGCACCCCAGCGACGAAAATTGTTATAAAATATAAATTATTGAACATTTTTGCTTTAAATTTTTTTGTAGAACACATCGAAAGTTTATTCCAAAGGATCATGTATTTAATATTGTAAAAATTTAAATTTAAGTATACTGAAAAAATGCAATAAAAAAAAATATAATTATGGCTTTTTTTACAAAAACAATTGAATTATAGTTATTTTTCAATACGAAGGGCCTTAATTGCAACTGAGCTGTTTAGGTACCTAAAATTAAAGGAAAACCAATCCTGGTGTGATTTATACCTCTAGCTAGCAAGTAAGGGTTAAGCAGACGATCAGATAAAAGGTCTGAATGTCCAGATAATTCACTATTTCATCATGTAGCGTATTCAAAATTACAATACACATAAAAGAGAGTGGCACGAAGTGCGCAGGACCGAATTCCCTAGTAAAGCAATTTAAATCTCTTCGTGATAAGAATAGCACTATGTGACGATACTAATTATAAATAATATCAGACAATTCTTCTAAGATAAAATACTCGTATATATTTTCTTACGACAATCGTGATACATTATTAAACTTATGATCTTATCGTTAATATCGAGTGGATTACAAGAAATGATCGAATATTCGTATGAGTACTGTTAATGTTACAATTCAGGGTGAGAAGTCGCTAATCATTTCCTTAATGAGCGTAAAATATCAAAGTTATCATGTCGTGATAGTATGAGGTTCTTCTATTGAGTCTGCCAGTACTTTATACAACATATTTAGGTGAATACAAATTTAATATATTAACGTATACCATAATTGTCTTGTACTTACAGAGGTAAAATCATTTTCAACCAAGAAAACTCACTTTGAGGAGGATCGAAATAAAAGAAATAAAAACGTGTATAAGATATAATAACATATATTATAGGTAACATGATATCGTATATAATAATTAATAAAATATAATGTTAAATAAAATTAATGTGTGTGTATAATATATTATCATTTTATAATTTTATCTTCATATATCTAATGGTATAACTTAATGTATATTTATCAATAACAATAATCATTCAAAAGACACTATATATATGTACACAATTCTATATTTATGTATTTATATATAAGTATGAATATATGTTAATATGAGATTTCTTAAAACTATGTTCTGATTTTCTTTCCACCGTATCCAATTAACGCGTATTTGTAGTTCTTCTTTAAATATTATCTATTTATTGGTGAAATAATTACTTCCAAGGTCATTCACGTCGCGACGGAAAAGCGACGTAAACAAGTTGCTATTTGAAAAAATATGTCACTTTTACCTCTTGATAAATTGTCGTATATCATAATTATTCACGACCATCGTCAGGTGTATCTGTATATATATATATATATATATTATAGGTAACATGATATTGTATATAATATATATTATATATATATATATATATAGATTGAACCATGTTTAGTCGAAATCCGGTCAGTTTCGTAATTTGTTTATTTGATTAAAGAAACATGTTTTCGACGTTTCGGCCGGGCCCCGCCGACCATCTTCAGGCTATAATATATTATAAAAAAATGTTTAAGAGGACATTCTAATTTATATTACAGAAACTATGTTAGTAAGAATAGTTACTGTTTTGCGTTATAGTTAATTAAAACTGATCTAATATGTCACATGGTGAGGTGACGCTTTTGAGGTTATGTGTGAACTAATTTGCGGTTAAACATGGTTCATTCTATTTTCCTGGTCACGAATACATCGCATATATATATATATATATATATATATATCAATCAACTTATGAATACATTAATCTTTCTCTTCATAAATATTAGATAAAAATACTACCAAGCCATATATTCGGCAGCTTGCGTTCACTTTATCACGAAATAGTAAAAGACGGACTTCACGTTTGCTTAATTATTTGTCCTCTTTTCTTTCAATAAATACGCGGCACAGTTACACTTCACAAATCCAGTTATGAAACAAAGATTGACTACTTTGGGAACATAGGAAATGTTCCATAAAAAATTGCCTGCTTACAATTTGAACAACTGGTAAAAGAACATATTTTCATTCATAATTGCAGGTGAATACAGAAATCGCAGTCTCAGATTACAACGAGCTCTGACGACCGTATCATACCAATATTTATATCTAATAAAACTTTTACTTACATAACTAACACTAACATAAAATCCTTTGTAAGCTTATAGCTTGATATTTATTACACATACTATATCATAATTTCTATACTGATCGATATTATTATGCATTTTCAACTACATATCTGCACTCAATACGGAATAAAGATCGACAAAGTTTCCCAAATTATCAACATGTGTATGTCATTCCAATAATAAAATTCTATTATCATAATGATCTTCTGTGCTTTGAATTCTTTCAGTCAAACTTCAAAAACCTACGTACATTCGAAAATGTTTTTCATTATTCATTCTACTAATCGAGAAAAATATTGCATTTCCGTTAAATTT
This sequence comes from Neodiprion lecontei, assembly GCF_021901455.1. Lineage (NCBI taxonomy): Eukaryota > Metazoa > Arthropoda > Insecta > Hymenoptera > Diprionidae > Neodiprion > Neodiprion lecontei. The sequence goes on from NC_060261.1 coordinate 12,148,210, forward strand.
CGGTTTCGAACAGGTATGCCGGGTTTTAAGTCTTCGTGACATCACAATCCGTATCTTTAAACCGTCTCAGCTGTCTTCGTCATAGCCAGAAAATAATTACAAGAAACATTGTGCTGTTTTACATAATTAAGGCATCTATTCGTCTATTAGCGTGGTTTGTTATTGGGATCCTCAAGGGGATGCCCTGGTCTATTTCGACGCTGGCGTATATATCTCCAAATATCGAAGTCCACGTATCACAACCGCAAAAAAGTGCTCAATAGCCCCATTTTATACACAATTCTGAACAATAACAATCCAATACATTTTCATTTGATACAGCAATAAAGAAACTGCATTGATTGTACGGATTTATCATTGCGATTTCATAGAATTCATTACATTTCTTTACATCGGTGTCAAGTGAAAATGTTTTGGAATATTTTTGTTCATAATTGCATATGCAATGCGGCTGTTAAACCCTTTTTTGTGTGTGAGAAACATGGATGTCGATATTTTGAGATATACATCAACGTCGAAGTCGACCAGGGCATCCCTTAAATCCAGAAAATGCGATCTGCGTTATCAACACAGTCTCGTATTGAATTACGAAAGTGTGTTTTGACACATATTTTACTGTAAATTTACTTTACGTCAAATGAAATTCCAACAGGTTACATGAAAATTTCTGAGCTTTGATATTTGGAAAATCCGTCCAACGGGATCAGCTGATTACACCTTTTGATGCCATGTTGCCCAGACCACGTCTGCAACATGGATCCCAATATATTTGTTCATACCACGTCCAGAGACTCATAAATACGCATATTCAGATGAATTTTACAGATCTTATTGTTAGTTGCTTTCTATTGCCTCTTGTGATTATTTCTTATCTGTTTTATACACTGCAGGTAAGATTATCAATCGTTTAAACCTCATTATACTCTAATATACGCAGAGTATTGCGGCATATAATCGAAGTATATCTAATATAATCGTACATGTTTTTACTTTTTTATACATACAACATTATACGATAAATATATATTTATATGTCTTTGTGTAATTTGACCAAAAAGAAATTTCATGCGAGTTGAATTATACTTCGAAAATTACAAAATTAGGCTCGTTTTTTGATAACAACGCTGTGGCTTTACTGTACCTATCAGACGTGAGATTACATTGACGTATTGCATTCAATCGTGGGTATCAAAAATTACGAAAAGTAGTGCATGAGTTGTCAGCGCGAATGAGAAAAAAAGAATTACCTGCAATCTGTAAATTCATAAAATCTGTAACTCGTATGAAATTTTTTTAGCCTGCTGTACCTAAGTTGCATTTCCATTAAATTGATGAGATCGTTTTTGTATGTTATGTCCCGGCCATATGTTTTTTCGTTATTCCTTTTGTTCCTCCTTTGAATTGAATTAGGATCCTCAAATTTAGAAGATGTCATCTGACGGCAGTAAACATACCACAGCAACGATAGCAGCCGGCGTGTGTAATTAAAAAGCGGTTATTCACCGGATATTTTACGCTAAATAGATTCAATATCAGAAAATGACGGGTCAACGGCTTGCACGAAGCGTTTTGTGCCCTGGTATTTGTTAAATTCGCCTAAAACGATCAATTGTTCACCGACTTCAACACCATGTTGCTGTGACGATCTCCAAATTGAGAATCCCAATTAGTTATAATTCTTACTAAGGGGGAATTCAGGAAGATAGACGTCCTGTGGTATTCAAATTTGGCGGATCTGATTATTTCTACCGCTGTTAATTTTCTTTCACTTATTATCGTAACATATTATTACTCTATTTATAGTGCGGAATACTGCTATGCTAGATCAGAATTTTGATATTAGGATATAATTTTTCTTTCTTACTTTCCAAATGATTAAATTGAAGCTATAAATTGCACATCTAGCATAAAACTGTCGGAGAAACAGCAAAGTATTAGTGCTGCTATGAACTATAACCTTACGAATTATGTAACATTAAATTCATTTTGGTGATGTGTAAAATATCCTTGCCCAACCAACCAAAATTATATTACAATTGTTCATCTTTGTACTTTCAAGAAACAATTTTTTCGCTTAAGTCTGCAGCATCGTGTAACAAAATAAAAAATTTTAGCGACCGTTTGAGTTGGACAGTTTTCGCATAATGTAACTGTGAGAAATTATTTTGTATAAAGATCCTGCTGATAGTAAAATTGATATTACAATTAGGTATTTGTATCTTTTTCTCTTTCACTGATCTATTGTGTGGTGAACAGTTCTAGTAAAAAAAATTGCCAGCAATTTTAGTTGAAACTCTCCGAAATTGAATATTACGGACTGATTTCACTAAAATTCTTCGATTCATTTTCAAAAGTTATAATTTACGAAACAAATTCAGAATTTCTCAGGGGATATTTCAGAGATTTTCACCGCATTTGCAAAAAAAAAAAAAAAAAATTGTGAAATAGAAGCCAAGTTGATGACTGCATACTGATAGTACAAATAAAGTTTTTTTTTCGGAATGTGGTCAAATAGGCCTCAATATTTTAAAGCTCAGTTGATCTGATTACAGCTAAATTGCGATGATAAATTATTTGGTAGCACCAAAATCAAAGCTGCAACGTATAAATTGTTTGTGCAATCGATCAATTATCTTGGATATTGATATGCACATACGTTTTCAAAAAAACAGAGAATGAGCAAAGTATCCATTCAAAGCGCTACATCTTTACTTAAGATGATTGAATTGAATTGAAAAACAAGTTTTCGCGTTATTTATGTTAGACAAGCGAAAATCTGTGTGATGTTTAAATTTTAGGATTCCAGCCGATTTATTTTCACCGCATTGGTACTTAGGCATTGTATTCTAGTTGTTCATTATTCCGAATAGTAAAATAGTTCTGCATTCAACCAGTTAATATATCCTATGAGCTATGATAGTATTTTACAGGTATTATGCTGATCATATTGCTATTATTGTACAAATTGGGCCTAAGTAAAGTTGGTGATGACGATTATACTTTGTAGTGTACTCGAAAAAATGTCTCTTAAGATTATTTCTTATTACATAGAGTTCGTTACTACCATGTAATATTTTCTGACCTCGGATATTTCGTATCCGTTAGCCAGGTGCAGTGAAATTTGTATTAAATTAAACAGTTTTAAAATCTAAGGTTGTCATTGTTTACGTTATGTATTCGTGCACTTAACCGTCAGTTGAACCACGTTCAAAACTGACTGCACATTGACTCCCGAGTGTTTCTGGCATTTGAAACCTTTCGTGTAGAGTCATATAAACGCTTTACACATACATCGACGTTATTTTAAACAGCTTACATCTTGATTATCGAGAAATGACAGATGAAGTTGGAGTAAGTACAATTGTCATAATTTGAAAAACAATCAAATGTACATGTACACTTACAAATGTAAGTCGTTGGTGATCATCAGTAGTAAAACCTTTGTGTATGTGACAATCAATGATATCCAAACACTGTTTATTAACAGGATATCAACGGATGTTTTCGATATTAGTGATTTACAATAACACAGTATGCCTTCCAGAGAGCTTCGCTCCAAATAATCATCTTACTTGTTTCTCTAACAAGGAGAATATCAGACCTCCTCAAACTTCTAGGGTCGTCTCCTTAGGCTAAAACATGAAGTTTGAGTTTGCATAGTTTGGTCTGATGGACCTCTTTTCAATTTGGTTACAAATGATTATATCAGCAGCTTGGTGAGTGAAATATCGTAACAAGCGAAATGTGTTACGTATTTTTGACTTGAATATTAATTTTAATTTACATCTCATCAAGTTTCAATAATAAGATGGAAAAAAAAAATTTCAACAATAGGATTTGATATCTCCAAATGGGATAGAATATATTATTTCAGAGGATTAACGAGGTAACTTGGAATTCTCAACGATCAGATCTATTGTAAATTGAGCAAAGAAAGGTCCATCAAATGAAACCTATCAGGAGCGCAATATTTTTAGCCAAAGAAACATTCGTAGAAGTTTCGGTAGAATCTACGATTCGGAGGGGCTTGATAGTTTCCTTATAAAATAGAGTTCTTGCAACAAATCAACAATATTACCTTATCTCAATTCACAATTATTTGCATTCGTTTAATGTAACAGAACTAGAATGAAGGGATTTGACGCTTCTAAAATACTTTTCTCGTGATGTTAAGTTATTTTTCCTGATCAGAAAGTAAAATTGAGGGATCTAACTTGTAATTTTCGCATATTGTAATGCAAGACCTGCTGCCTCCACTCGACTAATCCTGCTCTGAAGAGCGTTGGACGGGAAAATTTCAAGAAACAGAAAATTTCACAGAGCTGTATTAGGCAGTAATAAAAACTAATTTTTTCTATTGATGCGTTGCGGAAACAACGTTCGTGCCAGTGGAACAATGTGAAACGGATAACACATTTGAATTGCAAAAAAATGTATGACGCGCTATTATGGGGGGGGGGTATCATTGAACGAACCACTGTTACATGAGCGGGAATCGTCCAAAACAACGAATGTATTTGTTGAATAGCCCCAAAGCAAATGGAACAATTATGAACTTTTCGCTGTAATTTACGTTTCTCAACAAGGAAAATCGTGTAATCCATCATATTAATAATATATGTTACACAACATAGTTTACAGACTGTTTGCATAATTTGAAAAATGAATTATAAGTTGTTCTCTAAAGAAAACTTTGGTATACAATACATTTTGTTTATAACCATGTTTTAAGAGGGTTTCTAACCCAAGAGCGTTTTATAACGTTCACGAGTTTTAAAATTGTATGGGTTCAGGAGTAAGCGGAAGGAAAAAATTGAGCAAATCAGAGTTAGAATTATGTTATTTCAGCTTAAATTAAAAAAAAAAAAATTATTTCGTAACATTAAAATCTGTGGCTGCTATGGCCACTAAAGTCATGGTATGCAAAAAGCTGCGTTGAAAATGGTAACCATGTTTTAAGCCAAACGAAGTATCTGACTAACGAAAACCAAAGATCGTTTTAAAGGCCAAGGTACCCTCTATCCTCCTATACATATATGGAACCGATTATCAATGAAGTTAACTTTAGTAGAGTTATGATTTTTTTTTTTTGGTGCTAAGTCATATTTTCTAGACTTCAGCAGTGTCTTCAGCTGTATATGTTGAACAGACATACGGATATTAAATTCGATCCATAGGAGGTTAGTATTCCATAATCATATGAAAGTCGTGTATAAATTTCAAAGTGATCGGATGAGCGGTTTTGATGGAATCGTGATGAGTTATCGAAAATGTGGTTTCGAGTGGCAAAACAATCGCGTTACGGCGAAGCGGGACTGGAAATTTATGCTCATAATTTGTTTAATTTCGCGAATTTCGGCTTCGTCAATCAATGAAAATAAAGATAATGGACCCGACTACAATAATATGCAGAAAACGAAGCATGGATGAAAAATTATTTTTGAGACTTGGGAACCCCATAAGTTACAAAATGTTGTCATTGAAAGATATGTTTAATAAGCGGAACAAGGCAAGCTTAACACATGGTTGTAAACAAAACACCAGCGAAAACATGCAGGTGATGTCTTATCCCGAGAAAAAATTGAAAAAAAAAACCGAAAATAAAACATTTATTTAAATGATATGAAAATAATTCTGAAGAAATGTGTTAAAATGTTGCTCAAACTCTAATTTTGTACATTTTCGGGTGAATCACATCAAGTTTTGTGGCCAAGGTAACTATGCTGCCGACGTTTGGAGCTTATGCAAATAGTCTTACAGCTGTCAAACAGTAACAGCTACCAAAGTTGGACTATATAACGACCTATAAGACGCAACCTTACGAAATTTTAACAATTTTTTTTAACTAACTTGTCTGGCAGTATAGATCGGTGTATAAAATTAATTTTTCAATTTTTTTCGTTTTTATTTTTATTAATTTTTTTATTTTTCCCGTCCCTTAGAACCTGAATAATTTAGACAAAATATCACAATTTGCTATTTTTTATTTAATCAGACTAATCCAATTCATTTTCTTCAATTAATAATGCTTCCAAAATCCAAAGTGATAGTATCTGATCTCTGTAGTACACCATTTCCTGAACGATATTTTTAAGTGAACCAGGAGTGGCCAGCTTCCGCACTGAGCGCTACTACTCCATAATTGCCTATTCCTGAACACTTTATTCTTGTAACGAAGTTATCACAAAGGGACCCCATTACAGTTTGCCAAATGCTAAGTTCTTGTCCAATGCACTTATTTCAATTTTCCAAAGCCTTTGTTCTTTATATTTCAGCAATACAATACCGAGCAAAACTGGGCAAAATCGAGCATCGCTTAATTACAATTTGTTATTACATTACATTTCAATTACAAATTATACGTGGAATTTGCAATTAGCACGAAATAAACAACAGATTACATCTGCATCTTATAATTAGAAAAAAAATACAAATCACATAATGTTTTACAAATGCAATTTCTATTTTGCTTCCGTTTCAATTACAAGTTACACTTGTAATTTATGATTGGCCAATTAAAATTTCGCTTTCAGTGATGTCAACAGAAATAATCATTCCACGACGTAACTGAATCACAGATAAAAACGCGCAAGGCCTATGAATACCAGACCTTGGTTCAATAAAAAATTTGCGTTGATTCAGCTGCAAATAGTACTACACCATTTAACTGTACAGTGAATATTTGTCTAGTACTTTGTGCGATTCAAGTGTCAGGAACAAAGAGTTAACAGTATTTATTGTTAGTCAACCATCTTGTCTTACATCGGCTAGAACGCATATTTCCTCACACACACACACACACATATATATATATATATATATATATATATATATACATATATACACATATATACATATATATTGTAAAAGTTTGTTAGAGAATTTTTTCAAGACCAGCTGTATAGATTTTGATCCATATTTTTTTGATATCAATTAATTCGATATCATTTATTTTATACCTACACGCGATCGTGTGAAAATAGTAGCAGTGATTCTGCTAGGCTAAAATTTAATCGAAATTAGGTCTAACTATGTACAAATTAAATGGTGAAACTGAAAAAGCCGTTTCAGTAAAAGCGATGCGAGAGGACCAGCCTCGAGACGACTACAATCCGTCATGGGATTAATAAAACTTGGTTCACATATATAAAACGGTGTGATATTTTCTGATGAAAATCAAGAATTGATTTCACCACCTGTTAAAATAATATAAATAGAATACTTTTCTGTAATTGCTCTGTACCTGACAGTATAATGTCTTTAAGTCAATATATAGAGTTAGTCTTTGGAAGGAAGTTCAGTCATGCCGAACCTAACATTGGCAAACTTTGGGGTCAATAAGACATGTCTGGAGACCAGTTATTCGTGGCAAGTAAGTCTAAACCTAATCGCCAAAGCGGCTACAAGCCTTTTTCCACTTGCACTGTGTGCACCAGAGCTCACGATGATCCATTCCGTACACCTTGCGGCATTTTTTCGTCTCTCCGCGCATCCGGCGAGGAGAAGCTGGCATTTTATTAGACACGGCCAAAAGTCCGTTGTTCGGCATGTAAGAGGGCAGAGTCCTTGGTGATAACTTTATGTGCTTTATAGGAGAACTCTGTAAGCAAAACACCAAATATATTATACACTGTCTTTTTTTCAGTGGTAAATATTTTACAATTCGCCTATACAAATTTCGTGGTGGAAAAATTTTTCGAAGTACTTTTTCATATGTAAATGGATGTATAAAAAAATTTGGAAAACATCTTAGAAGCTTTGAATTCCAACACTTTAAGAAATTTTATACAAAGATTTCAGAGTTTCAGTAAAGAAATTGGAATTACAATTCGAAATTCATTAAATTATGCATTTCAATTATAATCAGCAGAAGATCAAATACAAATTATATTATATGTTGTTATTTGTAATTGAATAATTACAATTTCACCCATCACTGATCACAAGTAATCAGAATTCAAAAGAATTTTTCAGAGTTTGTCAAAGCTTTTTGAATCTTACAGTGTTTTGTTCAAACACATTTAGAAATGCTTTTTCATGAGAGAAGCATTTTGAGAATTATTATGTACGAACATTGCTGCCTTACTCATAATATTTCAACAATTTTTCAAGGATAATTACCGGAGAGGGAGTAACATTGAACGTGTTGCTCCTGTCTTTGATAGGCATTGTAGTGTTTTCAACTGGGACTGCCTCTAGACGCAATTGTTTTTGATACTCTGGATCTTCATGGGGAGGACGTGCCATGTCCCGATGTGACATGGTGGGTGGAGAGCTTGTGTGGCATCCGAGGGCGACTTCTGTGTAGTAAAATTCTTCCTCGTGATTCGACATATCATCATCTTCGTTGTCGTCTCCATTTTGCCTTTCCTTGGGGCTAAGAAAAAGAAAAAAACTTTCAGTACTTTCAAGATCTTTATTCAATAAAATACAAGAAAATCGGCTAATAGACTGATCTAAGAGTATACCAATTCTATAATTTGTACATAAAGAAAATTTTTTCCCGAACATGCACAGGAAGTAAATCTCGGGTTTGAACGTATTTTTCGAATCTTTAATACTTTCCAAACAAGTTGTAATAGTTTCAGACTTCGCTGATGTCCACGGTATAATATGGGAGCTGAAATTCTGGCGCCAAATCAAAATGAATGCTAATGGATACGGTTTTAGTTTTACATCGGTTCGAAAATCATTCTCAGCACCCGTTATTACGCGAGTACTATTTCACGCCAAACAAAAAAGCAGTAAGAATTATTAAAATATGATGTTAGCGTTTCGAAGTCCTAAAAACTGAGAATTCGAGTTGCGAAATTCATTTGCTACGTAAGCGGTTGGAAAACAGCTCACGATATTTCTCAACAGAATGGACGGTAAGCTGCTGCTCCGCTAGATGGTAACTTTATGTCGTTGCTGTCGCTACAAGTCTTTTTCGCAGAGAAAGTAATCCTTCGAGTGATCGATACCCGTTTGAATTGCAAAGTTGTAGACGATGAATACTTGACATTAAATTTATGCTCAGTTACAAAACGTTATTCAAGATAAATTTTTCTAATACTAAAATTGTGAATAAGAAATATGTAGACTCACCCTAGATGTAGTTTTCGTACGTGTTCCTCGATGGCAGCACAGGTCGTTTGGATATCAAGACATCCCGGCCAGGTGCATTGGAAGACCATGCGATGCGCCTGCAATAAAAGACACGTTAAAGTTAACCAGTTATACCTAATTAGTTCGATAAGGTAGGCTAATCGCGTAAACTATTTATTGGTTTGCTTTACTGGCGTTCGCATGGGGCATTAAGTGATTGATTCAAGTGAATTTAAAATGTGTAATCTTTAGAACACCGTACAAAATTAGTTTTGAACATAGGTATGTAACTGTGTTCTGCAAAAAAATTTCCGAAAGCAAAACGCTAGACAAAGTTTATGTAAAGCAGATATTGTGCAATGTACGTGAATTTTTATTAGTACGTACAACAGTGCCACATTTACTGATCAAGTCACTTTTGCGCATTTTTGGCACTAATGTCGACCAAAGATTGCTAAAGGCACCCAACCATGGCTATTGTTTTGAAGTAAACAAAAGGGCGCTGAGGGCACGGGGGGAAGAGGAGAGATCCTGTATTTACCGACTCGCGTGTGGGAATTACAATGTTAATTAAGTCGCTAACAATGAGTAATTTATGTATCGAAGCTCCTTGCACCGTTTCGCGCCTGGTTGCACTGATCGTGAGCTTCAAAACTCTTCATTTAGCTGACTGACCCCAGCAACCTTTGACAATTTCACTACTCTCGGTACCTGAGGGACTTTTCGTGTTCTAGAAATAATGAGGAATGACACGTTACAGGACTTCGCACAACATTTGCTACTGTTCGAAAAAAGCTCAATGGGTAAAAGTAAACTGTTACATCCCCTTAACGTCATCTTTTTCGGATAATTAGTTGCGGAGATGAGAAGAAGATAGGTAAAGATTCAAATAAGTGCGTACGGAACTTCATCGTGGAAAGGAATATTCGTAGAAACAAACACGAAAATTTCTTATTCTTATTATAAGTAAATTCTTTTTTCACGCAATACGGATGAACTAGATTTTTCACCTCCGTGTTCAAGACAGCCTTGTGGGGAGGATAGAGAATCGACGTCGCCAGTCCACAACATGGTCTGCGACCATTGCGTGTAATGTGACACCCTTATGGAGAGGGAGTATCGAAAAGAAAAGAGGGTGGGGAATCAATACCACGTGAGGAGCTCGCACCCTCCTCGTGCACCTCGTGTAGCGGTTAAAGCCGGCCGGCGCTCGTTTCGACGTAAACAAAAGGAGACGCCTACGCCACTCGGTCGGGTCATCGATTTTTCCCACTAGAGGTGTTCGAGTCCAGTGCGTCGTCGCCGTGCGGCAAAGTCCGTGGTGTTTAGAACGGTGGAATGAAGGAGAGGAAGAGAACGCGCAATAGCAGCTACTACTAACAATGGGACAAAGTACAGCCAGTTCTCAGTCCAGGGGAAACTGACATTGATGGACATTCCCAGCTGACTGACACATTTTTCGCGCCATGTATATATTCCAAGCATATCTTTCGAGGGATAGAGGAATCGGTCGAACCGTCTCACAATCAGCAAAAACTTAGATAAAGGGATAAAAAACCTTTTAAAAAATCTCCAGCATTATTATTTGTGAGCCAATGATAGTAATCACGAATGAAACAGTATCTGTGTGATGGAAGTGAATCAGAGCAGATTTATACTCTCATAGTGATGCTATGCCAGGTTTTCGAATTACTCCTGCGCGGAGCGATAAAATATAATTTTCTATTACCAATCATCAATTTAGGTGTTTGTAAACTGCACCGAAAAAGTAAGCAAGTTTTCATCGATTTCAAGCAAGCGTCATTGATTAGTCGTTGCTGAATGCTACAACGAAAATCTATTGTGTTACTACGTTCAGAAGTAATTCGGAAACTCGCATCAGACCATTCAGACGGTCGCGTTATAAGGTATATTAAGTCTTCACTTTTACATCGATAAATACGATTAACATTCGATTGTCAACAATTCAACGTCCAATTTGTCGGTACATGGATGCGATACGTGGATTATTTAGGGGTTTATTTCCTTACTTTAAATTTCTTTGTCTCGTTTTAGATAACTAAGGTCATGTCCCTTACACGTATACGCTATTTGTTTCTACCTGCATACATGTAAATAATACAGGTATATAGTATTCGTTTGTAATTCGACTCGTCGATATGAAAAACTGTTTTGAATCGAAGAGATTTGGAAATATACCGCAAATCACACTTAAAGGGAGTGCTATATACACTCAAGTGAATTAACATGACTTCAGATTTGGTATCGAGAAAGCGGATTTTAGTTTGTAATAGACATGTGTATGCTTCCAAGGTACAAGCGACCTGGCGTATAACGTAACAGGATCGGTGTTACAATGCTGACGTCACCTGTAGCTAGCATTAAGTAAAACCCGAGTCGAGCAGATAAATCCACGTAAAAATGCTTAGTGTCAATATTCCCAGCGAAGGTCATAGGATCTTGTTACATTCGGAACATATGGTATGACAAGGCTGACTGGTCACCGGAAAACTGAGAATTTGGCGTTTTCTAGTGAAATATTTTATTTTCTCTTTGTCAACCAAAAATTTTTGATCTTATTTTACAAAGCAAGGTAGCTCTGATGAGCAAGATCGTATTTTTGGGTGTCTTGAAAACGTCAAACAAAATACGTCTCTGTTTTTTCGTTCACAATGATCAAGAGAAATTAAGAACCAGGAAATGACTGGGTTTTATATAAAAATAATTATAGCAACCAGGCTTGAACAATTACGTCTGTAACTTTTTAAATGATAGGGTATTTTCCGCACCGTAGGGCGAGATAATATTACACCTATATCATTACAATATCTTAATAAGACAGGCATTGAACAAGTGCTGGTTTATTAATAGACTTATCAAAATGAATTAAGGGCGCTCTGGGTGCCAAGCTTGGCATGCGGGTATTGCATGAAAAGACACGTGGGACGCTCCGTTTTTTTGGCGGGATGGGGAGAGATCGGAGGTCTGGTACATTGGGCTATCGATAATGTACTTTACTGTACAGCTACAAACAATCGCTTTGTTGTGTTCGCTAAAACTCACGAAGCGATTCAAACGAGCTTCCTGTGTTACCGACAATACAGCGAGCTGTGTTTTACACTTTTTCTTGTTCTAAGTAACAAAATAGTTAGGTATAGGAATAACGAAACCACAGAATTTATGATCACGTTTGTATAGTAATTCGAAAAATTACGCAAAAGCGATGAAAAAATATGCGGTTCCGCTGTACATCAGCGTACCATAACCTTAAAACAATGAGAATGAACTGTACGGTTATTTGACGTGTTTCCGTCAACTTTTCCTGATAAACACACAAGCATGATCATAAACCCTATAATTTCTTAAAGTTTGAAGAGATTTCATTGTTCAGGGTGAGAAACAAGCACAAGTTACGGTATGCTCAATCTGTCGGTAAAACAGGAAGGTCCGAAATTCCGTCCTCAAGGTCACGACAAGGATTTTCACTAAGAAAAAGTACCGCGTGCGCCTGGGCACGTACATTTTTTCCATGTTTTAGCCGTATTTTTCTTCATGCGAAGGCTGCACGGCGTCATAAGACAGCAGGACGCGAAGGCGCAGAGGGCGATGTCTGGCGAGTCACGCGGGAACCGGCGAGCGCCGGGCGGCCGTCCATCCCGGGGTCACAGACCTACTTCCCTCTCTCTCTCTTTCCTTCTCTCCTTCTTTCCTTCGAGTCCGCGTAGCCTGCATTTGCCTTCGTAGTTCGTACAAAAGCCCAATCCTTCTCTCCCAGAGTCAATGCACCGTCATCAGACCTTAGGCCTAGTTCACTGCTTTGAAATTTTGCAACCTTCGTCGGATTTTTTTTTTCGTATTTACTGGATATTTTTTCAAAAATTTTCCTCATAATCACATAACCGCAATCATAAGTCCTGACATTACTCAAATTTTGAAGATTTCGTTATTCAAGAAAAAAATAGTGAAAATTATGATTTACTGAATCGATCGGTTAAACAGGAAGGTTCACATCCCCTTAAGCTGCTCCAAGTCTTATTGTATTGAAACGTTGATTTCGAAGAAAGGTTTAACACTGTGACAAAGTAAGGTTAGCAACAGTGGGTAGAACTTTTTGAATCATATGACTAGATATTTTCAGCTATACGTTCCATTCGTACAGTGATTCATTTGTTAAAACATTCGGAGAGCGATGGAAACTGCGGACGAACGCAGTACAACATGTTTTGGTTTAGATAAGAACGAAGGATAATATTACCGACATCGAGGAGCGATAAGGACTCCAATCAGTGAATAATACCTGGACAACGCGTCGAGAGATATGATTGAAGGTTCGAAACAAAGAACGTGTGTCACGTGTGTAGCACAATGAATAACGTCCGTGTCATCTCTTCGTTTTCACTCTTTGTAATCGCGACTTGATGAGATCAGTTTGAAGGAGACGGGGAAAAAAATTGGAAACAAGAGAATCGGGTTCCGAGATGTCAAAAGAGGTATACAAAAATAATAAGTGCGTGTTACAGAAGGTTGAGGAAAAACAAAAAAGAACGCACGGGTATCTACAGCTGTGCCGCTGATCGCCAGGTTGCTGTACGTAAAGTCGGAGACGCAGTTCTAGGGTTGCTGCCCTGGTGCGTGCGTGATTGCTGTGTGCGTGTCGAACGACCTTACGCTCACAAGTGTCTCGCGGGACGAAACATGTGCAGCTGTGGTACAGGGAACATCTGAATATTATCATCCGAAGCGTCTTGATCCGATGCAACTAAACGCAACCGAACCCAGCCAAACCTGAGAGATGAGCCAGAAGTAAGGCGTAGCAGCACGTTTGATTGTGAGAGAAACTTGTAAGCTGGAGCGATTCCTTCAGATTTTTTACTGTAATCAGCACGCAAACGTGATTCAAACCTACGCGCAAACCGATTGCGCAACTTGGTCGGTAAGACCGCAGAGTACAATCGCATCAATACATCGTGAGGCAATGTCCAATTTATCGTTAGGGCGGTTCAGCCCCGAAATCGATTGTGATCGAAAAATACCGTATTTACTAGGAACACAGAGTTTTATCGAGGAACTGCAGCCCTTCCAAATCTTTGCTTACAAAATAAAAATATATCTATAAGACGGAATTTCTTGAAAAACTTGGTAGTGTGTTCAAAATTTTGCAAGGATTCAAAAAATTCACAATAATTCGCTAGATTACCAATATTGTTGCAGGGGCAAGATCGAATCGATTTTTCTGTGATGAAGAGGTTACGATGTCCTGTAGATTACTAAAAAATTCTATATAAAGTGGTAGTACATTAAGAGATTTACAAATCTTCTCTCAACTAATTACACATATAAATGTGAATAATCCGAACATTATTTTTAATAATTTTATGCGATTATTTATTAACAGGAAGGTATTTAGCATGATATATCCAATGGGACAAAAACATACGATCTTGAATCACTCAAAAGATGAGGTATCGTGCAAATAGTAGTCAATGCAAGTGCGATCCGTGGTATGAATTAATCAAGGAGGGAGGGGTGTGCACCATGCAGGATCGAGTGTCCAGGGAGTTTGTTTTCTTGAGAATTCCCGAGTCACCCCGGCAAGTATCGGTACCAGGTCGCATGTGGATGTGCGAAGGCGGTATGAGGCATAAGGGTCAATGGCCGACTCTCACCACACGGCGCAGACGCACCGACACGAGGGTTCCACCGCCAGTTTGTTTTGATTCTCCGGGCGTTACTCCGCCCGCCCCGACCGACCACGGCCGCCGCAGCTGCCTGACGGAGATCCCTCCGCGTTATACGCCACCGTAGGCATGTGTGGCTACACGCGAGTACCTCGACGCAGAAAAATAGTAGACACACCGCCGCGTCCAGGGAACGAGACTTCGGCAGGAGGAACGGCAACGCAGGAGCAACGGCAGGTTTCCTTTGTCTTCGCTCCGACCGCGTGTTCCCATCCCCGCTGCAGCAACATCCATCCACAGGTTGTGGTTCACCCGGCCCCTAGGATCTTGTGGGTTCACCCGAGGGGCCATTCACTTGTGGATTTCACTAATTCAATGGCTTCGATCGCAGCGACATCGGCTAGATCACATTCTTTAATCGAATGAAATCGAATTACTTCGAGGTGACGCTATACTTGAGCAAAATTACTAATATATAGTCAGGTTTTCAGATTCATTTTTCAACAAAGCAATAAAATTGAATTTTCCCTTATCAGTTAATAATTCGGATATTACAAAATGGCGCTTTTAAGCGTAGGATTAATTAAATTAAACGTAGGATGCTGCATGCCAGAAGGAAAATGTCTTGCAATATCCATTTCGGTATCTGGCCATTCAGCGGATTTAACACGAGTACACCATCCCCTTATAAATTATTAGTCTTGGGAATTACAGAGAATTCATTGGGACACCTATTTAAATAATTCAAAATCATTGCGTGTCAGTTGGAAATCACAAACTAGGCTTGGAAATCATGCAAAATTTCTGGAAGTGTTGCAGAAAACACTTCATTGGCATATTTTATGATTAATTTTCATTGATTTTCAATGTTATTCCTGGTTTTCAATGATCTTCTAGTGTTCTAGTTGATTTCTTGTAATTCTATCGGATTAAAAAATTATTAGAAATCATCTGGAACGTTGGAAAATCAAATCATAAGATAGAAACAAGTAGAAATTATTGAAAATCAATTGAAATCATTAATTTGACATAAAGTGAATGTAGCGAATAATGCTTCGCATGTAATCAAGTCTTATTGTTAGAAAACAGTAAAATAACGAAAATTCATCATAGCTACGAAGTGATTTTCGAGAAGTGAAAGTCAAGGTAATTTTGAGAATTAGATGCTCGAGAGAAAAATCTGGGAAACCACGACAACCGTTGGTTCGACATTCTTTGTTAGCACCGGGACGTTTTCGGGAAACCCGTCTAGCCAGCCGCCCTCCAAGTCCCTCACCTCGCCCCTCATCGGCTCGAGTCACCCTCGGTCATCTCAAGGTTTTTGACTTCACCCTTTGTTCTCAGGCTGGTTGATAGCTCCGAGCTCGGTCGATACTTTTTATATATTTTATACCCCGTCCGCTGCTCGCCTTTGAAAACCGTACACAAAATTGTTCCAAGTCGTCTTAAAATATCTCTCAAATCAAATAAAACTGGCTGATACAATGAAATATCAATGTCGGAACTAACTACAATTTATTTATTTTTTTTAATACACGACAACGATCAATCCTGAGTCGGAAAATTTTCTAGAGATAGAGAAGAGAAGTAAACTTTTCGATAACACTTCCATCTTGCAATCAATTGCAAACTAATTTTTGTTGAATGAAGACTTTCATGGATTAGAAGAGCCAAAAATTTATCTGTACAATAATGTATTACCCGCCTGTTGAAGTAAATATTTGCATCAATTCGTTTGAAAACTCGCGGTTGTCAACTGATCGCGGCTGCAAAGCACAAAAAAAAAATCTTGAGGAGTATACAGAGCTCAACCAGGCAAAGTTTATGATCGTTTTTCAACCCGTCTAAGTAACATAGGAAAAATCCGTGCAATACAGGTCTTCTGCAGATTGAGTACACGGTGCAGGTGGCGAAATCAACGTCCGCCAGCAAGCTGCTTCAAAATTTATTACGTTCACTGATAATTATGGTCGCCATTACCGCAGAGGAGTAAGAAGGTGAAAATATCCAGAAGAGAGCAAGGTAACTGAGAAATAAATTCACAGTAGAGTGCTAGATTCGAGTTTGTCATGATTCATGCGCACGGTTATGGCAGAATTTTGTAAATTCCGTCTCTACATATAGCGGAAGTTATTCTGCCGAGTCCGTGCGACCCGGAAGTCGGTCGGAAAGAGGACGGTTGCGCAGATAGGCGAGAAATTGAGCGGGAAATAATTAAGGCTGCTTCCGACGAGGTCCATTTTTTGCTGCTCAGTCATTAACGATACTGGCCACCTTCGATACTGCTGCAGTCTAATGCGTTTTTTTCTGTTTTGGTAATGATTTTTCACCGGCTAGAATCACCGCGCGGACTTTTCACGAACCTTGTGGTTCGAAATAAAGAGCGATCGATTGGACGTTACGTGGTCTGCTGGTTACAACTCTGCAGGTGAAACCCAATTGCTCCATGCGTGTACTCACGAATCGAGTTGTCCTGGATAGGTGCGTGTAAAACAAGGACACCATGTCCACTGAATGCGCACGGCTCTATGGTGTGCGATACGTTACGCGTGACGGGTGGCCGAGAATTCAGCAGCCTGCGCATGCGCATCAGGCTTGTTTACATCGCCATTATATTCGAAGGCGCGGGTAAAATCGTGCGCGTGGTCGACGATCAGGGATGTACACTGACCTGATCGAGGGGGACGCGGGAGAGGAGCCGGTGAAGGGCGGGAGGGAGAAAAGGAAGGGAAAGGTCCCGGAGATTACGGAGAGTGAGAAGCAGGGAGAGAATGAAGAGAGAAGGAAGAGAGTCGAGAGACTATGCCGCGAGAACACTGGAGGCATAGTGAAAATTACCTCAATCACGCGGTTGCCTCATCCTCGATCTGTCTTTCGACTTTGAGGGCAAGTTGAAGTGCCGACGAAGTGAGAAAATGGTATTTTATTATTTATTCTTTTCCCCGCAAAGTAACTGAATATTTTCAAACTTCGGGAAATGATGGTCCTTACAATTGTGTTTGTGGGTTGTCTTAAAATAGTTCAAAAATCGATGTAAAAACACAAACATGAGGGGTTCGAATATCAGTAGCGTATCGTAACCTCAAATTCATTGAGAATCTGTTGTATGTTTTGTCTTTCCGAGAATATTTCTTATTCACTCGAGTCAACACACAAGCACAAGCAACAGCCCCGTCATTTGTCAAAGTTTGAAGAGATTCCATAACTCAGAAGAAGTGAGAATTGTAAAATATGGTTTTACTTCTAGTTTTTTTTATATCAAGTACATTCTAATTAAGGTCAAGTAGTGAATTTAACAAAGGATATCAGTGATATTTAGATCAATAGTCACTACTTTCTAATTAATAATATTACGATTCAACATCTCTTAGCACAAAGCGTTAAATCTACTCGGTTTCGAAATTGAATTTCCTTACAAGATTGAACGATTTGAATCTCATCGTGTTTGATAGTTTACGCGCGGTTTCGATCAAGTTGGTGAAACTAACGAGCAGAAGAAAATCTGCTCATATATTGATTCAATAAACCAATAAAATCAATTTCTTTATCGCAGGTGTATTTTCATGAGAAGTAGGAATTCTTTCACAATCAGACTTCGAGAGTGTATAATATGGACCAATGCAGGTTAAATAAGTGAATCATCCTTTCTTAAGAAAAAAAACCTGAAGATCTGGGTCAAAAACTCTTCCGCGCTACGTTCACGTCCAGGTCAAGCTATACTACACAAATGTGTGCATGCAGCTGAGATGTACCTGATTGGCCAGAGCTATGTGTGAGTGATCGTACGGGATCGTAACAGAAGTGCAGAAGAGCTGGACTCCCGGTTTTCGACACCTATCAAGGCTCGCGACAGAAAGAAAATCTCTGTGCCATCAAAAGAACACAAGACGGCTGGCTGGTCGACTTGCGTAATCACGGGTTTCGACCCGTGGTCGACTTGTTCAGTAGTTTCTCATTCTGAGCAACATGTTCACGTTGCAGAGCTATATAACTATACGTTGATAATAAAAAAAAAAAAAAAAACAGTCAGCAGTTGAGATAATGGCAGCAAAAGTACGGAGTCTTTTTGGTCGGAGGTGTGCACTTAGCGATGCTACGTATCGGGGTACTTGAGACAGAGAAAAAGATTGCTGGAGACTAGCAGTGGTTACCAGGCGTTTATGTGTCGTTATCTGTGACCGGTGTTATGAATTATTTCGCCATCTCGATCATCTCAATAAACGGGTAATCGTAGGAAGACGCACGGTGGAGAGGGGCACGAATGCCTGCTGTACTCGCATCCGCCGTATTTGTGTAGGTAAACTTGAAAGTAGCTTTCATAATTTAGACGGGACCGAGTCTTTTGTATTCTTTTTTCTAAACTGGGTACTTTCTACGTAGTGTTCATTGCAATAACGTAAAATGAGAATCTGTAAAGCCAAAATGCACGGGTAATACAGTATCGTAAGTGGTAATCATGTGATGGTTATTAGTCAATTTTCCAATCCTCACGGTACAGAAAACATTGTGGAAATTGTTAGTTTCATTTTATGATGATAAGTCGATCGAGAGTAAGATAAACGATAAGGAACGATCTCTATAATTAATTGCGACGGCCATGACAGTTAGTGTTTTATATTTACTGCCACCAGATGGTGGTGTATTCTAAACTTAATTCATGGACCTCAGTATACTTACCATTAGCAATCGATCAATTGATTACATAAATCAGTTAGCATTACATTTGTAGAAGCGCCATGTTTCGAAAAACGTGACGAGCATGAAAGATGAGGAGAAAATAGATGAATACCATTGCCATATAAGCTGCAGCGCCGTGAACAGGTCAATAAGCGGTAACGTAAAGAGATATGCTATCGGCCGTTAGAATTGCGAATTGAGTCGCACCAGCGAAGGTCAAAGATTTGCAAACATTTGGCTGGAGTGGCGAGGCCGCGTCCACTGACAAGTGGATGGATGGAGTTCTGCAGCCGCGCGGCCGTACTCGCGTTGACGACGACGAAGGAGGAGTAGGGGAGTTTGGTGCTGGGGTGGGGTTTAGGAGTCTACAAGGATAACGTTACCCTAGGCCAGGACTATCAACAGCAGCTGTACGAATTATCTGACGCGTACGGTTTAGTACATGTAGCTGTATAGTCCCGCCAATAAGCCCGCTAAATATAAAAATATACCCAACGTACTGCGCGACTAGACTTGCGAAATGCGTCGCTGATTCAACGACTCACGATCGAACATTATCGACAAACACATCGCCACTCCTCGACACTAACTCTAAAATTGCGTCCGTCAATTTCCTCTGCATGCATTATAACTCAGGATGATTTTGGCGTGTCTTAAACTCTGAGAAATTACTGGATTTGTGATCGCTGATCTTGTGGAATCATAGAAAACATTCGAAAAATTGGGGGAACACTGCGAATACACTTGTATTATAATTGATTTTCACTTGCGTTGACGTTATTTTTGGTGGTTTTCTATTCGTTTTCTTAACTTTTTTATAGATACTTATAATTTCCTGAAGTTTGAAGATTTGCTTACTCCGGGTAGGGAAAAACATCATTCACCGAGTTTGTCGGTAAAACAGGAAAGTTAGAAATTTGCTTGGATGTGTATGTTTCCACAAAGGGTTAGAATCTGGTCAGAGTTGGGTTGAGGTGACCGCTAACGATGGTGGAAGTAGCTGAACTCGAACTCGCACCCAATCTTTTAAATTTGAGTTTGAATGTTTCCACCCGATTCTGACCGGATTCGAACCCTCGGTGGAAGCAGACTCGATAACTGGAAAAATATCATGGTTGGTATCGCCACAAAGATCACAAGTAAATTTGTGTCCCCTGTCCAGTGGATGTGGCGGTACCGATAAATGAATAATTATCTGATAACAGGCAGCCATTGCACCTTTCACCAGGAGGAATGAATGATATTCGTGGTCGTGCGACTGTAGACGTAAAAATAACAAGTATGCTGAGGATAATAACAACAATAACGAAGACTATACGTAACCTCGGCATGCCAAATCCTTAAGAATAAATGGACGGTCTTATATAAACGGTTTCACCACCTCAGTGTGTTGCGACTATAGACAACTTTCTCCTATAATTTGCGTCTATTCGGCCTAAATATCTTGGCAGTGAATCGAATAGCTATTAGTTACACGATTGCGTTAAACCCGCATTGCAAACGTGAGTAAATCTTTACTCCGTGATCAAGGATTGATAGCCAGTGTGTCCACGGGCGTTAACGCCTCGAGCGATACCTGCGATTCTGTCAAAGTTCAAGGTCTTAGAAGGGCTAACCCTTGCGTAACGTAAATAATTGTAAATAATAATATACATGCGTTACATCCGCTAAGACAAAAACATGTTATTGACTTGCAAAAATATCCTTTATATAACGCGAGCATGTTTTACGCGGTTTTTAAGCGTCTTTTCCGTACACAAAGTACCCGTTTCAATGACGGTAGAGTGCGTCTGCGAACGCGCGTGCGCTGTCGCGAACGAATCTGACATTACGCGACGCTAACCTCAATTTCGTGCTTCACGAAAAAACGTGTAACATGCTCTTGTATTGTATAAAGAATCGTGTGCAACAAGGAGGCAATGGCCTTTTCGCCTCACGTATTTGCAGTATTCGTCTTCGGCTCGTACATATGCTCAACTACGACTAATCTTGCAAACTTACGCTCGACCCGAAAAGACCGAGTTTGCCTCCTTATTACACAATATACTATTTTATAGTTCCGGCAAAATGTTTTAATGAGCCCATACAATGCCATAGTTGGTGCAGCAGAATTTCACTTCAGAAGAGACTGAGAAACGAAATATCGAGATTTTCGCATATGTCGAAATGTCCATTCTACCGCCTTTTCGACAAACAAGACGATTCTTAAACTACGCATGAAGTTTATTCCCTGTAATTCAAAGCTAGCGTCAGTCGATTGCCGCCATTATTCATGTATTACTTAGACATTAGTGATATGAAAATAAAAACGGCCAATGACGAATTATATTGATATGTTACATGCAAAATGAATTTCATAATACGTTTAAAAAATTGCAAGTCAAGAGACCATTGGTCATTTCAGTTACAGCAGGCTCATTGTATTTACAATTAGATCCTCAAATTTGGGTGTGATTAGGATAAAATGCGTTTCATTGTGTGATCCGACTATAATGGCTATAGGTGAATATTACAAATATCCAGGCACGAAAAATATCGTGAAAGCTGTCAGACTTTCATTTTGTGACATTAAGTCAACGTAGAGTAAAATGCAGGATAAAAAATAACTTTTATAACAAAATACGAGAGTCAGTTGGTACAACAGATCGCCTCCTCCGGCGTCAAAGATCCGAATAAATGCAATCCATTCGAATGATCATACAAAGAAGTATTTCTTGCGAGTGCGCGCGTGAGTTACACACCCGGACCGTTACATGTGGAATTTCTGACAAAATTCAAGGTCACTGCATGCAGACTTCGTGCTGGCGGCGGCGGCGGCAGCGGCGGAGAGGCAAAGCGGGGATTTCCCGGGCGGACTAACCGATGGAGAGCGCGGTCGACTCGATTTGTTATCCTAGGTCCTGAAAGATTTCTTCTTTTTTTCAGTGCACCGACGCGACGGAGAACGTCACGTAACGACTTATCACTTTCATCTACGCCTTCGACTTTTAAATGATTCGTATCTACCATAAGACTGACATTATCCCAACGAGTTCGAATCTGACCTTCCTAATGCGTGCAAATATTCGGCGTGCCATGCGTTCGAGGTTATAGGAGTCGTCTGGTGCAGATTATGTGCCATGAAACGGTACTAAATAGACCAGGGCTCTCGAAGCTAAGCAAATATTTTCGCGTACATTCTGTCACGTTATAAATTATTCTTACACATACAAATGGTGTCAGATATTTGGTACCTGCTGTGGCTTTGTGTGGTTATAGCTTCTCCGATAGGCGTACTGCGATATTCATTTTTTTCCGACGTAATATTTATATTGTTACGTAAACTTGCAACAGCGCTGTAAACTTTCTCGAATTAATTTTTTCACGTCAATTTTATGTATGTACACCTACATGCAGCATTTCTCAATGTAGTATACTTTATTATATTCTGAATCTAAATAACTTCCCGTCTTATTTCAACTGATTTCGGCTAACAACGTGTTACAAAACTCAGGTGTAGGTATACGTATATATAGAGTATATATGATATACGATAACCACTTGGCAAACAAACTAAAAACGAATTTTCTGTACCAAGGACAACTTGTCGCTAATCTTTTGATACTTCAAGGTAAATGGACGCAAAACCATATTAGTACCTCGAGGGCACCGAAATATTATGAACAAGACGATGTAGACGTCACGTCGCTTAGAGACGTCAATAATTTACTCTCGTAATTATTTTCATTTCATCTCGATTGATTCATGTACCGTAGAAGTGGACCCCGAATTTGAAAATAACTAAAACTCATTTCTTCTTCAATGGTTCGTTCATCGAAAATCGAAGATTCGATCAGCTTGGATTCGGTCTGATAGGCAGGAAAATAATTTGTGATCACCCGTCACATGTTCCAAGGTTCGATATCTTTGATCAGCGGAGATCGATCCGTGCGGAGTTTGCGTTATCGTATCGTATTCGGAGGATAACGAGAATTGCGTCACAAATCTCTCGCTAGGCTTCAATAGGTAATTTACAACCACTCATCTGATTCCTAAATGTTTTCTGCTAACTTTCACTGGGTCCTGCAGATTTCTATCCGTATTTTCTATGCCCAACCTTGAAATTACCTAACTGAATTTTTTCCCACCACGTCTGCGTCCTACAGGTTTATGAGCCTTGTTCTGTCCTTCCCTACCCTCTCCCACGACTTTTTCTTTATTTCAATTTCGAATATATATTAGCCGTCGGCGCACCCTTAACCAGAGCGGACGTCTTCACTCCACCAATTATACTCAACAAATTTCAATCTATGCTCGTGTAACAATCTATTGCCGAGTACCTCATGTTAACAACCAATAACATCGAGCTACTATCATATCAACTCGTTATACATATATTTATTGTCATTTTAATTAAGATCAATTAATTTCATTCAAACACAAATACCTGCAATCCGTTAATTAGTATTACAAGAAATTTGCGTGATATCCAAAGCTAACGCAACACAAACGTAAACGTGAAGAAGGAGTTTCTCAAGGCTATAATATGCACGGTTATAACAAGATAACGTCCGTTTGACCGTCATCAAGGTCGTTGATTGATTATAATGAACGATATTAATATCATAACTGAAAAGTGCAACGGTATAGCTTGCAATCTTATCAACGCCGTCATTCCTAATTTGTTCGCTATTTTTTGACCCGAAACAACTTTACTGCACTGGAAGAAATCGTTCGTTACCAATTGTACCTAGCAGAAATTAACATCACGATCCTAGAATCACTTTTCTCACAATCGGTATGAAAATTCTGAAGATGAGTTGTAGGAACTTCTTATTTCATGGATAAGTTCTGCAAATCATATTTTACACATTTTTCTCTCGACAAGTTTCAGTTGTGAGTAATGAAACAGCGGCAAGCTTTGGGAAGTAATGGCGATATTATAATCGAACTTGTGTGATGACTAGTTGTAAGAAAAGTTTGGATAATTGTTGAAAAGATACAAAAAATATGCATGCTGTAACCTCAAAGCGAATGATAATCATCTTACACCAGTTGTATATTCGTTGGTTGTCAATTTTTTGTACTATTCACTCGACTATTCAATCACAAACCACCGCGAGCATAAATCGTTTCGTTTTCCAAGGTTTGGAGTAATTTTACATCTTTGTAGAAGAGAAAAGTATAAAATACGATTGCCTGAATCTGTTGGTAAAACAGGAAAGTCCGATAGCCCCTTAAGCAGCTGACGGCATACAAACTTAGATACTGCAAAAAGTTAGTAACTATAACAAGTCAGAGCATTGCGTCACACTGGTT
This sequence comes from Neodiprion lecontei, assembly GCF_021901455.1. Taxonomy (NCBI): domain Eukaryota; kingdom Metazoa; phylum Arthropoda; class Insecta; order Hymenoptera; family Diprionidae; genus Neodiprion; species Neodiprion lecontei. The sequence continues at coordinate 12,172,950 of NC_060261.1, forward strand.
GGGCAAGTCAAGTTGAATGCTGTTAAAAATTCATTCCGCTATACCTACACGCGTATAATGATGTAGCGTGTATTAGTTATATGTACAACTCGAACACATATGTACAACGCTGAAGAGTATCTATGTAGGTACACTGTACATATAGTGCATTCTTTGGAACCAGAGATCGTTGTAAGTTAGTAGAACTGACGTGACTAACGAAGTGGTATCTGTATCTCGGGAAAAAAAAGGTGAAAGGGAGTAGAGTAGTTCGAACGGTTTCAACTTCAAACTGTAACTCATCGTCGTTCAAGACTAAAGATCAGTTAGCACCGTCTGCTGTAGTGACGCACAGCTGATTGTCCTAGGCCCCAATGTTCGAGCGACACCTTTTTATCATCGTCGCGTCAATTTTAGTACACGTACACACAGTCTGTACAGTGCGCAAGCGCGACCTTGTATAAGAATCAACGAAAACTGTACAGTACGTAATGTAAACGGGCTTCGCGTGCGTCTGACACAACGGCCATGAAGTTCTTTTCATGTTTGCATGGATGTATATTATAGTTATAGGCGAACGTGATTAACTATTACAATAATCAGTCTCTCCAAAATAAAAATCAACAGCATTTACTCTTATCCCCTTTTTTTCATCTGTTTGAATCCGCTCGGTTGGATTGCACTTTCGAACTACCGTATACGAGATGTACTTCTATCGGTGCTCGGTATAGAAACTGATAATATAACTTACGCAAGATCGGAATGTGGTAAATCTATTACGCGATATTACGCGCGCATTGTCTTTCTCTTCCCTACTCAACTCGTGGCCTTAAAGAAAGTCTGTCGCCTAAGGACGTTTATCGATATTGCAGCTAAGTATTATAGAGTCTAAACCGAGGAAATATTTCAGCGTTTACCCGTGTAACCTGCATCATATAAGTATTACGTTGTCTATTCCTACGTAATCATGTACACATATTTCTTAAACACGTACACGTACACGTTTGTGTATAGAGAAAGCTGTTCGTAAACGACTGTTTCCAAGGTCTGTAGCTTAATGAGTGAGAGGAAGATAGGTAGACAAACGCACAGATAGATAGATGGATAGTTTGATACGTCTATAGGGAGAGAGAGAGAGAAAGAGAGAGAGAGAGAGAGAGGGAAGGAGAGAACGTTTTGTTACAGCGGTTCGCAATATCTTGCTTGGCGCAAATTATCGTGGTGGGGCTACTATAGGTATATACGCGTTGGAGATAATATCCACGTAAATAAGTTACATTGATTTTTGTAAATTTTATTACATTACGTATGCGGCAATTTACTATGTCGAAAATAATGTGCGGGCATCTCGAAGTAATGCGTTTTTAAAAAACTGAGAAAAAAGCAATTCTTTTTATGTGACACGATTTGCAACGTATAGTGCACGGATGTCTTAAATAGCGTTTCTGGTTGCAGAATGACGATGCGTTGTCATTATCTCCTTGTATAGGTATTATCAACTGCACCGTCGGTCACCTACCATAACAAAGATTGTGCGAGTTGTTAATTGTCGAATTGAAAAGATAGACCGAAAGAGAGAGACGGAAAAGCGAAAAACGATAGGTGGAAAAAATTTTATACGCCTGGAACTTGTGAGCATACAGAGAGGCTGTAATCACGCATTTATCATTGTACAGATTGTCTATTCGGTTTATTCACAGCCTTCGCAAAAGTTCTCTGGTAATTTGAATTCTCAATATCATGTTAGAAAAACACTGTAGTGGCTCTTGACACAGTGAAATAAGTAGCAAGCCCTATGTTTTCGGATACAAATTTGTTTTTTATATGATGTTAGTTTCTGCGGCATAGAGTGCGACTAAATCGAATAGACAAACTGTACACATCGTAGGTCATTACAGGGCTACGTTGCGTTCTGAGCGAGGGACGAGACTCAAGGAGGCTGCGCTGAGGCGAACCGGCGCCATATTGATCGCAGTTGGTGACGTCACGCCAAACTCACGTATACAGTTCTTGTTTCGCCTACGCGTCAGCGTGGAGTCTATTGTACCAAGGCATACGCGAAATTAAAATGATCACATAGTGACTATTACGCAATCGAAGACGAAAGTTGTCCTCGCTAAAATATAATATAGATACACACGTGCATTCGTCTAGATTTGTGTAGTAAATGAGATTGATTTCGAAACCGAGGAAGTGATGATTGTAGTAGTAAGTCTTTTAGCTTTTTCGAAACGGAAGTGATAGTTTGAAAAGTCGTTCATCTATGCCAAATAACCTAAAATTGATTCTAAACCAGAAGTAATAGTTGGACGAGTCGTTGAGCTTTTCACCGAACTTGAACTATCTGATTTGTCCAACCATTACTTTCGTTTTATAATATTATTATCAATCTCATTGTTCGTTTGTATGGTAAGGGAGAAATACTTGGTTTGAGCTAGCATGTTGAATGCAGTCGAAGATTTTACTACAGCTGAAATTTCAGGCGATTACCAAGATTAACTAGAGAGGTTGACGAAAGCTGCGTGGATACCATGTTTCCAGTAAATGACAAAGAAGACGACAAGAGCTTCGTCGTCATTTAGGCGAGCCTAGTTCGCATTTTCAACCACGACTACCGAAAGTTGTCGGCCACAGTCCGACGTCTGTTATTTTAAGCTGCAGCGTCTCGGTGCTCGTAGCGTCTGAATATCCATGTAGATTTTGCGAGACGATCCGTGTGGACAGCAGAGTTTACGAAGGTAACAGGAATGAGTGCTGTAGAGGATAATTCCGTCCTTTATATCAAGAGACTCGGTAAAGTCTCGCGCCAAGTGCATGAAAAAAAAAAAAGTCAACGCGCGAGTCGACGCAGTCTATTTATCGCGAAGAAGAAGCCTACGACCTGTACAGTGAAAATATTAACCGATAATTCTCCCCTTTCACGATTAACTACGACGTTTGAGAATATCATTTAGAACGTGGGTTTGCAAAGCTTTTATTCAAGCTCTATTTTGATACAATCAGTGAACAAGAACGGAGATATATAATTCCTTGTATTTCTGACCACGTCGTAATTATGGTCAGTTCGCTCGCGAATTTTCGTCTCCGTCGTCTTCAGACCAACTTCGATTGAAAGTTTTATGAGCACAAAGATAACATAGAAAGGCACCGCTCTATGCAGAAACTACATGGAGACAGAATAAGAGCGCGTGACGATCTAGCTATATTTGCTCGATGGTTTTCAATTTTGTAAACATTGTCATTTTGGTGGTTTCTAAGTTGCATAGTAAGTTTTTACTGGTAATTTCCGCCTTAACTTACTTGGCACAAGGTTTATGCGCCTGAGGCATTTTCTGGAGATAAAAGTTTACCGTAAGATAGGTTTACGGTAGGGAATCCCAAGGTCGTATCCTAGGGTAGAGCAGGTAGGGAAACTCTGGGTCTGATCACAATACCTTGCTTAGGAAAATTTACGAATTTGAGGTGAAACGGCGCAAATTTAAGGCGACACTGCAGTACTCGTATTCAACTGGCACAATATTCTCACGCGTTTCTGGACTAGAAGAATATCTTCTTCCGCGGTTGCGCAAGTCATGAGTGTAAATACAGCCCTTGCTATAGAAATCGCAAACTTTTGCAAACCTTAACTGCTCTGCTCTTGATACGTTGAAAGAAGCAAATTTTTGCAGATTTTGATCCATATTATATGTACAGCACGCCATTCTGCAATATATTTTACGTCGTTGAATGGCGAGAGGAATTTATTCAAAGATAATCCGCAAACCTGCAATCATAGTAATTTGCTCGAGTCATTTATTCGTGTTGCTTGAACACGAGTGCGACTGACGCAGTCGTTCTACCGAGCATATGTATTTACAAGCGGCTCTCTGTCGCCCGAGTCTTGCGTTCAGCCACAAATAAATGTTCGTGTATCATGAACTTTTCGTAACTGCATCATCCAGATATTGGGATCCTTGAATTCAGAAGATACGATCAGGCCATAGTAAATGCAAAACGCCAACTTTGCCATGTTTAATAATAAAAAGGGTTATTAATCGGATATTATACTTCAAATAGACTTAATGTCAGAAAATACGAGTAGATTAGATTATAAGATGCATTTTGCGCCTCGATATTTACCGAATTCACTTAAACCGATCAGCTGATTACCGACTCCGACGCCATATTGCGTTAACCACGCCCATGTTGAGTATTCGAATTCTAAGTTACTGGGAATTACATGAATACAAGCTGAAAATTCACAGCTAGATAGCAAAGGCTAAGCCGTGCATTTTTAGAACAACTTTTTTCGTCCACTGTAAACAATGTACACAATACATATTTGCCGGGGACGCTAACGCGCGGTATTTATAACGCTGTGTTAATTCGCTTGCCCGCGCCTCGCTCCAAGGACGCGTCCGTGCCCATCGTTTCAGTCCGAGCGGGCGGGACGCGGTGATCTCATACTTGCATAACCTGACTTAACCAGGGTCGAATTGAGCGAGTCTCCCGTCAAGTTCTCTCGTGCTTCCAGGGGATCCTCTGCTCCAAAAATTTTCTCCTCGTATCACGATTCTAACCCCAAACGAGTTGACTTGGGACTAATAGATGCAGTCTGACTGTTGAGCAAGCGGAATAATTAAGAATTCGTCCGTCGAAAGTAATATTCCAAATTCATAAACTTCGGTTAAGTTCACGGCGTTAGAACAGGGACGAATTAGTAACCACGGAATAATTATGACTTCGTTTATTGGGTATAATATTTCAAGTTCGCAAACCTGAGCTAACTTTAGGGCGTTGCGCAACGTGTTACGCGTGCTACGTTACCGAGTTATGTCATACCGAGTTCCCGCAGTGTAACACCGAGCAGCTGACAATGAGCTCGGCTGCATGACGCTAGGATACAAGGGGGCGTTGCGTTCGATTGTGAACGATGCACGCTGTTGCTCGTGCGGGGGAGGGGGGGGGGGGGGGGGGAGGAATACACCGAGCTAACAGCAAGGTGACCAGCTGCAGACAGCGCGGTGCCAAGACACAACGAACGAACGAACGAACAAACGACTCGACGCGGGTTTTAATCTCTGGGTGCGACGATACCGGTCGCGTTCCAATGGTAACGTAGGACAGAGGATTCGGGGACCGAACGTTATCCGTTGACAATTAATACTACAAGCGAGATGATAATAAAAAAAAAAAAAAACACAAGACGACAAGCTTTGCGATAGCGTGTTTCACGACGACGGTCGATATGCGACAAATTATTCGCAAAGCGTTTATCGCATCGGACGGCGCATCTGCGCGTTCTATCAGTATCAATGCGTACTTATGCACGGGGGGATTTGCATCTGTGCATATTATATAACATTTTAGTTTCTCGGGTAAGCGTATCGAATTAGAGTAAGTACACGCATTGCGTATTAATGATTTACGAGGAAAATTTCACGTGGGATGACGAGCGGCGAGAACAGGAGGCGATACATAAATCCCTCGTCACGGAAGCGGTAGCGTCGGTTGAAGCTAGTCGAAGGTCGGTGCGAGTCAAGGACGCAAGTCGGTCAACAACAGGCATGCGGCGGGCAATCGGCGCAACCCGCAACACGCATCGCGTAAAACACAGCGTGGGCAAAGTTTAGTTTGTATATAAATATATCCGATTTTTCGAAGGGCTCGGCTGATCCGGATATTCTCAAGGAGATTTCAGACAGTTCTAGTTTACCGACGAATTATGCAAATCGTATTTTACACTCGATTCTTACCCTCAACGATAAAATCTATTCAGACTTTGGGAAATCATACGGCTTATGATACCGCGTGTGTGATCACTGGAAAAATTTTTGAAAATTGATGGAAAATTTGTAAAACATATACGAAATTCAGTTTTAAAGTAGCGGACCATAACATCAAAACGAGTGACAATCATCTATCAATATACTTGCACGGTTTCATATCCATTTATTGAAGTTCGAAGAGATTTCGTTGTACAGGATAAGAACGATGTGTAAAAATAGCATTGGCTTAATTCGTCGAAAAAATAAACAGTTTGGCATGCGATCATTTCATCGCCCTTTAATATTTCTCTATCACTGTGGCTTTAGCTTATATCTCTCGTAAATTTCAATTAAGTGTACATAGTCAAAATATTTCTCCACTATTTCCGTAAACCTGATATAATTCCTGCATAGCATATGAATCGTTTGTCGATACGAAATATTTACTAGCAATGTCATAACTCGACACACAAATTGTAATTTAAATATCTATTCGAACATTTGATTAAATTTTGCCGACAGTCAGATTTTCGTAAGACACTGTTCTTTTGCGTGAATTGACCTTTTAAATGGGATGAAATAGCGACGCCAACTGCCGGTAACTTATTATAGCATCCAAATTTTTAGCTATAAAATTATATATACGATGTACATATGTATCTTTTGGCGGATGTTAGATGCCGGTATGGTTGCTATGCTCTCACAGAGCCTAGAAATACACTTTCTGCGCATTATAAAACAACTGCATATAAGTATGGAGAAGTGCCGCGCGTGCACTCAGGGTCACTATGACCTTAGTCGTTGCTTCTCTCGCCCCCGCCCAAGTACAGAGCCACGTGCCGCGTTCCATTATGACGTCAAAAGTGCGCATGCACATTATGCAGGTACAGAAGAATTCTGTGCGAAGGATGCGACCAGGGTGATTAGAACTATTTTGAGTGGGTGTGGACACCTTAGAACAAGAATTTTATGTGGGCTGGGGTATCGCGACGCAATATCTCGTTAAAATACTCGTAATCTAAAATAAAATTGAGCATAATTTGAGATTTATCAATCACAGTCAAGTTTTAAGGACCTGGATCAACGGTTACAACAATATTTACAAAATTTTCGTGAAAAAAAAAATGTATATCGCTATCAAAAATCCGACATGCTTATTCAAGACTAGCGATATTTTAAAATATTATTGGTACGCGCGATAATGACAAATTTAAAAAAATCCTCTTTTAGCAGACAACTTCTACTTTTTTTGGCCATTGCTAACGGCATTACAAAAATTTTCAGGATTCTCATACTGTGTTTTACACACAGTACGTACAAAAATTGTTTTTCAGATACATGTTTATCACCTATACAATGTAGAAGTTTCATGGGGAAAAAATTCATGCTCTTTTTCATACGTGCATAAGGTAGAGTATTGTGCAATAATTGGATTATATATTTTCATTTCCATTAAGAACCATAAATTGTAAAACTTATGTGTCATTGAATTTCGCCGCTTTTGACATGTATAAACATAGGTACTTTGGCACGGGTGACGTCATACAGTACGTTTTTCAACCAAGTGTTAATTTACTTGAACTTTGTTTCCAATGAAAAAAGAAAACGAATGTCTAAATTATTCTTCTTCAAACGACTAAAATATAAGATAAAAAAAATCCGTGACACTTCCCAGTTACGTGTAACCAATGCATTGCTGTGCTTTAATAGTATTCAAGTGTGCGATAACATGGATATAAAATCCTAGTCTTATTACTACATACTCTGTGCAGATACGAAGCGCACGTGCCATTGGTATATTCTTTCAACTAACAATCTACGACTGCCAGCACTTCCTGACTACGCGACACACATGTGTTATATCTTTACAATGAATGCGTACAATGTTATGTAGATATAAATATATTATACATACATACGAACAGCTCGATTCGTAAATGATAATTATAAAGGATGGTTATAGGTATATTATGTACGGCGTGATTAACGAGACTGTGCGAATGTGACTCTTCCATCCTTTTCACAATTAATTCGCGACAAAGTTTGGCAACATGGAATGATAAAACAAGAGAATCGGCAAACGCCAAGCTCAAGAATTAGTAATTCATTTTTTACACTTAATCTTGAGTTTTATTTTCAAGTAAAGAAGGATTACCTAAACAATTAAAAATATAGAAAATCGACATAGATGCTATTATTGCAACGTCATTGTTTGCTATTTTAGCAAGAAAGGGCGTCAAAATCTGGATTTTACAGGTTATAATGGTAGCACGAAGTTTCGGTCAGGGATGCTGAAACGTAACCAAAATTTTGGATAAACGTCCTTTTAAACGTCTCCGACGTTTATCGAAATTGGCGACAAATTTGACGAATACAACAAAATAACCTTGTTCATTTTTGTTGAATTATTATTCATGATCTCAGTTACTGTTTCTGAGTAAAAAATAAAGTAACAATAAAAGTAAAATTTGTCACAAACCTAATTAATCCAGAATTGAAAATGGTGCATACTGTTTTTTTTTTTTTTATTGATGACCAACGCTCTTTTCTCTTATCAAGACTGTTATTTTCAGATCGGAAAAAAGAAACAAATATTTCATCGGTAGTTTAGTCGCTAAATTCGACGCGTTAACCTTGTGGAAATATCACCGGTTGGCCTTGAAATATCAGTTTTAACTCAAACGATTATAAATCGTTAAGAGTCAGACGCGTAGGTATATGCTTATCGATTCAAAGTCAAGCATGAATTTCATTTGACATAACATATAATACAGATTACGCATCGATGTTGTATCGGCTAGATGCATTTAGTCACTCCACGTGCTTCCGTCCATCTTTTTTTTTTATTGCTCTATGCGTAACCGATCTGTTAATTTCTCTGTTTCCACTTTATCTCTGGTATAATATTTATTTGCGTTATTATATAAATCACAACAATAACGTAACACTCTTAACATTTCCTCTAAGTACATAACTTACGGTAGATTTATCTACCCTTTCAACTCCAGCGATGCCACAGACGTCATCTAAATAACTAGAATACTTCATAATAATTTCATTAGGCGTATAAGCAAAAGTTAACGTTTGTCCTTTTAAATGAGAAATCCGTTTCAAGGTCACTGAGAAAACCTTCATTCAAATGATCAATCTTCACTTCCTGGATCCCAAATTTCATCGATACATTTTTTCGAGAAATCCATGTCTGTTCGGTCAAGCCGAAAGTCGCCTTAACGACACCTTCCAAACCCAAAATACGTCTTAACGACAGTTTTCAACCCTAAAAGAAGTATCAATGACTGTAATTTTAAAACCCTAGAGAGGTTTCAGTGACAGTTTTCAAAGTTCTAAAAGTCGTCTCAACGTCTTTACGACCATTGCAAACTGGGCCCAAATTATAACACCCAATTCTAAATCGAGTAAATCGCATCCACACGTATACAATATATATCCGTGATGCTGACGCTGTGAGGTTTTCCGTCGTCATCATCTGGCACCTATCCAGTTTACATCATCACACCACAGAACCAGCCAAGGCAATCTAGTAAGCCGCGAAGCTTGGCAAGGACCGGCTGCTTATGCGTGTCACTGTGTCACGAATATATCAGGTATAATGTGTATGCTTATAGCTCTATCCACCGTGCAGGATCCTGATGGCAGAAGTCGGCGCAGCTTGTCCTCCTTTTTTGAGTTTGGGGCCTTACGGCAAAGGAAAAGTACACCAAGGTAGATCATATGTATCAGGCAATGTCAAAGAACGAACAAATCTCATTGTCATCGGGGTCTTTTATAATATAGTATACTGTCCAGACATGTATATCGTAAAATGCGGAAGGTCACTCATACTCGCTGTTATTATACTCGCGTCTTTTTTTCCTAGTCCCGTCGCGTCGCGAGTATGCCGTGAAATTATTTAAGAACATTTCCTCGAAGGTTGCATACCGATATTCCAGTAACTTACACCTCATGTATCCCAGCCAGAAAGTAAATTGACAAGGTAAATTTTTTCTGATACTTCACCCACGCATTCGTGTATTATGTGTTTAATATATGCGTAGATATGTATAATCATTGATACAGGATTACGTAATGATGAATGCATAATTTACCCATATGTGGCCGTTGCATAATGCACAGGCGTTACTTTGCTCGTTGAATAAATTGCGTATAAAGCATGTGCAGCAGCAGCAGCACACTGAAACGTGTTAAACTTATTATGTGGCAAATGATGTGTGCAAGTTAAAAAATTGAGCAGCTTTGCCGACGGCAATCGGTACCGATGCCCGAACGCACTGTCTAGTGTTATAACCTTGAGTACCAGATACCGGTATTGATATAAACGCGAAAACATGCATCCCGCGAACTCTGCGCTTACCGTCATATACAATACGGAAGAGCGTTGTAACCTGCACCCACGCTACGGAGGCAGCTGTGCGCATGAATAATAATTAATAAATATCTACGCCCCATGGCCTTCTGTACAACTTCATTTCAATTTCCACGTGTATAAATGTTTGCAATCTGAGGGTGGTGTGTTAAGGTAGCTCATTTGCATAGGTTCGCGTTTTGTAGGTGCCTCGAAAAGTACTGTACAAAATATGTCTCTGTGTGTCCATTAGTAAAGATTAATTTGTGAAAATAATTTTGGTCAAATGAATTGTTCTCTTAAGTAAATATCTACAAATACTTTTTCCAACGCCTGCTTGAAAACTTCAATTTTCGAAGTCTGCGCAGTGTGCATAAAGTACCTCATTTCCGAACAGTCGCGTAAAACAACGGGCCAACGGACGCATGCGCACAACTGAATTCCTCAATTTTAAACATTGGGACTGTGTTTGGCGCATGCGCACTGTTGAATTACTCAATTTTACGTCTTGTATCAGTGAGCGTAAATAAACCAACTCCAATGTTACGCCCCGTTAGTGGCCCGTTCTTTGCTTCTTAAATCAAACTTCCCTTCACAGGTGTTGGAAAGAATATCATGTCATACGTGCGGACAGGCGATATCTGACTCGTGTGATCAGAGCAATCGCCTTCGGGGTTCACGCTGCCAACTTCACGCTCATCCGTAATTGCCCACTTTCTACACTTGCAACAAAATATACTACTATTCATCTTATATGGAACAACCCCTAGAAAGATTCAACTGATAGTAATGCTACACTTGGCAGCCAAGTGCGAGTACAGAGTGAACTAGTGTATGTTAGATACTTCGCTTCATACCTATATTCTGTACATACGGATGACACATGTTTAGTTCCCAGTGGTACTAGGGCTGACATAACATTTTCTTCTTTTTTTTTTTTGTTTTTCCACGAACTTGTGGGAATAGCGGCCCCTGTGGAAGAGGGCGCTCTAGGCAGGCACCCGGTTCGCCCGCACCTAGCTACGGCGCTGTCTACACGATTGCAGTTCAACGGTTCAGGTCGCGAATAGCCAATGATATTACGTATCTTTTTTAGCTTGACATTAAGTGGGATCGCCCTCCTTCCGTCTTTCCTCGCGCAGTGCATCTTTGCAGAGCTTTACGCATGCACGGTTCGCGCACACGTTACATGTAACAGCTGCTATCCTCCAATTTCAAATCGACCAAGCCAGTAGCGCAGTGATGTCACGTGTGCCAAATGCGCAATTACGACTAGTTTAATTAGTTGATTCGTAACCTCGTTGATGTCATCGTGGTGGGTATATTAAAAATATTACAGGAGATGGCAGCGGAGAAGAGAAATAAAAGAAAAAAGAGGAAAATAATCATTCAAGTCTTGGGAAACGAGAAATATTCTGTTCCTGCATCTATGTATTCACTGTGAATGTGTGCCTCGAAGTTCGAATACCAAATGTGGGTATGAAGGCCAGTTGCCCGCCTCTCTAGCTTGCGATTAACGCAGATTCTTTAACTAGGCGTACACGAATAATCACTTCTAATTTTGTCAGTCATATGTATTGGACCTTAATCCAGTATGGCGGCGGACTGTGCGATCAGCTGATCGTTTGAGCATCAGTTTCAGCTGAATTATACGAATATAAATGCACAGAAAAGGTTGTGAAAGCGATTATACTTTTTTTTTGGTTACGATACGTTTAAAAAGAGTAAGATTCCGGCAAGAAACAACTTTTATTTTCAAATATGTTCAGCGTATAGTGCATTTTTTGCTACCAGATGGTATATTTAGAATAAATAATTATAACACAGTGAGTGTGCAATTTCACAATGATTTAAAGGTAGATTAACAAAAAAATACCGGCCATTTTAAGAACAAGTATTTCCTAGATATAGATTTCTTGTATCAAAAAACATTCTAAAAAACCCAAATTCTCGTACTGAAACTGATTCTGTATACTTAGGTGTATTTAGTGTCGGTATGGAAAAATTTTTATCGTCATTTTTAGAGACAGGAACGCTGGTCTTCTGACCAGCCCCGGGTACCATCATCCATAGCTACGGACGCAGCGCTGCGTGCAAAGAAGTTGGCAAGTACGAGCAAAGCTGACAATGAGCAAAGATTCTACCGTCACTGCACTCTGACGTTAAACTAACGTGAAAACGAAATCAAAGTGACGCAAAATTAAAACTTTAAAGATAATGAACAGTAAAAAATTGTATGTATTTTTGATTATTAAAGTGTCCGAAAAAGTTCACGACAATATGAGTTAAAAAAACGATGTAACTAAAGGAACACAAGTTATATATTGTATTGTAGTTGAAATACCGATATTGTTGGCTTTTTAGTTTGGTTTGTACATTTTTTCAGGTCAAAGGACGGTTAATCAGAAATTTATCGTTTTCCGGAAATGTTGTATAATCAATTTGTGCATGACTGTTGACGTAAATACATTCTATATAACGATTCGGTACGCCGTCTTATCACGGTTTTAACGTATGTGTGTGGGTCTGATATTGAAATAAGTGGCCTTTAAAAATCCGTAAGTATCACGTTGTGCCTGAGGAATGGTAACCCGGAAGTATCCATGGTCACGAAATACAAAAACTATTGAGAGTTACAGGTACTTCGAACCTTAGAAATGATTGGAAAAAAGTAGAAAGAGATATTCTGTGTAGTTTCTATGGTGAATATTCGAAAACTTTCAGCATCGCAGTGCTGGCATCCGTTCTTACATGCATATAATGAGGGAAAAAATGCTCTGGATCATCTAGAGAAGAATAACTGAGACATGCCAGAGAAAAGGATGTCGATTTCCAGAATTTGTTTTTTGGTTTACTTTTTGCTTACCTTTTTCTTGCGCGGATGCTGTTCACCTAGATAATCAAGTACGATCCCCTCATCCAGAGTTGTCGTAGATCCCGGAGTGCTGCAGGATGAGGAACCGGAAGTATTTGCGTTGTGCTGGGTGTTCGCATGGTGGTGAGATGACGAGGGGATTGCCGGGGTTGGCCACGGCGACGGAGTCATTGGAGCGCCCTCGTCGCTCAGCGGAGGACTCGGAGTTCCGCTCCGCCAGGAGGCGCCGCTGCTGCTACTGTTCGAAGCTCCCCCGGCTCCTGGTGATCCGACGACCACGCCACTACGACCTCCCCATGACCCTTAACGGTGGGGAAAAAAATCGAAGTTTTCATCAAATATACACGTTTGCAGTAGGTAAATTCTTTTATTGTTTTTGCTGCATAGATCGTTCGGACACAAAAGCGATTACGGTGGAACGAATTTATGCTCCAGGTTTTCAGAATTGAAAATTTTCTTCTAACGTATATAAAGTTTTACGCCTGTTGATAGACTCGGTGAGAGAGGATTTTATAATTGTGCAGAATCGATTTTTTACACAACATCTTATGGGGGAACTCCTGTTAAAAATCTTTGTTTACGAAGCAAACATGCCTCTAAAAGACGGAATTGAATGAAAAACTATTTTCTATAGTTACAGTAAGTCATTGCATCATCGCCTTTATTAAAGAGATTTGCACGATCGAATTAGGTGGTTTTTCGATGATAGAGCTGGATAGGGCAGGCTTTCCAGATTCGAAAACTTAACAAAGCCATAATTTAGCAGGAATTGCAAAAAATTTCATTCTAACAGTTATTTGTGAAAAAACTTTAATTCAGTAATTTTTATTCAATGATTTGTCGAGTAATTCGGTCACTAATAACAAATAAATAGGAATACATATTACATAGTGCTTTCCAGATGTCCCAAAGATCAATTCTACGTAAGTGACAATGAGCTACCTTATGCTTTTACTCGGAAATTGATAAATTGATTATTGTTTTTTGTACCAAGCATTCGATATTTGGAGGATCATTCGAGAATCACTTGAGAAATATGAAATTAAAAGATCCTTTGTTGAATCTAATTTTAATATTACACTCGAATTTTCTGAATAGGTATACTTGTGAAAAAAACTTAAGCGTTACTGCTCACAATAAACAACGATTCAAAGTGTTCTTGAATCTGACGATAAGATTTCGTATACGAGATCAATAATGGACGAAAAATTATCAGCAATGATAAGAATAATTGACAATAACCACAGTAACAGCAGCAGATCTATATTTAGGAGTATGAATGTATAAAACTTTGAATTGATTGTTTGTGCATGTCATTGTAGTTTCCATAAAATCCATTGAACATGTTCCCAAGATTTTCGTACCTAGATTATTGTTGTACGTAAGCGCGTTGATAATTGTACTGGGAGTACGTATTATATTTTTTATCTTTGTTCCTAGATCCGATAAACTTGATAGCCGCCAGTTTATGGGAGTGACGCTTACGCGTTTGCAATACGCGGGTGTTCAAGGTTCATTCTAAGGTCAACCGTAGCGAGCGATACGAAACGAGATCACGTTTCTTTCTTGGAGTGACTCTGAGCTGATAATTAATTGATTAAGAACAGCGTAGCTGTCAGATCGCAACCCAAACTAACCGCAAAGTCTTTCTCGTCAATTCTGTACTCTGTGCTGCAGATGTCACACGAAAAAACGCTGCAAAAGAAGTCGAGTTTTTACTAGATCTCCATATCTTGAGGTACAGAGAATCACATTCGACCATTTCAAGATGAAGGTCTAGATTTTTATGATTAATTTTCGCCCATGACATCTCGTGACCAGCTAAACGAATCTTTATGATTTCGAGCTGAATACCAGCTTGTGACTGATCCAACTATTATTAAAATCCAACAAGCAGTTCGACAGTTATTTACCAAGATAATGGTACATTGTATTATAAGTGCGGAAAGTAGGAAATTCCCGATGCGTGTGAACGTAGAATAAGCCAATCACGCAATTCAGATATCTCCTGTTGGCAAGTGTGATACACGCTGTTTTTTCCAAAATCTGTGAAGAAGAGACTGATTTGAGAAGCACGGAAGATACCACCGACAGCTTGTGAAATTAGAGTTAGGTAAGTTACGTTCAATGATACAGGGCGT
This sequence comes from Neodiprion lecontei, assembly GCF_021901455.1. Classification (NCBI taxonomy): domain Eukaryota; kingdom Metazoa; phylum Arthropoda; class Insecta; order Hymenoptera; family Diprionidae; genus Neodiprion; species Neodiprion lecontei. Next base: position 12,188,055 of record NC_060261.1, read on the forward strand.
AAAATTGAGTTATTCGAAAGTGCGCATGCGACACAGTCAAAGTCCTAGTGTGCAAAGTACTAATAACATTTGAATCGTACGCATGCGCCAACGTTGTTTTACCCCACTGTTCGGAAATGGGGCACTTGGGAAAAATCAAACTCCCCAAGCAGGTGTTGGAAATAATGTTTTTCGACTGAGAATACTTCGTAAACAAATACAGCAAGTTAGATAAATTTCACGACGAACCAGATTTTTTGTTATTTGCGGAAATATCGAAGATTTCTAACAACGGTTGATTTTTTCTGAATATAATTATAGCTTTTCCTTACGTTGGGTAAAACAAGATACAAAAATATTTATGATATTGATTTCCTGTCGCTGAAACCAAGCGCGATTTACCCCGGCCATCCTTCCGACCATTAGTCGTCTGCACTCTTGCAGCCTAGGTATTTATCATCACGAGCGGTAATACGCGGATATATACATAGGTATGATGTACATAATATTGGTACGTGTACGCTCGTGACTTCGGGGAATTGCTGCGCGTGACTCGTCAAGTGTCACGCGACAGCTCAGACAGGATGAATGGCAACCAGGTAGCTGCTAGAGTTGAGAGAATCGAAAAAGAAAATTATGACTAAGACAATGACAACGAGCTTTCTGGATTCAGAATAACGACTCCAGCCATACCGGAAACAATTCATGTTCATATAACAATTTATCCTTGTTAGTTGATTATGATCAAATTTTAATGAAACTGTTAAAAAGAGATAATATCACCGATTCGGAGGAGCATCGATTACCTACATTGATCAAATATTTTGAGGACAATGAAAAAATTTATCTGTGATTCATGCGGAAGACTACTATCATTTCAATAAACTGAGACACCTCAATTTAAAGTCGAATAAGTTGAAAGAAAGAAAAGCAGAATGACCAAAGTTTCCCTGAGTTTAAATTTACTCGTTGTCGTACAGAAGTTGAACGTAGATTTATCGGCTGTTGTGGGTCGAAAAACGTACTCTTATCACAATTTTTTTCACCCCAAGCCGACTTCAACTAGCCACAGTTCCGTTGAAATAATTTAACTATTTTTAACTGAAAAGCGGGACGAAACTAGCATATTATTTCCTCTCAACTTTTTTCCCTCATCGGTGGGGAAAAAGTATCACATTTCTCCCACAGAAATACATTAGATTTGCGGAAAATATGAAACTTGTGAGAAATATGAAATCATATTTCCCGCAAATAATTTTTTTATTTTCTATCGTTTTCTAAACTTTCAATGATATTCTAGCTTTCAAATTAGTAAAATGATCACACCTACGCATGAATAAAAGAATTACAATGATTGTTAATTCAAAATTTGAAAGCACTCAACAAACCCATAACATTTCGATTAATAAACTTGAAATTCATGACATTCTTTGAAATTTAATTGAAAGTAGGATTACCTATGAGAATAGATATTGATGTCACATGATTGTGCAATATTCAATGACATATTCTCTCCCCCCGGCGGGGGCTTTGCCACCTACACCTCCACCAGGAACTGCAGCCCTGGATCTGCTGCCTCGCTCCAGCTTTCGCTGACCCATACCCATATACTAATTGTATGCATTTTTGAAAACGAATTTTTTCATCAATAATCTACTTTCTCAATTTTACACTCGACATTGAGAAGGATAAATCGAGACCATATTTTCAAGTCAATAATGTGGCCAGAGTTGAGTCGAAAATAAAGTCCTATATGTAAAACAGGAATAAAAATCGACTATACGCTTGGGTGAAATCTCCGACTTTATTCCCTTGTGACATAATGCACTGTGATACGATTTACAGACAATCTCTGACATTTCTTGCATACGAAAATTTATGAAAAATTGGAATCGGGTTTGTCTTGGACCCATCTAAAGATCAACAAATTGACTTATAGCTACCATAATTCTCGATTAGTATTAATTTAAAAAAAATATCATATGCAGAAAAACTCAAAGATTGCCTAGAAATCAAAAGGAATTTTTCAAAACTGATGCGTGTTGAAGTTGAGTTGGGGTAAAAAAAATTGTATTAATTGTAAGACTACGTTTACTAAGGTAAAACAACCAATAGCCCTGCTTCCAAATTACGTAAAACAATAAACGAGGGCTGTTTGAATGCAGAAAACTCAAATCTTCCCAACGCTTTCTTAGTCAACGTTGTATAATCATTATTCCTAATCAAATGAAGTATACGATATTGTATTCAAAGGGTATTTCCTTTTCACAGAACCTTGGCTACTACTGACATATCTCAGCCCTGTAAATTTTAGGTATGCTGAGAACGTTTCGTTTCGATTCCTGGCACACAGATTACACACGTAAGTTCATCGCACGTACTTCCGCGGATGTATATAACGACGAAGTGTATATAATAGGTGCGTGTATAAGTATGTGTATACCGTTAGGCTATCTCAGAACACAGAATACATCCAGTCGCCGAGTAGTCACGCTTCGATTCGTACTACACGCGTGCCTTTCGACGTTTATAACGGCATCAGATCTTATTATTATGTGAGTGTATATACTTATACAGGACATATATACTCAGAGAAATTTCTCGCCATATAATTTTTTTTTCCCTGGTCGGCGTGAAAACTCCGCAGAATTCTATACTGTTATAGGACGAGTTTCTCCAAGAGTGCTCACATTCAAACTTCAACATTGGAGCTGGGATTTTAATACCCTGGACAATTGCCTTTTGGTGAAATAAATTTCCAACGCCAACTGGGTCATATTTAATTATAACAGTGGTTTTTATCTTATATTTGACTCTACATCGATTCAATGCCGGTAAATGAAAGTTTGACAGCCTGCTCGATGTTCTTTGTGCGTTCATATTCTTTAAATTGACTTGAAACTATCAGCTGATTGCCCCGTCTGACGCCATATTGCCCTAACCTATACGCCAATAATATCTGTATACAATTTGTAGTGGTTCTTAGAATAAGCTTTGTCAGAATTTGACCAGCCCGCCCCCTAAATCAGTTCAGAATGGATATACAAAAATGTCTTGCAAAGTGCAGTTCTGTATCTCGATCATGAACCATCACGCAGGGTGTGCGTGTGTATGTGTAGTTTCGAAAACATACGTTTTTATTTTTATTTCATTACACCTTTTATCGCAGGGATAACTAGTTGTAGAGAAATCTGTAATTGTAAGAAATTAGTGAGCACCAATGCCACTGTTTGATAAAAATATCAGCATCGCCTATGGAGCATTCTATGTTAGTTGTACCGAATTGATATTGGTAGATGCGATACGTTGCGAATGAAAAATTTTTCCGCCTCTTTTCAATAATTCGCCAGTGGATTTAACCGTGGTATGAAGAAAAAATTTGGCGAATACATGTGGAACTAGATCTAAATACCTAAATTCTGTATTTTCTATTTATGCGAGCGTAGATTTGGCGTTCTCATATGTGCGATAAGTTGAGTGATCATTCTCACAGGTATTCGTTTAACTTGCACATCGATGTGAATAACCTGTGATACATGCTATTAGCGAGATCGAAAGTTGCTGCAAACTGTTCATAACTAGCACGCACAACCAGAGTATTTATATACATTACATGCATTCGGAAATGTAACTTTACACGTTTATTTATTTATTTTTATTAATTGTTTACCGCAAATTTCGTACAATCAGTTGAAGAAAAGATTAACTGCGTAGTCATTGTTTCAAGTTGATGCTATACCAGATCACGATCACTACGTTTATGTGGTTTTCTGAGAGACATGCGTGCATTCAAAATGGCAGTGCAGCCAAAATGTAAGTTTAATAAAAGAATGATAAATCTTCCATTCGTACGGATAAATTCAGCGGATCGCATCTCACTGTTTCTTTTTCTGAGTAACGATACTTCTTCAAACTTTGACCAGTTACAGAATTGATGATTACACCTCTAAGATGGTTAAGAAAAGTTTGTACAATCGATATAAACGAGGAGCTGGTTTTCATTAATTCTGAGGTTACTGCACGCAAGTTAATATACAGCTCAGTCACACATTTTTAAAAATTTTTTTTATCTATCCATCAATTTCCCGATCTTTTAATAGCGACCAGACAAGCTTCGAATGATTTTACCGTTCAGAGAAATAAAAGTATAAACCACCATTATCAGAATTTAGCATTACTCTTAAAAATGGAACACTCGGTAATATTATCGAGGTTCATTTTTCTCGTAACCACTTTCAATAAAGGACGAGGCAAAGGATATGAGATAAATAATTAGCGACATGAATGTGTACCGACCGTAGTTGTGCTGGCAGTGTAACGGCAGAGGGTTGTGAGGGCTGTGAGGTGAACAAGAAAGCGACATAAGAACAAGGGCTGCGGTACACTCGTCCATGCAATCGCCCCTCTCGTTTGTCCGGCATCCTTCGCGTCCACATCCGTGTAACGGCCTCTCACCGCCTCCGTAGGATCTCTCAGAGTCATTGCCGGAGCTCGGCCTTCTCTTCCGCGACCTATAACACACAAGAAGAGGAAATGATGCGTCGTTATCTTCGAGTAAATAATGAAAAGAATTAAGCCTGCGTAACGAGTCAGTTAACAATCATCTTTTCATGCCCTAGGGATTTTATCGATTATACCAATGTCATCTAATCCACCTTGGGTACTTGTTTAGCACTTTGAGGTATCACCCTAATTCGACTAGTTGAGATCAATCGAACCGATACTAATTATAAGCAGTATTGTGATCCAAAACAGACGCAGATACCAACCAGGTGTTATTTACCAGTTTGCGCAAAATTTTCTGTCCCTTTATATTCGTGTAATTTAGTTAAGACCAAGGCTAAAACGATCGGTAAATCGCCCATAGTGACGTCATATTCCTGCAGTTTAACCGCACCGAAAAAAAAAAAAAATAATAAGGAAATGAAATGGTTAAAAAATTAGATACCACTGTGTGCAAGTGATAAATATTTCCTGCCACTAGATGGCGTCTCACGTTAATTATTTATACAATGCCTGTAGCGTACGTACATGATTATTCATCACGTATAAAAATTGCGAAGTAGTGCAATTATGAATACAGTATCAATTGCGTCTAACAAGGGGAAAGCAAGTTGGTGCCTGTGGTGTACCATATTTCCACATTTTTCCACGCGCCGTCTCAACGTGCAGCGAGATCGCTTATCGGCTAATTTTCCGACAAAGATAGATTATAAGGACTCCCGTGTAAGCGTCGACTAGCTGACCGTTCGACCACGAAGAATTTCGCAACACTTTACCACCACCGCATAATCGTGATTTGCTGCTGTTGGTGCTCTGCTACACCTGGACTGAAGAAAACGCGGCTGTGAGCCAGCCGCAAATCCGCGCTTGACTTCTCATCGGGACTTTTGCCACTCGTGCAGTTAGCGGTGACGAAAATATACCCGTTTTACCGGACATCTGGGCGGGCACCCTACCCGCTGGTCAAACCGCACCGTGCAAAAGACTCGCATACAGTCTGTAAGTGCTTTGCATGGTGCAGGTGGTCCGAACGAATTATATACCAGCATGATTTCTTTTCTATCCATCTTTCCTCGTCTATTTATTTTCCCTATTTGTTCGCGTAGGGTTATTTACTTCGCAATATACAGCGTCGTGGGGATTTACCAGCTTTCAGAAAGGGATTGCTAAGGAAAAATTCGAAGAAGAAGAAGCGGAAATATCGGTATCTAAGAATAACAAGGAATCATGACGAAGAAGCCGTTGAGAAAAGAGGTCAGGAATTTCCTCGGGTAACGAGGCTGATGCTGGTGTAGGTATACGCACTAAACGACGTCCTACGCTGCTGATCTTCCTTTATACGCACACATATGCCGGGGAAAGTGGGCTTTTAGATGCTACGGAGCGCAGCATTAGCGATTCTTGATGTGGGCGAGGTTGGGGCAATATGGCGTCGCATCAGCTAATCAGCTGATCGCTTAAGGTCGTCAATTTTCTCATTATCATAGCACGGAGGACATTGTACGAGCTGTTGCACTTTCGTTTTATGATATTGCGTCAAGAAACAGTGAAATCTATTATGAAAAACCATATTGATAATTAAATGCGATACCCAGTTAGACGAAAAGTTTCGGGACAAAAAAATTCTAGGCATCGGATTCTTCAGAGTTTCAACGGCGGGTATTTCAAGAATGAAATTTTGACTAGCGCGAATCTATGTATAAGTCAATTTTACGATTTCGACTGAGAATATTCACCGGGTAAAAAAGATCTCTTTTTACGACGATGACGGACAAGTTTATCATCACCGGTTGTTTTGCGAACGCGGGAGAATCGATCAAGGTCATTACAAGTTGATACAGGTTTTACCGCTATTGCGAATATGATATTATAATACACGGTGTTTTGCGCCAGGTGATCGCGAGTGAAAGGCAGCACTCACCGTACGTCGGTGTTCGTGTAATGCTCAGGCCTGTAACCATAATACAACGATCAACTTGCATTACAGGTAAACATAAACCTACGATAGTTATCCAGATCAACAGTTTCATTTTTACTTCTTAGCCACTGTACGTGTCTTCTTCGCTGTTGTAAACTTAGATACTGTTTCACAACGACTCACTGTCGGATCTGGTTCACGCTAGAATCTCGACAATTAGTCGATGTCTACCTACGAAGATTCCTTGTGAGGGTGAATTGGTACAATATCTGTATTAATATCCTGCACCTGTTCAACTGATCTCATCACGCAGAATGCTAAAGTTTTGTACCTGCGATCCTGCAATAACTACTATGGTATGGGTATACAGAGATAAATAAAATCCAGTGCCAAGTGAAAGTTGTGGCTGATTAACGAAACGCAAGCAATAAGAATCACGTAGCTGCAGTAAACTAGCTGTTCAATGAATAAAAATAAGTAACAATAAAGAAATACAAATTGACTAGTCAAGTGTTTTCATTGCTTTTGTTAAGAAAAAAAGATATCGATGGCGGGGCTGCGTAACTGCTGTCAATTGTAGTTTATGCTACCACAATTGTAGTAGCATACTGAAAAACTGCAGTAATATAGATACTACAATTGTGGTTACTTACATTATATACTGAAATTGCGATTGCATAGAATACAGCTAATTGTATTCTGTCCAACTTTGACTACAAATGTGGTGCCTGCTCCGGACGATATTTTTTTTCGTGTTCGTTATTTATTTACTTTTTGTGATAGCACGGCATTGCTAAGGCAAATTTTTTAAAAACTATGTTTTAAAGCACTACTACAATTCTGATAGACATATTAAATCGCATCGGGTTAGAAATTTTTTACACTTCACAGGAATTAAGACACCTTACACATGAAGACATTACGGGAATGGAAAGGCTTTGGTGCGGCGCTTCGGCGATTCTCGTTGCGCTTAATGCTCTGTAGCAGAGTAAAAATTCACGATAATAATAGACGTGATGTACGAGATTTTCCCATTAACTGCAGATGAAAAATGATCATACCTCAAAATTTACTGTAATGTGCAAGTCTAAGAAATAGAAATCTATAGCTGAATATTTCTCAACTATATAATCGACACTCTGTACAACGAAAACCATTGTAGTATGACATAAAAAAAAAATCTTGGTTTTTAACAGTGTGTAATATAACTTTCAAGTTCAATTTACTTTCAATGGTTTATTGACCTCGAAAATCTCAACAAATTGAGTTTGCATTGAAAAAAATTGATTCATTTTGAAATCTGCGTTACTGAAATTTATTTTTATTTCTAATGTAATAATATTACGTATATTTTGAAGTGTACGTTATATATTATGTTGACTCTTTGGAAGCCCAAAAAAAAAAAAAAAAAAGCGTGAGAAACGTAATTACGAAGCTCAACATCGAGGGGAATTTCATATACGATATTGAAATCCGCTGCAGGTGTAACTCTGTATCTATACTGTACAATACACATACCTAGAACGATCCGAAACTCGCGGAACCAAAACAACCGTTAAAATATTCATTCAATTTATAATAACTTATGGAATAGCATCATCCGTTCGGCTGGCCAAACATACTCGGTCACTAAGACGGAGATTCATAATGATCCGTTATTAACCGAAAACCCAAGACTTGCCGCTGTCGAAAGAAAAAAAAAATCATAATTTTTACACTCCGATCCGGAAGCGTCGATTATATTACATTGATTACAAATACAGTTATAAATCGCGGTTGAATTGCCCCCCCCCCCCCCCCCCCAAAAAAAAAAAAAGATACTATCTGCATGATTGAAAACGACAGATCGCAGAACGTACATGAGAATATATAAAGGAATAAGATGAAGCAAAAAAATAAGAAAAAGATTTGTATACGCAGTTGAATACAAGTGGATGAATGGCAATTTCCAGAGGATTCTCTCTTTCCAGTTTGTAACGGGATAAAAGTGACGTGAAATGTTGTAAAGAGGAGAGAGAAAGAGCTGGTTTGCCGCCCCCCCCCCCCTCCTCCCCCCTGCCCCTCCCCGAATAAATTCGTGTGCAGGAAAGCTGTGTACGACGTAGCTGTGTTAAAAGTATTTCGAAAGTATAATTTTATTCCTCGATAAATTTCAACACGCACGCACGCCACTGTGCGCAACACTCTCTCGATTGCGGTAAATCCGAGCGATCAGTTTTCTTTTTTTTTACTCAAATCCGGATGCATGAAACAGATTTTTTTCAGACAACGAATCGGGAACTTCTCAACCGATTAAGACGCAGATCGGTGAGTTGATTTGGCTGGATTGAGGCTGATCGATTCGAATTTTATCAATCGGGTAATACAAGGCTGTTGCCACTACTGGCCCCAGTTTCGGAACCGTGTCACGCTGCCTTGGGGTCAAAGATGGCGTCCTTAGGGCGGCGAATCGAGCGCCAAAGTCTCGACCTACTTCTTCTCCACCCAGGGCATGACCCAGTTTCGATTATCCCTCTGGTTGTCCGGGACGTCGGTGCCGATCTGACCTATTTACCGGGTTCGCCCCGGCCAGCCGTCACCCCACGTCGTCATCGAGCGGCCTAGTTTCTGGTTACTTCCCGGTGAAGGCGAGGAGGACGACTCGGACCTTTGGTAAGAGCCGGACGCTGATTAACAACGATGAATCGGCCGGACCGTCCGAATCAAAAGTTAGAAAAAGGGTGAAAATTGTTTTGAATAAAATTTTCGGCAATTTTATTCCCGTCGATGACGTCGAACACGAGAGAAACGACATTCATCCGACGTGAAAGAAGTAATTCTAAACAAATTCGAATAATACAAGCTAACATGTGAACAATATGAGAAAGGATCATTAATTAGATCGTTCAAAATGATTGAACTCTGGTATTTTCAATCCGGCTTCATTTCTGAGCTTATGATTTTGTTCACCACAGAAAGCACCTGAACAAACAGATCGTGAATAGAGTACATAATAGTACAACAGATATTCGTCAAGATTTCTTGCATGCTTTTCAGATAATTTACAGGCATCTGGTCAGTGAGAAAAATGAACCCAAAATATTCGAATATGATCAAAAGCATCACAGTTTAATCATTTCGAACGTTCTAATTATAAAACCTGTTCTCAAATTGACATCTTACAAGTTGATAACTTAAACTTGCGTTAGTCAAATTTGCTCAGACCAATTTTTATAACATATAATACTAGGAATGATATTTCATTCATACCTGTCGTTATTGGCACAAATTACGTTGCTGGAGAATTTTTAAATGATTTGTTTTTTTTCTTTACCCAACTTTTGATTCAGACAGTCCAGTCGATTCATCCTCAATTCGAATTTGCCGCAAGCCACACCCATCCCCTTGATTAATTTGGACAAGCTTGAGACTGATTCACGGTAGATACAAGTATCGATTGTTCTCTATTCCAGTTACCTGGAAGATTTTCATTTATCGACAAAATGGTATGAAAAAAAAAATTGTGCAGATTGCACTCTCGTTCCTATAACTCGGGGCGGATAAGTTTGAAATATGCAGGTCTACAACTTTGATTCGTCGTTTCAACCATTTTTATGGTTATAATGAAATTTCAATAGGTCATCTTAATCTTGAATGAAGATTGCGGACAATTTCTACGATATTTTTCTTCAGTGCAAGTGGTCTAATTAATTGGGTCGATAGTAAGTATACATCGGATTGCTGGGAGGGGGGGGACACCTGAGTGCGATTGTCCGATAATAAAGTGAAATATTTTTCGGAAATTGCTACTTCTAAAGGTCACACGACTGTTCTCTTCAATAACGAAATACCTCAACAATTGAACTTGATGAAATTCCAGTTAATCTTCTAACCAGGCTGATGAAACGAATGAGGTTGTACTTCGCAATAATAAATTTTCAAGAGAATTGTTTATTTCGATGCTTGCAAGAACTGTTTGAAATCAATCAAACCGTAATAACGTACGAATAACACATATTAATTTAGGAGGAATCAGTTTCTCTGAGAATGAATTAATCTGAATTTCCCAAAAAAAAAAAAAAAAAATACAGTGATGTTCGAATTTCTTTCAACGACTTGTTTACGCTTCGAAACTGCCAACTTCAACCTCACTGAAACAAACCTTTACACTTTTCTCGTGCAATTAAGAGCTCGCTTGCCGTCGATTCGGCAAACGAGCGTGACCCGGTTTCCCGGTTTTATTCCTCCTCCTGACCCTGTGGCAATCCTGCAGCAACCCTCCGGCAGGCATGAGCTAGCTCTTCAACAAGTAGCGCAGCGGGGGGGGGGGGGGGGGGGGGGGGCAGCCTTCCACCACATCCATGGTTGTAGCATACCTGACCTATTTATCCGATGGCAGTCGAGTCGCGCTGTATCGAGCGACCCAAATTCGCGCGCCAACCCCGCCAGGCACGACACCCCCACGGACATAGAACAGGGTTGCACAGTGCACCCTACACGGCGTAACACAGATAAAACGAAGTTATTCGATCAATGACGCGTCCTTCGAAGACGCCGCGATCTTGGCGTGCCCCCCTCCCCCGACCGCCCCCGACATCGCCCCCGCCGTTCCCCAGAGTTTCGAGATTAGGTACGCTGATCGGATCGATAAAGGTTGGGGGGGGGGGGGCGGTTTTCCTGTTTTACCGACTCGCAAGGAAAGTCCCAAGCCTCCGAATAATGGATTCTACTCAAACTTCTGGAATCGATTTCTCGGTCCAATTATGGATTTCATTGTCCTCGTAAATTCAAGTGTAAACGGACATATTTTTCAAGAGCGTAATAATTGAGTAACTAGATACATATTTTCGACAGCCTTATCTTTAGTGAATCGAGCAAAGCTACAAATCAGAAGCTCGGTATTTTGGATATGGAGAAACACTCCAAGAGTTTTCCCTTTATAATCCATGATCCGGTGGCGTGATACTTTTCCTCCAAGTCGGCAAATCGTATTTTTTTGTATATTTTTTTACTAGTCAGAAATAAAACCTAGCTCTTGAAACTATGAAAATTATGGGGTTTATCTTCGTCAAGTTCTGAAAATTGATGGAAGTACTATAAGTACATTTGCATCCCATTATCACTCGCTTTGAGGTTATGGTTATCGCACACTATTGTTTACAGCTGCAGGATCCGATATATTTTGCCCTCTGTCATCGATAACCCAAACTTTTCTGATCGACAATCACAGAAGCTTTAAGAGACTTCAACAATCAAGATGAGAAGAAAGTATGTAGTGTATTATTTTATGGAATACGATTGATTGAACCTATCGGTAAGATAGGAACCTCTCATATCCCTTTAAAGCTAATCTATACAGGGTGAGTCGGTTGATGTGTTAAAAATAGGAGGGGCCTAGTTGACTCGAAGTCGCACAGACGATTCTTAGCGTCGTATACGTATTAAAAGTGAAGGCAAGCATGCAGAGTGATATTGAGTTGGAGGAATCCCACAGCTTTTCTGTTTGGTCGAAGGGGCGAACTTGGCGCGATCTAAACTCCTCCCATTCTCGATACACGAGGTGACTCACCCTGTACAGGTCGCCAATTTCGATCGGTCCGATGTACAATATATTGCAGAAGAATCTGACATTATATCCAAGATTCGGCCGTTGTCGATTGGTAAAATTGAACAATTACTTCCGATTTTTGCAAAGAGAAAAAGAAGATAAAAAATTAGAAACTGAAATGATTTGTGCTGTTGTAAAGATAAGTAAACTGTTCCGTGCAGCAAAGTGCCTAACCTTTATCTTCAGCTCATTTATAAAACAGGCGACTTTCATAGCTATAATATATTAGAGTGATCCTTATTTAGGGCTCGGGCGAATTTTTTCCAAATTCGGGTCCAAATAATTCAAAACCAATTCCCTAATTTTTTCAGATTTTTATCTCAACTCCAAGCCCAGCCCGTACCAGGTTGGATTTCCTCGTATCAAAATACACGTGTTTCCGCTTTATGCTCAGTGTATATTTTATTGTAAGAGTAATAATTTTTTTTTAAATTCTGGAACTGTAAGATTTTATTGGGCATTAGTGCAACTATCTGATAAAAAATTCACAACACCGTATCCCGTATAAATTGCACACTGTGCACGAAGATAATAAAAGAGCAGATTTTACTCAAAACTGCAGGAAAAAAGTGACACATCAGGTTTTTTGATAAAATAGACTGCGTAACGTGCAGAATTTACTGTGGAATCAGTAAAAATCACTGTGTGCAGAGTAAAATCTGCTACATATATAGTAAGAAATATAGTTGACATGGATATTTTTAACCAAAAATCCTGATGTGTTCCTCCTTTCTTGCAGTTTTGAGTAAAATCTGTTCTATTTCTCCTCTCCGTGTGTAAATTTTGTCATTTAAGTGCATGTAACGCAGATACAAAATCTTCCACTTACAATTAATGAAAGAGTAAGTGCTAGAATCGGATCAATCGAGTTGTGATAGAGAACCGATAAGGGCGGCAGAGATAAAACAATGTACAGACGACCGGTATGCATTGTGCGCAGACTTGGGTTTTACATAGCGTGATGCACCTGACCCATATACCCACCGAGTTCGTATTGATTGACCTAATTCTCTGTGAGCCAGCGGACCCAGCGCGGCTTGCCGCGAATCGACCAAGTTACATTACGCAACCCGACCCAACGTGAATTCTCGATATAATATATTTGTACGGTATCCGAGGCTCTCCGATGCCGCAGAAGCGGAGGATGCGACGGGCAGGCCAGAATTAACTCCTCGATGCTTTCCAAATACTGGAGTTTCTAATTAGGTTATTCGAAAAACGCTGTCGATCGTAATTCCATTGTGATGACGATGAGACTGCGCGGAGAGAGAAGCGAATGTAAATTTTCATTCAGTATTGGCATTTATTTCAAGTGCTGAAGAAGAATCACCGCAACTGTTTGTCCCAATTAATTGGGGACCTGGATTTGAAGGCCGGTAACTTAAGGAGGAAAGAAATGCTACAGCATTTATAACGACGTTAGCGTTAAGAAACGTTGGAGTTTTCTACTTCCGAGCAATTCTCGTTCATTCTTTTACGTAATTTGGAAGCAGCGTTATCTCGGCTGGTTTTCCTGTGGAAACGTAGTATCAACGCAATTTTTGCCCATAACTCAACTTTAGCGCACTGCATTTCTATCAAGAAAATTCAAACAATTCGCAGCATGCTTTAAGGTTTCCTGGATAGGATAATTTTCGAAATATTGAAATCCATCGAAAATTAGAGTAATTATGAGTAATCATAGCACAAGAGGTGGCCTTCGACAAGGTTAACGACGAACAAAGTGGCGAATTATTTGAAAATCTTGAGAACGTTTTTAACGGAGCTACGATGCGTTGAAATTGAGATAGGGTAAAATGTTGCACTAAAACTATGTTTTGCTATGCAAAACAGTCGATAACTTCGCTTCCGAATGTCATAGACCAATTAATGATGACTGTTCGAACACAGCATGATACTGCTTCTCCAATGCCTTCTCGGTAAGTGATCCAGTATTTGTTTTCACCGAATTATGGGAGCTCAGATTTGGGTGACCCAATTTATTGAGATGAAGACTAGTACAACGAGACATCTCTTCAAAATTAAGAAGAGAATAGAGATGTATGTGTACATGAACCAGAAGAACGTGGATGGAAACGATTTTCCATGTAAAACATACATCCTCCATAAAACATACGAAGAATTCACTCGAATCGATATTAGACTGACCTCAATAAATTCTAGGTGTAAAGTTGAGGTAGCCTTCACGGAGAAAAATCCAAAACCGCATTTGATTGTTGTACGGAAACACAGTTTGACTACTTTGACCACCTCAATGTTCTTGGGCTTGAAAGTGACGAAAAGTTATGATGAATTTCGGATGGAATAAAAATTGAGCAGTTCAGGTTGGCTTTCAACGTTTAACCATTGGGACGATGAAAGAACAAGCTGCATGAAAGTAAGAGGTCGTCGTCGTTAGAGGCGTGGATGGATGTTCCAAAGAGGTAGGTGATTACGACGATTAACTGTTGTGCATCGAAATCAGTTTTGCCTGCCTACCTACCCTACAACCCAGGTTTGTCACTGCTGTCGTCTATTGTTCGTGCGAATCAGAGCGCGGATGAGTAGGTTATTATTAGAGGTACTAAAAGTTCTAGGCTACGTAATAGTTTGGATTCTAGACGGCAGCGCGTCTTCGTCATCTTTTACGTAGGCCACAAGGTCGAGCGATGGGGACGTCCACGAGAGAATCGCAAGCATATTCATGATGGTCGGTTACCTACGAACATAATGTCCAAGCCTCACGCCTTTCGACGAAACAGTCGAAGATCCCAAATTGCGTTCCGAAATTTGCGGTAGAACCTTACTTGCTATCTGGATGTTGAGGAAATACGTTAGTCACGTTCCCGAAGTTAACGAAAAAGCTCCAAATTAACACAAAATTATTTAAATATTCGCTAAACTACATAACACCTTCGTAAATGCAATACAATTTTATCTGAGGTTCGACAACTGAACTTGAGTGGAAATAAAGTTGACAATTGACTTGAAGTAGTATAATGAACATGACAAAGGAATAAATTTGAATCGAGAGCTCTTGACTTTCCAGTAGAGAATCTCACAAAGAAATCGAAGTGCAGGCAGCACTGGATGACGAATCGCACCAATAGCGTAATTTGATGAAGACGAAAGTATTTAGATACGATGTATAGAACCAGGTTATGAGGTGCAGTGAACTTTAAGTGTGCGCGTGCCACCAGACGATGATTTTATTTGTACGACCCAGTTCGCCTTCTATCTCGTTATTTCTTTCTCTCGTTGTCACCCCCACACGGTAAGTTTAAAAAGAATAGTTGTAAACAAACTAATATCAACATTTCATTAGGTTTTATCGAAAGTTTTCTGCAGGTGTGCGTCGTCGAATCATTAATGCCAAATAATATCAGCCACAAAAATGTGTAGAGCAATGTTATTTTGATACTTGATACGCTCGGTACTTAGATGACAATGAACGATGATCTAGTTTACTGAAACACATATGTATGTATATACCGACTGTGAGCAGCGTCAAGTGGACTTTAGAAAGCTAATGACATCTGTGAAATTTGTAAACACGTGCAAGGGAAGGAAGGAACATTATGTTATATAAGTCAACGTTATCGTGATACTACGTTATTTACAGTGATCTTGGAAGAGAGTTTCTAAAGAGGGGCTAGAAAAGATAAAAAGAAGATGAGCAGCAGCCCGGAATGCCTTGGAAATCGGTTGGGATGCATTAAATGTGGAACACAAAGGTTTTCCTGTTTCGAATTCACTATTTTCTATACCGAGTCACTGTGGCGGCACCAAAAACTCTTGACTTAGATATATTTGTGTGTGAATTTGTCTATATATTGCAGCTTCACGATACTTGGACGCGACTAATCGATTGGCTTCGACCATAAATGGACTGTAAATAAAACACACAATTCATTTCATTCGAATTAAGCCACACGCCAAGAAATTGCCATGACATTTTTTGAATTTACAAACTAAAGGTATCAGCTAATCGTCCAATGTGACCCGATACTGCATTATCAAGGATTTCGGTGATAATAAAATTACCTGCCGTATCTTGCTATCACGTTTTTTTAAGAGAAACTTACAAAAAATCGAATAATATGAGTTCACCGAGCACAGAGTCGATAAACGAAAACGTCCATAAGGTATAATTTAAGAGACGTATGACCAGTGCGGTGTAAAAGAGACTAATTTTCAGACCCAACATGGAAATTAGAACCCAAATAACCGGTTTATACATGTACAGACCCTTAGATTAATATTGACACATTCAAGGTCACTGGTGTAGTCTGCTACCACTTGCTCGACATGGGAAACAGATGCCATCAGTGACCTTGAACGTGTCAAAATCAATCTAAGGTTTCGTACATTTCCATGTATAAGCGTACGCAAATTGTATACCTACATATATATATATGCATGAGTTTAGCTGTCGCGGTCACCGTCTAACCTTGCACCTCAAGGTAAGCTCTGGCCTATGATTACGTCACGCAAGTTCAATTTGCATTCTCTGGTATAGGAAACGATGATGGGCGCATAATGCAGAGAGAAATTCATTTCGGTATGCGCGCTGTTAACATATTTATATGTCAGCGATTAGAGTTTACTCACGCTAATATGCTAAGTAAAAAATGGGTAAAAAGAGCTGAGGAATATTCTCGAAGGTCGGTTATTCTACATCGAATGATTGATTTCTGGCAATCAGAGTATTCTTCAAAATTTCATAAGCGAGCTTCTTTATGGCTGAAAGCAGTACATTTTTCGATTATAGCTGCTGAACTTGACCTGTGGTCTTACCATCATATTCATACCTTCGCTTAAGGATGATTGATCTCACTCTCGAACCAAGGACCACCAGTTAATGGATCTGACGCAATACCTATACTTCCGCGAAGCCCTTTCCCTTTTACGAACGCGTTTTGTGTTCTCGCCTTCTGCAATGCCGCAATATCACGAACCCCAATTTGTATTTGATCAAGGTTTCCATTTTGATCTCGTCGAGTGACTTGGAGTTATTTGAATTCAATTAGTCTTCTGACTCCATGGAATTGCTTAAATGTAACCCAAGTTTTTTCAAGTCACATAAACTCACTAGAAATTGTTTGAATTGGAATGATGTCTTCTGACTTCACGAAGAAACTTGAAGCCACTCGATACCATCCCGTTCACGAACTCACTTATTAAGTAAATTAAAATCAGTTGAATTCAAGTGCAGTTACTCAAAATCATTTGAATTTCACTGATGCGTTTCGACTAACCAAGTAACTCGAAATTCCTTCAATTCAATCCAGGTCCTTAGATTCCCAGACTCTTGACGAAATATTATCAAATATAAAGTGCGATCTAGCAGCATGTTTGAGAATCTGTTTTAGCGACATAGTGACTTGAATTGGCCATAGTAAAACATCCTCTTGCCGGCAAGAATGTGCCTATACGTATGCCTCGACACGTGTAGCGTTAACGAAACGCCCTGTGCTGGCCTTGGCTGCATTCGTGATTGTGCAGATCATATATGAAAACACTGTAGAGAGGTATTTCCGGCAAGCCATTCTGTAGTACCAGTTGGCCCTTCGCCAGCCAACGATGTAACGGATCCTACGCAATAGGGCGTTATGAGATCTGATTTAAGGTAGTTCAGTCCATAACATCCGTTACGACAGAAGAAATTAATATTTTAGTACATAAGAATTGAATCATGATCCTTTCAGTTATGACGAGTTTCAGATTATGTTATCGACCTACAGATAAGAGAAAAAAGTTGACAAAATCAAATTCTTAACACTGTTTCTCACGGTGAAAGTGATGTTGAAAGCCTTTATTAGCAAATCAAACATATTTTCAGAAGACAAAATTTGTTGAAAAAACTAACGGTGTGTTAAAAATTATGGAAAGATTCAAATTTCACAACAAATTATTAGGCGACCGAATTTATGACGGAGATATGCAAAATTGAAAGCAATTTTTCCATCATAGGTAGGTTATAGGATCTCTAGATTTGAGAACTCAACAAACCCGTAATAAATCAAAAAAAAAAAATTCTTACAGTAGTTATTTGATCAAATAATTCAGTTTGCCGAATTTGATTTCACAATTTCATCACTATTAATGAACAAGCAAGGACGTATTTTCCAAAACGGTTAAAACCGAAGAAATACGGCTGTTCGCAATTGAGCGACCTTAAACGTGCCGTGACTCCTGAATTTTAGAAATTGGTCAAAGAATCTATTTTTTGTTTGGATTCATTGGAAGACCATCTATGACGTTGATTACTAAAATCTATGGGTTTCCGATAAAGGAATTCTATGGTAACCTCGATCTCTCCTTACCGAAATCACTGAAGAGATTGTGGACAGTACCATTTGATGTCTCTCTCAAAGCTCTCAAACTTTCGACTAAAGAATTTCCCCGTGACCCCAATTATTGCTCCTGAGATATTTGACAATTCTACTTAACATGGAACACCCTATACAACCGGTGAAACCATAACAACGTCAGCTGATCAGGATTAGGTAAAGAGAAAGTCGTTGGATCGTAAAAACTGGCGAAGACTCAGCTGTTCCGTTTTGCTGGAAAAGAACTGATACAACATCGGAATGAAAATGTGGAATATAGGTATATGAATATGTTCAGCATATAGATCTATAACGTATGATCTAGCAACGATTCTACGGCTCGGCCACAAAAATTGAACCTTTCACTAAAATGTAAAATTTTTAGAGGTTAGCCTGCACGTTTACAGCATGCAATAATATATAAAATTGAGAGTTTCAGGTTTTTCGGGTGAAATTTCCGAGACGTCATTGATCCTGCGGGTTAATAAAAACGATAATTATTCTGTGCCTGAACGGTGGAACGTCCTTTACCTTGAACATGGGTATGATAAGATTTCGTGTGAAAGGACCTTCATAAATAAAATGGAACTAGACGACGAGACGGGGCGGGGAGGAAAGAGGGGGACGGGTTTAGCTAGGGCGCAGACATGCGTCTAGACTACTTTATAGACGGTTAAAAGGACCAGGTCAAAGAAGTCGACAGCTTTAAAGGAACCTCAGACTGACTAACTGAGTGACTGACTGACTACAAGAGGTTTGAGATCACGGATCTCGACTGTTTGTAATGAGATATCTAATCTGGTTGAAATTTATATTCAGGTAATATTAGCGTTTCTAAATGACCAATTTTAACTTTTCCATTTTTTTTTTATGCAAGGCTTTTTGTGGTATGACTATTCAGACGATTTTTCAATTCCATCTTTTTTAAAACTCTTCGAAGGATTCTCTAAAGTTAGATCGGTTTTTGCTGTGCGACGATTTTTCATACATAAATAATCAATGTTCAATCGTTTGACATAATTCTGAGCCGTTTTAACGATTCTGTATAACAAACATTTAAAAATTATGAAATAGGTGAATTTGATTTTGAAGAGAAATTTTTCAGAAACACGATACAACATACATGTCAAATTATTTCACCTTTTATACTGATACAAAACAATGCGAAAAGAAATGAGAAACTTGTATACGTGGCATGAAGTAAAGAAGCAGCTGGCAACTGATCAATATTATTGTTTGCGTCTGTGTAGTGACGTATTAATGATGCATCGCATTGCGTTTGTCGGATATATATACATATATCCGTGTACATGCTCAATGCATAAACTCACGAGTAAAGCGTCATAATATGTCTATATTATTAATATAAGGTATTCGATAAGATATATCAACCTGAGTATGTTTTGAGAAAACGTTTTTCTTTTTTCATTCGGATGACGCTTTCACATCGAATGATGTGAAAAAATTCAGCGGCATCAGGAAGATCTTAAGAAATGATAAGAATCATTTCCCAAGATTTTTCGAAATGTGTAACACAGTTTCGTATTGTACAAATTGAGAAGAGGTAACTTAAGGGGACCCGGTGGTCTAGAAATTTCGAAAAATCGATTTTTTTTTTCGATATTTCGAAAGTATAGTATCTTAAGAATATACTGTGAAATTTTCATGCGGAAATTCCCAATATTATAGCTTCTACAGCCCATTCCAGGTAGAGAGCGGTCCGTGCGCTCCTAACGGGTTCAGCACTCGGAGCGCGGTAGCTGTCCCGACCCTTCTCCGCATTTTACCTTTACATTTGTAACCGAATACAATATAATCCCTTCGGAATACAAACGTTCCGAAGGAATCCTCTATGGTGCCGGAATCGCGGATTAACTGTAAGTATTCAAAATTTGCTCAATTTTTGAAAATACCTGTACCTCAAACTTTAAACTCATTTATCTCGAAACGACTTTTTTTGGCACGGCGGGGGTGAAAATAAAAAAACTATTCAACCGAATGACTTGAAATTTGGATATGTTGTTCACAACATGTATGGCTATCGTCGGAAATAGAATCATAATTTTATTTAAATAATTTCCTATTGTTTACACTAAAAAACTAGTGAAAAAAAACCCGATTTTGCGAACTTTTTTTTTCAACGCCCGCCATTTTGTCAATTTTCAATTTTTTCGATTTGTTCTAGTTCCGACCATAACTGCACTCTTTCTGATTAAGAATGTCTTTGAATTTTTTGTTTCTGATGAGTAGAAGTCTCGAAATCACCTCCGCAGTTCGGATCCGATTTTTCGAGAGGGTCATCTTTAGCGGCATTTTTATAATAATAAATATTGTTTTTAAAAGAAAAAAAAAAATTTTTTGTATGATTAATAAACGTAGTAATAAGCTCGAAAAGTTAGAACATCGTTTTTTTTATTTTTAATAGCAAAAAAAAAAATCGTGAAAATAGGTGTCATTTTCGTGCGCTAGACCACCGGGTCCCCTTAAAACTGAAAAATTTGACGTGTCAAACACCATTTTTTCGTACCGCACATCAACTTTGGAAATCTTATGAGACGAGTTAAAAACAAAATCTACATGGTGATAAACCTGATATGCAACTCACCCTATGACGTGGGGCACGTCGATCGAGTGTGAAGAGGCTCTCTTACGATCCCCAGCCATGTCGGCGAGCCGAGCAAAATCCGTGTCCTGATCGGCGAGCCGAGCACTCTTCCGTGACTCGAGCAATCTGACCTCCTCAATACGTTTTGTAAGTGTCACCGTGCCCTGAAACAATATTTTTAAAACATTGAAAATGGTCGATCAACTTCAGTGAGGGGTGCGAGGAAAACAGAAAAATCGGCTATATCTAAAAACATATCGACGAGCCTGAAATTCACGGCAAAAATGTGTAAGAAAAAATTGAGCAGTTTCATATATCACGTTATTGTATTAATAACAGTCGTAACATCGGCATAAGTGATACCAGTAATAGTGGTATGTAACAGTGATATTGTTTGGTATTAATGATAGTAATAATAATAATGGTATCAACAGCATAAAGTTCCGTTGTTTGATTATTAATTAACTCTCTCTTTCCTCTTGCCATCGGCTGAAGTTTTGATGATTGCACGGTATATAAACTAACCGAACATCAAGATGATAATATTTGTTCACGTCAACGTTACGGACTTCAACCCCATGATACGATATATAAAAACTGTGGCTGAGGTATGTGCCCTGAATATACAAACATGCAGAATTGCAATTCTGAATGACGCGTGCAGAAATGACAGGTAAAGGTGTGGTATTTATTTCTGTAATTGCATACATACCCAAGCGGACGAATTGATACGAGTCAGTGGCAAGATCGATAAAATATAAAGACGATGGTTATAATTATTGCAACAAAAACAGAATATTAAAACGGAAAACTGCAGATTGATGTTTGAAAGTGGAAAATACTAGTGATTCTTTGAATTTATGAGCGAGATGCCGATGACGAGAGTAAACTTTCCGGTGTTCAGGGTGAATCACATACTCGTTTCGCACAACGCATTATCAAGAAGCATCGCGAGGAGAAAATCCGCCGAGAGAACTTTACGATCTTCCGAATGCCGGGTTTACCAGTTGCACCGATTCGAAACAACATACGCCCCGTGGCTTACGGTAGATGTTATTTTAATACCAACGACAGAAAACCGGAAGCTCGCGGGTAACCTCAACTTGTTCCACATGCTGCTTCAATACGGGATCTCTTACGTTATGGGAAACATGTGCTCTTAAGGATATGCGAGATGTACAGTCGGGTTAAAAATCTGTCGATAAAAAGATACCAGTATTTGTTTTTTTTTTTTTTTTTTTTTTTACAAAAAATTAATCATCAGCCCTTGGAAGAAATTTTTTTTTTTCCGCATAATTACAGTGACGAACAAAATGTTCGTGTGTCGCACGTGTGCCTAACGGTTAATTAGGAGTTACACGACGTGCTCGTTTTATAAATATGGATATGTATACGTATATGCATTCACGCGTGAAAATATCCGCAATCAATTGCGTGACTCGGACATGAAAACAGGAAGATCGAAGTTCTTTCGAAATGGAGGAAATTTCTTTAGGTCAACTTTCAGTAGGTATAATAATTTTATACACTCACAATCAAAGTATATATATCAACTGTAACGCAAACATTTATTAAAAAAATTTGTATTACCGAAAAGTTTTCGCTTACGATTAGGATATTCTTGCGTGTCGTTCTTTTACTTTTCTTGTTTACAAATAATTTCGAGTGAAAAATTATGAAGTCAGAAACGTGAAAATTATGTCACATAAGTTTTATCCACTTATCACAAGCTGCTAAAATTGATTAATGATTAAAAAAATATCGCGTTACGGCCTTAAACACCGTAATCAGAATCATCAAGTCAAGCGGCAGAAATAGAAATTAATTAACATATTTTCCTCGTCATGTATATTTCATTTGATACTTATATATATATATATATATATATATATATATATATATGTATGTGTGTATATATATGCACATTATATGCAAACTCGTCAAGATGTTTTCTTTGTTTGCATGATATTGATTTAAACATACGAAAATGTTTTACTTTGGTTGCATCAATCCACGTGTCGAAAATATTGCATCACTAATGGTATATGTATAGTATACGTATTAAACACAACTTAAATGTGTTAAAACATGCATAATGTTTTTGGTCATTCGTTACTATCGACAAACATTGGACAACTTTTTTGAGAGGGTTTGTCCTGTTTTACCGACAAATTCAGCAAATTGTATATTTGCACATTTTTTTGAACATTGCATCAATTATTATGGGAAATGATCACGGTTTGGTGTTGAAGGGAATTAATTTTTTAGATAATGAGTGACGAAGTACAAAAAATGTTCGGTAAAACTCGCAAAATGTGTGGTTAAAACAGGAAGGTCCAGTTGAGATGTTCAGTTTATCAGACACTATAAATATATTTCAATTTCTTTTTCTTTTCTCCTCTCCATTCCCCTGTAACCAACACCCTACTAACGGTCAGCGGATATTGTCAATACAAGTATTTTCGATCTGCAAGGTCTCGATTATGTGGTCGAAACTCATACAAATATAACGCTCATGCTATGCGATGCCTGTAACGTTTTATGCCATCCGGAATGCCTCGTGATCGATATTTATATTCATTATACATACAATATATAAGTTCAATTATTATGAAACGTAAATCGTTGTGAATCTTTCAACGATTTATATTATCCATCGCATGCATATATGCATTAGGGTGGTCCTTAAAAAAGTCATTTTTGAATTTCGATCGTCTCACCCCCGAAATCAATTCCGAATGATTCAAAAATAATTCTCTAGTTTTTCAGATTTTTGTCTCAACTCTAACCCGTGCCCGCAAAAGGATGGGTTTTGCCATTTAACCTCGCATTTAACCCTTTCAGGGACAAAGTAAATCTACGCGACTGATTTAGATAAAATTTAATACAGGGGAGTTTTTTGGATCGCTGGTTACGAATCTGCACTCAAAATTTGAAAATTCAGAATGGCGGATCTAATACGATGAACCAAACTCCAAAGTCGTTCGATTTCGATAAAACTCAGTACCCAGGGATTTTCGAGGTCGGAAATTACGAATCTAAACTCGAAATTAAGAAAAATCAAAATGGTAGACTCCATATGACAGCTTCAAGTGACTTTTGGAATTTTGGTTAGCCATATTGGATCAATCATTTTGAACTTTTTAATTTCGAGTTCAGATTCGTAATCAGCGACCTCAAATACCTTCACGTATCAAGTTCCACTAAAATCAAGTGACTTTCTGGATTTTAATCCGCCATATTGTATCCGGTATTTTGAATTGTCAAATTTAGAGATCAGATTCGTAATTAGCGACCCAAGGAACTCCCCTGTATTGGACTTAGTAATCCGTAATTATGAATACATTATTTGTAAAATAAATAATTATTATCTTTTCACCGACTTACCCAATAACTGCAGCATTTCACAATGATTACCAAATTAAACCCATAAATATAAATAACAACTTTATCCATAACAATAATCGCACCATCGAAGACAACAGCAACAGGATATCGGCGATGGTGACAATAACAACGGCCAACCGGGCACATGTATGAATACCGGATATCTCCATGACGCCTACTGACGTCAGTCCTGAGTCCGGTATTGCGTATTACGGCGACGCGACGGCGTAACACATCGTAACGATATTATTACCAGAGATGTGTTTGTTAAATGCAAGATTTTTCTGGCTACTGCGTCATAAATTGCAAAGGCGTTTACCCGCGTCAATTCAAGAGAAAAAATTTCCCAAATTGTTACGTCGAATGTCTGAAACCTACTGTCAATTTTAAGGTCAGAGATGTATGAAACGATCTTTTTTGTCCGCCATTTTTATGACGTCGTTATTCGATATACCCAAGCTAACCTAACCTAACTTCGCACTTCTGTTCTAACCTGGAAAACCCAGATTTCTGCACCATTTCGTAGTAAAATACTGTGCAATGACGTCACAGTACATTACTACGAAGAGATACAAGTATAACGCCTGTTAATGTAACTTTTGTGATTCTCATCTGTCTGAAAAGAAAAAAATCATTTGACAAACTTGACATGTGTATTACTTTCACAATAAAATTGGATTGAAAAAAGAAAAAGAAAATAAAAAATGACGATATTGACGGTTTTATGCATTCCTACAATTTCTCAACGCAGAGGTATCTATAGCTATAATAATAAATTTCTGTATACAACACGTACCTACACGTGTATGTGAAAAATGTTCAAAACACCGAGTGCGCATTATAATTCTCGCATCGTCGATGATATAATAAATATTAGTCGTGCACGCGTGTATGTAATAATTGCAATAATAGTGTACATAGTTTTGAAGGCTGAAAAAGTGACGTTCAACGCCGTCACGCGCATAGGTATGTACGTACATATATGTATACATATAATATGAGTGGTCCACGGCTTGTCTTGTAACAGTACACTTGCAAATACTGTATCCATAGACATATTTACACGCACATATTAATTCACACAGATCATATGTATGTGTTCTGTACAGTAAATGACGATTTCCATTTGTCAGACGTATTAAGCGTGTGTTGGCCATACAAAAAGAGCGAGAAAGCGAACGAGAAGTTGATGGCGATGGGGGGGGGGGGGGCAAAATGGAGGCAAAGGTCGCACAACGCGGAACGGCAGCAAAGATTTCCTGTTTTCTCGGTAGAGACATGACAGAGTGCGGATTTATTACGCGATATCAAACCTACGCCTACATAATGCCTGATACATAGTTCCGTATGGGGTAAACCAAAAGAATGCGCGCGCGAATCCTGCGTAGCTGCGTCACATGTTAAACCAGTGCCGAAGGCGTAATCGTCGATGCCTTGCTACATCATAACATAGTGTAACGCATAACCTCATTTCGAACGTTCCTATTTTACCGACGGGTTCCACAAATCGTATTTCACACTTTTTCCTTCTCCCGGGAAACGAAATCTTCGCCAAATTTTTTAATCCGCCATAACCTCAAAGCGATTGATAATCGGCTACAGTTAGATTTGTAATGTTTCAAAATCAATATTTCCAGCTATTTCACTATTCAGGAGGACGCAAAAAGTGTGAAATACGACCGACCGAATTTTTCGGTAAAACAATCAATTCCAACATAAGTGTTTCTGATCTCTTCGACCCCAGCATCGATCTTTTCTTTTGTGTATCTTACCCGATACATTAATAAAAAAAAAAAAAAAAAACGGAAAGTTAGCATGAATAATAGTAATAATAACTGTAAAAAAGAACCGTGAGGCAGGTCAGTCCATCAGATGTCCCCCTTTAGATCTGAGGTGGGTAGTTATAACACAGTTCCATATATATAACGACAATCGAGTATTTATACAGTATGCACCGCCTTATGTATTATTATAGGTTGTATAGGCTTGGCGTGTTGGATTCAGACCATTACTCAACCGGGAAAGGCTCAGTTAGGTCAGATTAGGTTAGGTTAAGCTATGTTCAAATGGTCAGAATTCAACGCACTGAGTATGGCTGCATACATCTCAGGTATTTAACACGGATTGTACATATGTGATATGATGCTCGTTTATTTGCTGAACGAGCCAGTCACGCCATTGTTACGTAGAGACTGAAAAAGATGCCGTTGCCAAACGTCAAGTCACACACGGCGAGTGAATTTATCTATACCTTTATCTAAACCTGTATTCACAGGTATAAATACGCATGTGTATGTGGGGGAATTTCGGATGAAAGAAACATTTTTTTTTTTTTTTGTTCCCGCCTGAAAAGCTTGTATACAGGAAAAAAAAAGTTGTAATCCTCGCAGGTTGATCCCGGAAGCATTTATTGTTAGCAGAGAATGGAATTCTTTACAAACGTGTCCCTTGAGCGAAATTCGTTCAAAGGTTATAACTATTAACTATGCTTAAATAATTAATTATTGAAAAAAATTCACCTTTAAATGGTTTCAGTAGTTGAACAACTGCTTCACAACAAACAATCACAAAACGGATATTGCGAGAGTATTAAGTCAATTGGGTATCGAGATCTTACTTAATGAGGGTAGACAGGAATCAGGGCAATATGGCGGCGCGCTAGTTGATCAGCTGATCGTTTTCGGCTGATTTGACAAATATCACGGTACAGTGAGCATCGTCCAAGCTGTTGAACTTCTATTTTGTAACATTAAGTCGACTCGGGGTGGCATATACGAAAAAACACGAAAAAACCTTGTACTCGAAACATTTCTAACGATTTTTTTCTTAGGCATCGAGGAAAAGAAAATAACATTTATTAGACGGTTTTGACCGTCTTGCGTGCTTCCCATCAGAAGCGTAAGATTCTAACATGTAAACATTCATCTACATACATTCTTACATCAGGTGCTCCAGAGACGAAAACTTTCTATTCACACATATAAAGCACAAGAAAACAAATTTGAACTTACTGGTGATGAGAGGAATTAACGACAACAGAGTCAGGGCGGCTAAGTGGTCTAGTGGAGTAAGGCTCCGGTCAAGCATCTCTAGATACCAGGTTCGATTCCTGGCTCCGTCGTTAAGTTTTCAAAATCGCCAGTTTTTCAAATTTACATCTCCAAAAAAGAAAATAACGTTTACGATAACGGAATATGTGATCCAATAATTCTGGTCTAAAAGAATCTTCCCGCCACCATCTTAACAATAGTAATTATACCGGAAAGGCTTCGTAAGTAATTGCAGACAGCTTGATCTCCTTGCTGAAAAGCTTCAATGCAACCTGCACCCTGCGTATTAGACATACCGCGGCAAACACTGGCACGGGTAGACAGGCAAGTTAAAATAAGAAATTTGAAAGCCGGAGGAGAAAGTGGTAGGTTGATGATCACGTGGTGCCGGCGACGTAGATCGAGCAGTAACTACTCGGCTCACGGGTAATAAACAAACGGAGCGTGTCGGGCGAACCGAAACGCTCAGTCGCTGCGCGATCGATCGATAGATCGATTTTATTTGCACTTTCAATTCGCAAATATCGAGATACGCAAAGGCCATCCTGTATCGAATCGACCAATGGTAAAATAAAATAAAACAAAAAATCAATCCATCGTGGAACGGATTTCAAAACGACAAATGTTTTCGGATACGTATTACTCAAAAACCGTTGCACGAATAGGTAAAAATTTTTAGAGATTTTAGAGGCGCTACTATTACCTGAAAATATTTTAACCAGAATAAAACTTCTGAGGTGAAAACTAGTCGTATTGGCATGGAATGTCTCACATGTGTGTAATATAATATTTAAACCTCTTGTATTTTACAGGTGGAAAAACAACGCACAAATTTTACACTATTCGAGAGAACTAACAATATTTGACCAAGTGCGTTTAGATTGGAAGTTGGAATTGATTTACGTCATAAATAATATTAATAGATAAGATACGAAAAAGAATTCCTTACTTTCTTATATGACATAAACCTCGACAACGAAGGACTCATTTCATCCTCAATAATACACACTCATAGATTTGAAGGATTCGTTTTTGAAGGTTTATAGTCAATTTCAAATAGGTATTGAGGTGTACGTACTATTATCCACATACATAGCGCAGACATCTGCTGGCATTGAGCTGGAGGACATGCCACAATTGAATCGACAGTAAATTTTTCAGTGACAGTATAACAAGCAATTAAAACACGCACAACTCGACATCAAGCTGACGTATTATAACTACACCTATATTATTATACGTATGGGGAATTCTATGCGAACCCAACCAATGTCTAACCTTACCATTTCTGATTTAGTTCAAAAAATTTTCAGCAATTGTTCCAACTCTGAAACGGGACTCTGAATTTTATTAGAGACTTAAATAATTCATGGAATTATTTTTCGATGTTGAAAAATTTCAAAAAATTATACGTACAAAATTCTCACTGACACTCGTTTGTCACCTCCAAAAGCATGTTTTTTTTCTCTTCAAGCCAAGTTTTTGGGGTAACTTTAACTCTCATGTCAGCAAGATTGGCTAAAGTTTCTTTCAGAATAAGCCTTTCGCAATCAAAAATAAGTATTTCTTTTTTTTCTTTATTAATTGTGTGATAACGATCGAGATTTTTACCCGTGAATTAAATAATGCGCATCGTGAAGTCTTTCCGTTTAGACATCATGTTTTACAGTATTGTAAATTTATGCAAAAGCATCGGAAGCTATTTTTTTTAGTACTTCATGCATTTCAGCGATTACTTTTGTTCATTCTCTTTGTTGGACTTGAATTATTTAATTCACCCGAAGTAGCAACAGCAGCAGCGGTAGATTACTCACAATCAGATTGCGTTTTGCGCACGTGCAGTGCTGACCACCTGCAAGGTTCACCTTATTGCTATAACACCGCCTTTTCGAGATTTAAATACAACGATTAAAACCATACGCCTTTGTCGTTCAAACAAGGCAGTTTCCTCCGTTCTTGAATTATACATATAAGGTATACGCAAACTGAACAATAGCAATATTATTTTCTTCTTTTTTTTTTTTTTTTTTTTTTTTAATTCGACAGCAGAATATTACACAGCATTGCTCTTCATAGAGGAAAAAAATGACAAGCATTCGTGACATTTTTTCGCAGAAAAATCTGTAACTTTACAGAAACGATAAAATATAGTGAAAATGATAAGATTTGTTGAAAACTCGATATAAGGCGACAATTTTTTTTCTCCAGACATTTGTCGTTTTTTTTTTTTTTTTCCGTAACATGTGTCACACGCGTTTACTTGAAAAACAAAGAAAGAACAAAGAAAAATTATGATCAGTTTTCAAACGGTTGGAGGTGTAAATATTTAACATAATCGACATTTAGGTATAAAGTATTTTTCAAGAGTTATACTTCAAAGATCGGCCAAGTTCGCTGGTGTAAAATCAAAGAGCCACGTTGTTCTTTTTCTTCTTTTACTTCGGCAATTCAACGGGAAATCGAAGGAAAAAAAAAAAAACTAATCAACTTGCGGGGTTTCCAAAGAATAAGTAACGAGAAAAATAAGGCGAGAGAAAATAATTGAGGTCCTTAACCTGCAGCCATATATTATACGTATATATATTTATACATTGTCGATGTACGTACTTATGTATTATATAATTTATAAAAGTGGTTCTATTCTCGACATGACCGCACAATCGCCATTTTTTTATTTTCACTGTGTTGTCGTTTTTTTCTACGAGACGCGAGGAATTTTTTATTTTATTTTTTTCTCCACTGTATCAATGCGCAACTGAAAAACCCGGCAAATTCAGCACAGAAATGATTTATACGGATGCAGCTTTAGTAGTTTCGTAATCATTTTTTAGAATTTCTTTCTTTTTTTGTTCACACCTTACGACTGTCAGCTGCCCCAACTGACAATGAGCGTGCAATTGGGTCAAGAGATTGTTTTGAAGTAATTAACCTAATCGTTTTCGAACGATGCCTGCGATGGTTGTTCTTGAAAGTTGGCATAATTTATATGCGATTCATTTGCCATTGACTTCAAAAATACGAATTCGAATTGTGATGAACTACATACCATGATGAGACGATATAAATGGTTCGAAGAAGAAATATTTGAATAATAATCGGTATCTTTACGAAATAGGGGAAAATAATAATGGTAACGACGATGATGATGATGATGATGGTGAAAAATTGTCTCACGTTCCACTTTACCGTAACTATAAACTCACAACACCGTACAAAATATGTACCTGTGCGTTCACAAATATTGATAATATGATGAAAAAAAATGTTTGGTAAACTGAAGTAGTCGCATATGTACAACTGATTAAACGATAATCGAATATGAAATTCCATCCCTTGGTTTATTCGGATTCGTTGAGTTTTCGAATCTGAAGATCTTAATCTCCTTGTATTAGTACAGATTAATGACTTTCGATCGCGTATAAAATTGATTTAGCAAATTTATGACCTAATAATTCGTCGTGATATTTCCAATCTACGGACAACTTTCGAATATTCTTCAACTTCAACAATCAAGTTTTAAAATAAATATTGTCTTCTAGAAATACGTTTACGTTGAAACCAGACAAGCCTGTAGTGTTAAAAACCTTCCAACCTTCCACATTTTTCCAACTCTCGCTAATTAGGTCGATGTACAAGTGTGAAATTTCGTTCGTGTGTGAAAGGATCCTTTTCAACTCTGTAACCCGTATAAAAAAAAAAAAAATATATATATATATGCATATTTTCATCATTCGTAATGGATTTCGCGCCTGAACCGCCTTTTAATCACAGATAAACGTACGACGATCGCATTTATGTAATTCGAATATGGAAAGTCGTATCATAGAGAGGTGGCAACAGCTGCAACAGCGGCGAGATAACTGAAGGAACCAATACCCATACTGATCGGGCTATAATGCAACAGCTGCTTCACAACGTGAAATTACGCTTGCTCCTTCTGACATGTCACTCGTATACATATGCATACGTATATACGTACGTATACACCTACACATACGAATGCCTATGCATAAATATTGTATACATCGCGAAAAACTGTGTCACTATGTCACCGTGTCAGCGCAACCAGTGACGTCACTGTAGGCCAACTCGGAGGAGAAATGTATTTATGTATACACACACAAGCGCACAAAAAACACATTTTCGCCCAACATATACGTATAATAATAATGTACGGACTGCTATTCATTACCATATACATAGTGTGCATATGAAAATATACATGTGTGGTGTGTGTATGTCTACATACAACGCTTTATAGGCATACGTACACTCATACAGCATACTTGTAATGCGTCGCTCGTTTGTTTTTTTTTTCTTCTTCGTATTGTCAACGAGCATATAAAACTGTGCGCGCAAGTTCTCTTTTCTCGTATTGCGTATAAGATGATACGAGTCAGGAATGTCATCGAGTATGACGGAGGATTGGGGGGGGGGGGCTGATTGAACGGTGTTGCTGACGGTTTTGCCGACTGGTGTCAACTCGATGATCGAATACGAGGTTTAAATGAGACGAAATTAATTGCACGTCGAAAGAAAGAAATGGCGCAGGGCAGAAATATTAAGGATCAGAGGTTACGATGAAGTTTATATTTACGTGAATCATTCAAGTTTTATACTTAGAAACTTCGGGTTTTGCACAAAAATATAAAGATGAGACGTTACATTAAATTTTCAAATATCGCGTATTAAATAGAGAACCCGTAGAATTGAGAAATATAAAAAATTCTTGTTTTCTGTACGCGCTTTGATCGAAACTGCTGTTCTAAATTTTGTTTTCTATTATACCGCTGTAAGAAGAGATCCTTTTAACGAAGCTCAATCCCATTACATTAACTTTCGACTTTTACTTATTTTATTTTCTCATTTTAAGAATTCTTTCACTCGACCGTACTCGAGGCCTCATATATTTGCTATACTCACATTTATATCGCGCATCTGGACATCTTTGAAGAATCGTGATTAATCTCAGATTGTGAACTCGATTCTAACAAATCTGTATAATATTTCCGTTACTTTATCTTCTCTCTTTTCCTTATACCACAGCGTACAACGCAGTATAAAGCAGAAGCATTCGTCGCGACGCGATACACGTTGCAAGAATCGGGTGCCTTTCCCTCGGCTTACGTATAACGTGCATGCGTACGCATATGTATACATGTGTTTTTCAAGATTATGTGTAAATACAAACATATAACGTAAGCTAAAATGTATAAGTTTAATTTCGACATTTTCTAACATATCGTCGAATCTCGCAAAACGTGTTGGAGAAATTTGACGAACATTCGATATTTCATCTTTCTGCAAGCAATACTTTTTACGTATGATATAAGAACTATATGTATTAATATTGATATAACTGTCGTAAATATTTTGGTACTGGTTAACGCTATTGATAAGTGGAAAGTGTGTTTTTTTTTTTGCTTCTTCACAAGCTGATGATAAAAATTGTTGTTTAAAAAATTGTAGATGTATCCTCTACGTTATATCGCAAGTATATGGTATACGCATCCGAATTAAGTCATGCACGTGGATTGTTTATTAACAAAGATGGTGGACGTTGGAGCGTGGATATGATGATAAAAAGTGTGTACAGGTTATATACGCGGCATGCATGGATACCGTGAGCGAAAGTGTCTACATTCTAATCGAAAGTAAATTTCTGGTGAAACTGCGCAGAGCGCTGCGCTCGCAGAGGCGGGCAGTGAGTATTACAATATAAGTGAGGACCGGTTTGCATTCTGGGTTGCGACCCACTTCGCGTTGTTATTTGGGTCGGTGCCGTTCTCGTTCTTTCGTTATTTCGTTCCGCAGGCCCAATCTACACGCGCGTTTGTACTCCACGCCGTACGACATAACCTCAAGTTACGTCGCTACGAGTTGTACATACGTATGTACCTACGTGAACGCCATGCGTGCCGCTCTGCATGTACGTAGGTATTTTACATACACAAATACCGCTCATTTTATCATGCCTAACTAACCTAGGCCCCGTTGCAACGAGGTGAAATTCAGCCGTTCCTCTCTCTTTCGTTATCCTTCTCTTTATCCGCCTTTCGGCCTTTATCTATCTATCTATCTATCTATCTATCCATCTCTCTCGCAAAGATTCATCCAATACGGTATCAAAGAATTGCGTAAAAATCATTCGTGTATCTATATAGGTATGGACAAGTTGTATACGTATCCGAAATTTCTAAAATACATAAATACATGTAGTATAACTTGTAGATGAATATACATTGTATAAGAAAGTGACCCAACCCAAGAAAGTATTAAGGAATGAATAAAAAAAAAGCACTTTTTCCCTTCTCTCAATTATTTATGCCGAAAGTTGTCGATACTTGTTATAATGAAAAGGCGACGTACGTAACGCTCCGGATCATGAATTCCGCTCAAACTTCTGGATCATTCATTCGGCCTAAAATATGGAGCCTGTGATATTTAGTTTTATCTAATAGACATCCCTCCATTCACGATTCCGGTCATAATCGATTATATTAGCGGTTCAACGAGTGAAATTCAAAGAAAATCTGTCGCATCCGTGGCAGTCTTTCTTGGGAATTATTCGGTTATTGGTAGCATCGGTCAAGAATCATATGTATTTTTTTTTCATGTTGGATAGTCGTAATAAGATCGCGATCTGAGTAGTGTGTATAGGTATAATGATGATAAATATATCATAAATATCTACTCAATAGATTAATATTTCATTAAACGAACAAACAAGTGGCGGCTCGATTCTTTGTTTTGTTTCTAACCACGATGAATTTATACAACCATGTTGAAATTTGTGATCGAAATTGAAACGGTAAGCAAATCGAAATGAATAAAAATAGAAGAGAAGAAAGGTATGGGATATAATTTCACCTCCATTATACGATATTAGACAGTGCAATTAGGTCTAAAAAATATTGTTTTTTCTTTTTTTTTCTTTGTTCCTCAAAGTAGTAGCATCATGATACGCTTGTTCATTATATCTATGTAATGCACTTGCGCTGAAGTCAAGTTATGACGCAATCGACGCGATGACCTTGCACCGGCTGTGAAGACCTTCCGAGCCGCACGGTTCGCGATTTACGATCAACGATTTATACGGCTTATACGTATTATACATACGGCTTACGGTTTACGACCCGGAAGAACAAACCGGCGATGCAAAGGCGTGGTGTGCGCAGAATTGCAGCTTTCGTTGCACGCTTTTAAACCGTTACATCGCGCGGAGCGTGATTTTCGGATGCCTCGCATAAAGGTATAATTATAATAATTTTAGGACGCATTTTATTTTTTATTTATTTCTTGTTTTTTTCAACAAGAAATTTCGAAAAACATATCACGTATGTTTATTTAATTGTAATTTTCAACGACGGCATGAATCGTTGTCGGTGGTTCACGGCAGGCATTGCCAAGGCATGACCTGGATTCATACGACACTAGGCATGCACCCCGGCCTCCTTCCGCGACGCATGCGCAATAGCGATTCTAATTCCTTTGTCTTAGACAAATTCTTGTGACACAGTGAGACAGACGCGTGAGACGTTGTATCTTTCTCACCGTTAAATGCGTTATCGTGTAAGAAAACGAACAGCAAAAATAAGAGAGACAACACAACCGCATGACGAAAAAAAAAGGAAGTCCCGTTTTTTCGTTATTATCATCGACCTGCACTGACCGCAGCTATACGTATACATATATTGAACTATTTTACCGCACGTGGCGGACTAACGAAGGACAAAATGCTCATTGTGCAAACTTCTTCCCACTAATCGTACAATTGGATGCTTCGGATTGAATATATACTTATTATACCGTATAACAGTGTTTCGAAATATTATATTGAATAATTTTTTGTTCTCACAGTTGCAGAAATTGAGGTGATAAAATATCCCATATTATGACACAGATACGCCCTTGGAGTAAGTAAAAATTATCCAAGGATCCATTATTGGGGACTTTCATTTCCCATACCGTAATATGAAATCTAAGACGTTTAATAATTTTATCACCTTTTATAATTAATTTTACTCAATAAAATATTCAAGAAAACTTGAAAGCAGACGCTGTAGATATGCAGTTTTTGATTCCCTGGCTTCTATAAATTTATATCAATATGCACATATTGTTCGATTCCTGACGAAATTGATTTTACATAAAAATTCATTGTATAACATAGTATCAAAGAAACCGAATGGGACATATGTATGTATTACAATATTGACAAAGCAGGAGTGAACCTCTATCCCAGGCTGAAGAGAAAAACGTTGATCATAAAGAAGGCACAGCAACGCTGACGGTAACAACAGTAACAATAACTGATGTTTAGAAATATTTATTCTGCATCAAGTGGCTGTAACCTCTCTCTCACTCTCTCTTTCTCTTTCGGTTTGCTAGGTGCAACGTTATATACATCACGTACGTACGTACGTACCTATATACAATTATTACACGACACTATAATGCGCCTTGTAGATACATACGCATAGGTATACGTATATACATATATATAATGCGTGCATACGTGCGTTACAACGAACCAAGGAGATGGCACTGCACGTGCCGCCGCATACAGTCGTGTGTGTGTGTGTGTGTGTGACGTACGTATATGGTTGCATATGTCGTGCACCGCCTTGAGCGGGCCGAAGACGAACGCAATGGCAACGATCGAGGGAGAAAAGGGGGGAGGAAGGCACGTGCACTTCGACTCCCTCCGACTCGAGTGCATAAGGTTAAGGTACAAGACACCAGAGACTGT
The DNA here is from genome assembly GCF_021901455.1 of Neodiprion lecontei. NCBI lineage: Eukaryota > Metazoa > Arthropoda > Insecta > Hymenoptera > Diprionidae > Neodiprion > Neodiprion lecontei. The sequence continues at coordinate 12,224,147 of NC_060261.1, forward strand.
AACCGATCGACGTTGCTTCAACTTGCGAGAGAAATTTCATTCCATTTCATTCTGATTACCTACAACCTAGTTGATAAGGAAATCAGGTATACGCACGTGCGTACAAGATTCACGTATATGTGTATGTACATATGATCAACGCGTCCACGAGTGTTGGGTACGAACCGAAGGTCCGGTTTCGACTGACTTCGTGAATAGACGATGGGATGTTCGAAGCCCCATAGCTGGGCTCCGATGTCAACAGACCGATATCCTTTTGCACTTTCGATCCGAACCAAACGCCGAGTAAAGAAGTTAGAATCACCCTGAATTACCTTTGACTAATCCACTTTGATATTTCCAATGCTTTTTTTTTGGTTCCATTGCGAGTTTGCAACCATTTTTTTTACAAGTATAATAGCTCACGTAAACTTCACAAGCAAATCTTTGTCTCTTTTCCGCTTGCTTATATTTGCTTCTTTTACAACACAGGAAAATCATCATGCAGTTCTTAGAATATAATTGCCAGTTTTCGAATATTGAAGACAAGGAAGAAATAAAGAGTGAAAAAAAAAAAAACGAAACGACCAGATTTTCCTGATTTTCTAAAGTCAAGTGCAGAGTGATTAATTGTAAACACCGGAGTTCTCGACTCACGGTATGTAGGATATGAGACTGCTATATGCGTGTGCGTACGTATAATTAACAGCAGCTACTCGAGAGTTCCATCTGACAGCCAGACAACACGTCATCTCTAATCGCGGGGTCGAGAAGGGAAGCGCCATACGCAGCAGTACCAGCAACAGCATCATCTTCTGACGTCAAAGGTTTTAATTTCAATAATATTACACATGTTCGTACGTCGAAACGAATTTTTTTCTGGTTCGAGTGTTTGATCAACACAATCGGTACAAAATATTTCATTTATTTTAATTTTATTATTATTATTATTATTGTTGTTGTTGTTGTTGTTGTTGTTCTTATTATTTTACAAGTCGGACTCGTTCGACTCATTTTGCTCAAAATCTAATTCAATCTTAGTTCAGTGAAGACAAATTAAATGACAGATCTGTATCTACACCGATTGAACCGTTCACGAGTCATCGGTGAACGAGCAGGTTAGGTTAACGTTGAATAGAACCAAATTGCATTTTGAAAAGTACGTCAAGAATAACTCGACCAATTTGGTTCAAAATTTGTACAGTTCTGAATTGAATCAATCTAAATCTAAATTCCAAGAATAAAAATTGAAATTGACGGTAAGAACCGTGTTGACGCGCATCATTTTTTTCTAAATAAACCCGGAAAAGCGAAGACGAGAATCTGTGTAACTGTTAAACTCACGATTGCAGTCCGTTCTGCGGAACGACATTAAGCTGCACCTTGAGTAAGGCCCACCCAATAAGGACCGCACGTGTGCCGATCGCGCAGTACTTCCTAGAGTGACGTCACCGTCCCCGATAACCAACTATAGGAATGTCGCGAATGCAGCAGCTTGCATTGCGGCGTTATGCGTTTAAGGATCGCAGGGCGACTCTGGCTTTTCCCACGCATGACGCGGATCGCAGCCCGGGATAATAATAAATGAAGCGGCTTTGAAGCAGAGAAAATTACAAATGGAGAATAGTCGAGGTCCAAGCGTACATGTGACACTTTTTTTACACTCCTGAGGAACAAAATCTCTTCAAACGTTTGGAAATCGGAAAATTTATGATCGGTGCGCTTGTGTCTCAAGCCATGAATAGTACAGAAAATTCACGCTTTGAGGTTATGACGCGCAACTGTGTATAAGATGAGTTCCATATTTTTCTGCATATTCCCAATAATAATACAGATTTTTCGAGTCTCAAGACAGAACCGATCGTAATACCCGTCATCATTTCTCAAGGTTTGAAGATATTTTAACCCTTAGGAGGTGAAAAAAGTGTGAAAATACGTTTTGCTGACTCTGTCGGTAAGACGAGAACTTCGTTCTGAATTTTTACAATACATAAACAAATCAGTCGAGAAAGAAGTAAAAAGATGACATAAACTGCAGTTCAAAATTGTACAGATAATGTCCAAAAATAACTTTATAGTCGAGATTCGGATGACTTTGGATTGCGTATAAGGCGTAATAAAACCGCATAGGTTGAAAGTACCGTATAAGTAACTGAATACCGTTGTGTAGATCAGCGTTGCGGGAAAGTTTCTGTTTAAAACACTCCTCGCTCTCGTACTGCGCGAGGACATGGATGTGTGTACATATACGTAATGTCTATGCGCATATGTACATTATACATATGTGGCTAACTATGTAAGCACACACATAAGCAGACGCGGAGCTTGAGTAGCTTAGGCACACGCGACGCTGCGCCGTCACCCTGCTGCTGCAGCTGGGCTCATGTTCTAGTTCTAAGCCACCTACTCTCACTTTTGCCCGATGTCTGACCTATGCCGACTTGTCCTAGTTGCGGCCTAGGAAAGCAAGTAGATACTCTCAGAGATATTAAGAGGTTCAATATAATAATTGCCAACAGGTTACACGCCGGGCTTCCTTTCTCTTCTCCCATCCGTCGCGAAATCCGACGCTGATGAATCGAGGGAACAATTTCTTTAATTACGTATATTTCATTCAATAAAACGTTTCCCGTTTTCAACTAACAATAAGTTTCAATTGTAACCATAAAATTGGATTTTCAAGATTCCAGCTAGGTCTTGATCTAATTACATAAATTCATGTTACAAGGCTGTTAATGTATAACGTTTCGTCGTTTTTTACCTCGTGATATACATGTTAAGCTCACGAAATATTCACTTTGTTTGAATAAAGATTGAATACTTCGAAAAAATTTCTATTCATTCCACTTTATAAATTTGTCATTCGTTCGTTGTCGAAAGTGTGAAATTCCTTGAAATTCCGAATAAATTTAAATTACTTATTATTTCTTTTTCTGTAACATAAAAATATCTTGTTTGTATCTACGAAATGCTCTTCAATCATATTTCGATCATTTTATCCGACGTATAGGAGATTGGAAAGCAGCGGAAGATTTAAATCTAAGTTTCGAGGAAAAAAATAACATCGACGTACCGGTCGCCTGGTTTTTCCAATTAGCATTTTCGTAATGAGCATAAATATATGTAGGCATACGAATCAGGGTTTGTATCATGAGCCAATGTAATAATTATACCAATAATAACAATAATAATTGTTCAACGTTTTGATGCAACGATATACATTCATATTATAACGTTTAATGCGCAACTAGGAATAATCCTTGCCTTTTTACCAGTGTGCCTATGGAGACAATGCAATTTATACACATATGGATACATGCATATACCTCTTTGTATGTATGTGTAAACTTACGACACGCAGGAGATCTACAGTAGTGTAGGTGGCTGCCAGTTTGAGATCGCATGGTGGCTCGAATACTCGTGTAGCAATTCTTACGCAAATTAAACTCGTAGGCGGAAAATTACGATCCAGCTGTTGCACTCGCTGGGCACGCGAAGATAAACGATGATAATTGATTAAAAATTCACCAGCATACGTCTATGCCATATATAATGCATTTTCAACTGTCCAGGACACTCTGCATAACAATCGAAATTACACCCGTGAGAAACTCACCCTACATTTCCATCTGAATGAAATCGAATAATTTCCCTATTTTTTTGAAACGTAATCAATTTCCAGCTACGATATTACCGACTGAGCCGCACCATTTATTCCCCCAATTTTAGAGGTAAATATCGGATGAAAACATCGCAATGAGGAATCATTTAACTCGTTACAATTACTCTAAAAAGAGGTTCGAAAAAAAAAAAAATGCAAAATGACTCTGTCGGTAAGGGCGGGACTTATTGCACGGTGTCAGGAACCGACGTGCAGTTCGGACAAATGAAGGTTGGTTGAATTTTCAGCGCTCAATTATGAAGAGAGTGCAGACCACTGTGACCATGCAGGCTAGTGGCCGACAGATAGGATCGCGACCGGTGACGTCACGCTTCCGCGCCTGCGCGCATCCCGTGTTTACGACAGCGGTGTAGCAGCAAGGGAAGCCGGCCGGTTTTCGAGTTCGATAAAGACATGCGTCTAGTGTGTATATGCGACGTATGTATGTACACATGCATACAACTGTTATACTATCTTTAGATCGAGCGTGCCCAACATATTTTCTCGGGTTGCGATTTCTAACATCAATAATACACTACGATAACCGACCACACGACTGCGTCCTGTTGTTTCACTTATCTCGCGCATCCTTCTTTTGTTTATGATGATATCGCCGTCGGTGTTTTCAACCGTCTCATTCCTAATGTCTTATCAAGCACCGCGTCTTTTGCTTGTACTATCTGGCCTCTAGACTCTAATAATAATAATTATTATTTTTCCTCATCAACCGTGTCGTATAATAAGAAAATATTTCATATTAATTCAATAAAGAATAATAGTTATCAACGTTCGAAACTAGTTTTCAGAATTGGGCAATTTTGCATACGCCAAGCAATTATCTAAGTCTTAACTGTTGATAATTAATTGACCGGGGCTTCCGTTGGACAGGAAAAAAAGAGACTGCAAGACTATAATGAGTAACTATTTTGCAAGATATGATACTCGGTAGAGAATCAAAATGAGGAAACATCTGTGGTCGAATTATCGGACTGTTGAATTAAAAATTGATAAGAAATATGCGTATGATGAGTAGTTTTTAATTTATACCGTGAGGATTAATACTTAATTTGAATCAAATCATGTCTTCCTCATATCGTAATTCTCAAGACCGTAAGAAAACGTCAGATCTTGTTTTGCTGGCAGTTTTGGAAAACGGTACCTACTATAGACATTTTTCTTCTCCCAATTGATACAAATCGCTTCAAACTTTGGAAAAATATGACACATAATAGCGCTTATGTGGTCGCTAAGACAAGTTTGAAAAATTGACAATAAAATATGGAACTGAGTTGTACAGAAGTGTGCCATAACCTCAAAGCGAGTGATGCAATTCGCTGCAAATACATTAAAATTCGCTTTAGGTGCGTCATACTTGCACTTTTCAAAATCTCAGAAAGGTAACAACAGAATCATGAATATTAAACCCTGCATGCTGTAACATTTTTCAAACTTTTGAAAGATTTTATCGCTGAGAATAGGAAAATCGTGTAAAATATGACATGCTGAATTCGTCGGTAAAACAGGTAGTTCGGACATCCCCCGAAGATGAAAAATGTTTGATCAAGCAACGTACAGTGCGATATATAATGGCAGCGGTGTCGGCGGCCCTTGGCTCTCTCTCGGCTGACGATGAGTCCCGTTCAGCGACCCCCGCGCAAGTTTAGCGAGCGTTCAACCGAGTTTTCAACTACTCGTATAACCCGATGCGGCGCGTCGACCCGAGTCGCATCGTCCTTCTGATCCATAGGTAGACCGTATAGGTATACAGAATAAAAGCCCCGGGTCTTCCTCAAAAACCTGTGCAGCCTTTTTGCGCAGCAGTCTAGCCGGCCGGCAACTTTTTGCAATAATCTCAACAACCTCTGGTTGTTCAATGGCCGCAGTATCTACACGTTAGCTTGGAGGGGAGCCGATGCTTGAATATTTCAACCTGACACAGGTTTTCGGAATACTCCTCAACGTAGTAAAGAAATAGATTTTCTTTCTGGTATTCAACTATTCAGCAGATAATGAAACGGCACTTGTCATACCGGAAATCCATTCAAAGATAAAAAAGAGACCCTGTTTGTTCTGTAGGTAAGATGGTGAAAAATGACAAATGTATGGAGATTCTAATTTTTTTTTGCTTAAAATAACTGCCACTCTTCAATACCAATAAATTAATATGAATGCGGGGAAAAAAATTCTATTCTATTACTCTGTTGAGAGAGTAAACCAAATATCTCTACAAGTTCACCGGCATTGTTAATATTATTATTATTACTATTATTGTTATGACGTGGTTATTGTCATTAACACGTCGTATTTTTTACTTCGATCTGAAGTAACAGCTATTTCAATTTATGGTTTGTCAGGAAAATCGTAATGTAAGCATTTCGAGGAAGAGAAACGTGTTTGATTATAATGAAAAAAATTGAACCACTGATAATTTCTACATAATCGCATTGCACCCGTAATATAAGACTTTCTCTGTTTCTTTGTACAATTTTTTACATAATTTACGAAACAAAAACGAATTCTAGATACCTTCACAGCGGATAGCAGAACATTTCGGAATATCGTAAGAGGATGATTTTCAAACTTGCAATTCATACAAATCATACGACGGATCAAAAATGACGCATCGAGTTAAAATTAAGTAAATGAAACAATGAATGCTTGTATACATATATTACATAATCCAATATTTTTACCATGCGCATGTAAAATTGTGAAACAATCGAAATCGTTACGACGGATTTTAATATAAATCATCCAGCGGTGATCTAATTACCTACTGAAAAGTTGTTAACTTTAATAATCTCGTCGTACTTGGCCCGTAAATAAAAAAAAACAACCTAATTTTTTTTTTGTTCAACCAGCTGTAAGTTGTTATAATCATTATACCTACAAATATACAATCATTGTATACTGTCATGCAAATTTAACTTTGCTTGTGAAGAGAGGTGTTATTATTACATGCATGTAGTATGAATAGTAAATTGCCCTTCACGTACGTGTGTAATGCAATTTAGTGTGCACTATATAGGTATAATCTATAGTATATGTAGTTTAGTAAATAGTAGTTGTAGCAATGGTAGTAGGTAATGATGATAAGTATAGCAATAACAACAATCATAATAATAACAATAACAACAACAACGATAATAATAATAATAATGACGATGACGTAGCAAGCAAACGAGTAGCAACATCACCTCGACTCTTCCTCGTCACACGGATCGTTCAAGGCTCTTTTTCCGCCCACGGGTAATTTGGAGAAGAGAGAGAGACCTGCGGGTCGTGAACACCACCGTGGCATTCATTCGCTTCGTTACGCAGACATAAAACAGCACGCGAAAATAATTTAATCGCGCCTCATCACATGCTGTTGTGTATAAAAGGTACTTTATACGTACTTATATCAGTATGCACAAATTGTACGATTTGCCATTTCCAATTCGTTGACACTTGCGCTTTTCGTATTTTATACATGCATCATCATAAAGTTATAGTGTCATCCGACGACGCTCGTCAGGTATTTATCCCGACGTAAAGATTGCTCTTGACGGTCATATATTGACACCGGTCATTCATATTATACAACAACATGCATAGTTACAAACTGCGTTGAAGAAAATTATATTCCAAATACTGTCAGAAAGTATCTGCAAATTTATTCTCGCAATGTGAATTTCCGTCAGATTTTCCGTTCGTCTACAAAATGTTCAACGAATTCTAATAATTCCCAGGAATTTGAACGCAGATTCTTATGGAAGAATCGATATTGGCAGCCTGAATATGCAAAATAATCACATTTCTAGAAAACAGGAATTTTTTGAAAAACTGTGGGTATGTTCTGTAGTTTGCGAGGATTCAGAATATCACAAAGAATCATCAAGTCGGGAACTTTATTAGAGAGATATGTGAGATCAAAAGCGCTTTTTCTCAAAGATCTCGATGTTCCGTTTTGATGGCTCATCAAAGTGCTATAAACCAAACTCTACTCCAAAACTTGATAATTATTATTGAAAAAAGTGGCGTATTTTGTACCACGCTATTCCAGGGATCCAAAATATATGAGCCTAAGCAATTGATCAGGTACCTTACGAAATAGTCGTGAAGGTATTGATACGACAGCTCTCGTAAGCCGTAGGACACACATAACGCATTCAACACGCAAGAGGCCCCCGCCAAGACTTTAAACAACACGACTTAATCACGAAATTTAATTTTCGTGACCTCGTTCCTAAAGTGTATTGAATGGATGCCCCCATTTCACGGGTCGCGCATGCGTTGAAACTGTCCATAATTCCCCCCTCGATCGCTCTTCAAGCTCTCCCAGTTCTCTCTCGTTTTATCTCCTTGATGGGGATTGACGAGACGAAAGATTCATTTGCAACGAGTGTGCAACGCCCTCGTTGCCTGCCTGTCCGTATCGTCGAGTTCGCTGCCACTGGCCAGGAAATGCGCACACTCGCGTGTTTCAAAAATGAGTGTGAATTTCGTATTACCGGAGCCTGACCTAATCTCAAATTGAAAGTAAGCGGATTAGTTAGATCCGAATGAACATAGGTATCTGGCAAACCGAGCAAACGTGAAATCACCGGTTTAAAGAAGACAGAAAAAAGAAAAAACATGTCGCAATGTGTACAGTTCTGTATTTACCGACAGAGTAATGGTTTTCGGTAAGCTTATTCTGACGTAAGCTTTGGGCGATAATAGTCCGGCGACATATCATCGGACTACAAACAACTCATAGAATCGTGAGGAAAGTCGAATACCATTGCCCGAAAATGGGAACGCAGCATAAATTCATGCGTAGCGCGACATTGACTCGGTCGGTAAGGTATGACCGCCTGTTCAAATGGCCCGTGACGCCTGGCGGAGGACGGAGCGGGAAATCACGGCGAAGTTGGCTCGAGTATTTGGAGGCTTAACAGTTTGAAAGTTTGAGAACGGTTCTCTCGGCTCTAACGGACGCCAAGCGTTCACAGTTGTGCGATTTACGGGAACCCGGGTAGCTGCCTCTAGCCGGCCAAGCCGTCGTCGCGTAAAGCACGATGGCCGCGTTCACTCCTTTCCTGTTATGGGCGCGGCACGTTGCCGGCTGAAGCGGCAGCCAGCGCGTGGCCACGACGCTAGAAATTAAAATCGGCATTAGAGTATCGCGCACGCTCGCCTCCTCGCTATTTGGATCGACCATCGCATTTTTATTCCATACCCATCCTCTCTCAACCAATGTATATGTAATATATACACCTACGCTTCTGTGTACACAATGCGTGTACAGACACATACATCTCCATCTCACCTTGCCTGTCACGCAGCAACCGCTGAGGAACATGTTTACATTAGTGTAACATGGTGTGTCTGTTGAAATTAAAAGAACAATATTCCCTTGAAAATTCAAGGTTTTTCAGAAGCATTGGGGTAACAGTTTTTTCCTCACAGACCGTGAAACAATTGTAGGAATTGCAAATTATTTTTTTTTTTTTTGCAATAATGCAAACTCAAAAAAATTACTATATTTCTATAGGATCCGATATGAAGGTACATGCAAACTATTTCAAACTGCTACGTTATGATACGCCTTTCACGTTGGATGAGGAAACGTGAGGATTCATGGTTTTTTTTCTCGTTCAATTTCCAAGCGTTATTTCAGGCATTTTGAATAAAAAAAACTTTGTGGACGATCCATAAATTATTAAAACCTAGATCCAGATCTAAATTTATATCGGACCTGAATTTCTTCACAATACCAATATCCATGGTATATATTTTCTGTAATTCTGCACGATGTATTCTTGTAAGTTGAAGTTATTAGAAAGTTTCATCTCGAAAATGCAGTTTGCGAAATATTCCGAACCCAGAAATGGTATTTTGTTTGGTTTACAGATTATCGAAACGATAAACCGGATACTATTCGCAATGAAAATACGATAAGCTGCGGTAAGGGCTGTTAGTTGCGGTTTGAAAAATCGTTTCTTTCAAGAGGTACAAAGTTCAAACTTCAATTGACCTCTCGAAATGACGTGGGCGGCGCACGGTTGCATCCGGTTCGGACGAAACATGTATATATAGTACGTGCGGTGTGTTGTGCTGTACACAAATTGCATACACAGTGTAACCTCCCAATAAAGCCACTCACAGGCTGCGAGGGGAATACATTGCTCAAAATCTTGATTCCCCCACTCTAACTACAAACGCTCATTCTCGAAAATCGGTTCTCGACCCTCTCATTGGTACTTTGCATTTTACCAACAGCATTAATTAGAGAGAATGCGAAAAACGCCGGAGCGTAGTATGGTAGTGGGGGTAAGCGCCCGAGTACGTATTAGGGGAAGCGGCACTATTGAAAGGGTGTAGTGTACGCATACCTATACGCGTAAAACTCATGCATCAAGGGCCCAGAACTCGTGAATCACGATGAAGTTTGTTGGCCTTCCCGTTATCCGTGCTTCAGTCATACATTTTTTCTTGCAATGGTAAACCACCGTTGACTCATTGTCAGTCAGACTGTCCTCCATGTGCAGATCATTCTTACGGCGGCGATATCAACCCTCTCTTTACAGCTGTTGCATACGTACTACGATTTAATCAATCTTACATCCGTGCATGTATACATATATACAATGTATGTGTATACCCATAAAAGGATGGATAAACGCATGTCGAATGGGATGATCGTTACGTCATATTTTAAGCAACTTTCTCTCAAGTTTTTGTGTATTAATTTTTCATCACCTCAAACTATTACTTCGAGTCATACACTTTTGCTTTTACAAGTATTTTTTTAAATGTGTTAATCGCATGATTTTATTAACGCCGGTAAAAAAACAATGACAAAAAATAGTAAAAAAATAAAGCAAAAATAAAAAATAACAATCTCATTGCGACTCAACGATACAAAGTAAAGTTAAACTTTCTATAGAAGCTTCATTCTCAATAAGTTCATTGGAAATCGGTGGAAGAAACCCCGTAATTATATAATATAATTGTCTAAATATGCTGACTCGGTTTACATAATAGTATTTAATAGTATAAAATAACTCCGTAGTGCAGATGAGAAAAAAGAACCTTGCAAAAAACACGCTATAATAATTCTTGTATAAATGTTAGTGAACAATGCGCCTACAATTTGGCAAAGAGGTCATGTACCACTACAGTACAAACCAGTAGCGACGATTTTATCGAAAACTTCGTGCAACATAGGAAACAGTACGTTGTATATTATATAAAGGGCGGAAAGTGAGCGATTGACGCAAGTGCGAATATCAGAAGGCCAAGGGGAGCCGAAAGCTTCCAAGGCTCACCTGAAAATCACACGATCAGCGTCAATCGCCTTCCGCCCATGATGCATACGATTTATTCATAACCTGTATCGAAACTTTACTTTTGAGTGCACGATCGACTTTTATCATCCGGGTTAGCGGACCCAAAAACGCGCTTTGCGCCCGCTTGCCAAATTTTGCAACCGCTTGCGACATTTTACGCCCGCCTATTCGATTCCAGTAGGCGGAAAAATGCACTTAATGCCCACTTTACATTCACGAAAAGGCATACTTTCGGTGCAGATTCGACAAAAAGTAAAATTAACGCCTGTTACAAATCGAAAGAAAAAGAAAGTAAAAAACGTACAATCTACATCTCATCGGCATAATATGTATAATTCAGTCTTCGGTGAATGAACTTCGATTCTTTCCCTCTTCCAACGCTACAAGCTTTATTCAAAGAAAATAAGTCACCATACATACATGTATATACATTAGTTGGGTGTAAATATTTGTATTACCTACATGTTCTCGCCAAGGAACCAGCACGCGTTTACTTTTAAACACACAATAATTTTGCCAAAGTTTCGAATCACATGAATAGGAATTTGGAATATTTTTACGTTCTTCTTTCTCCCAACGTAAACAGTTAATATTCTCGTCGTGATCGCAATTTGAACCTAGTCTTCTCATCAATCATCGTCTACACGTTTTACCTATAGCTATACGCACTGTACATATATAATGTGATATAATGTGTATTATATAGGACACGAATAGTATATTCTATTCGTAGATGGAGTACGATACACGGAGACCGACTGCTCGTCCGATCACGTGACATCGGCACGCCCGTGATCCAGCCCACGCGTGTATAATATACGTATATATACGTGTGTATGTGTACATGTAACGTGTGTCTATAACATAAAATCCGCGATTACAGTCGGAGACATATAATATAGTACATAAATAGTCTGTCCCGAAAAAAACTATGTTGGTTCGAGCTTGTGTCCCAAGCAGTACGTAGCATGTAAGTGTAAGTAAACGCGGCGGCAGCAAATTCTCTCACTACACCGGCTGTTAAATCCTCTTCGCTACTTGCGGGGCACGCGGAATAATCGTGTTTACTACGTCTCGAAACACGTTTGCGCGGCTGATTCTGCGCTGCCGCGCTACCCGACGGCGACAATAATTGGTGGGTGACGTACATGCGTACGTCACCGAACTGGAGAAGGAGGAGTAGGAGGAGGAGGAGGAGGAGGAGGAGGAGGAGGAGGAGGAGGAGGAGGAGGAGGAGGAGGAGGAGGAGGAGGAGGAGGAGGAGGAGGAGGAGGAGGAGGGCGGAGGGGGAGGAGGAGGAGGGGGGAGGGGGAGGAGGAGGGAGGATCGAAGGAACCAGCGTGCGACCGTGCAACAGAAAAATGAGCAGTACGGGGACACGGTACGAACAACGAAATGAGGAGGAAACGCAAATTAAACTTTCGAGGCGAGCCAAAAACCGCTCGCATATCCGTTAATATGGACAGAAGCCTTTTAATGAATTGGATTTCCAGTATCCGGTGAAGCGAATTGAATCGCGGAAAGAAACGTTGGAAAATTCAACCCAGTATCCGTGAAAAAATTCTTGTCAATCGGTCCATGTCAATACAGCCCAACGAGAAGAGTGTTTAACAGTCTTTGGATAATACGATATAATCGATTCTGCTCAAACTTCTGAGGTCGTTTCCTTGACCTCAAATATAGAGCCGCCTTTGATATGTAGTTTCATCTAATACAGGCTTCTCTTCACTCTAGTTTCAATTGATTATATTAACAGTGCGACGAGTGAAATGCCGTAACAAACGTAACCTGGTCGCGAGTTTTCGCATTAAATATTGATTTTAGTTGTTCTCCCAAGAAGTTACAACGATAGGATATCATAGATTCAATTGCGAAGGGATCTATCATTTCGAAGTAATAGTGATAGATATTTTGGACCAAAGAAAAGTATTTTTAGCATTGAGAGTATGAGAATGTGAAACAAAGGCGTCAAGTTTACAAAATGGTATAAATAATGATGGGTTAAATGTGTGTCGAAACAAGTCTGATTTACAATTATGCGAAAGTGTTCGACACGCATATATTTATTTATATTATTAAAGCAGGATTATTGCAACATTTACAAAGCGTTTATAACCATTTCAAGTTTACGTTCAAGCAGTTGCGACGTATAATGCATATAACACCTGACAATCAGTTGTGCGAACCTTGAATATTGTCAACGTCTAAATGTTTTTTTTCAAAGCACGCAGACTGCTTTGGCGTGAGAAAAATGCGCGCGCGGGAATTTCAAAGCTGTGAAGCCGGAACAGGAACGATCATAGATGAAAAATGAGGCTCAGACCGATGGTTTATTGTGCGTTCGATTCGTCGATTATTTATTTACATACCTCCTGTCCACTCGGAGCGATGAGAACGTCGACCTCGTCAAGATTTTCCCGATGCTGAGTTACCTCGGCCTGTATCTCCCTACCGTTGAAGGTCAGGTAGACTTTCTGCCCCGGCACAAGCTTGGCGCCGTTGACAGACCCGAATCCAGGGCCGATTAAATCGCTGTCGGAATATTCCGTGCTGGGATTTGGCGGCCGGCCGCCTGGTGAAACGGCGTCGAATCTAACGGAGTAGCGGGTCTTCGGCGTTATGCTGAGACCCGGCTCCGCCGCCATCGAAGCCGGCGTCTTGACGGCGTGAATAACACCGCTGTAATACATCCCGTCTTCCCCCGGGGCGCAGACACGCGTACCAATTATGCTCCGCTTTGCCAATCTCTTTCCTGTTGACATTTCTGTTTCTTATCTGTATTATGCACAACTCTCTCGCGGTAGGTAGTTAATTCTGCACGACTGTCACGAGAATCGCGACTCGTTCTTTGTCTTCGAATATTAAAAAATCATTCCACATTCGAAAAGTGAGCGAAAGCTGCGTCACCGACTCGCGTCGATTCAACAATTCTTACCGCGAAAAGCTGGGATGAGAGGGAGGGGGGAGAATATGGATGGAGAGTCGCGCTTGCGATCGAACTGTCAAAACGCTTGAGCGAACAAAGCGACGCTGAGAATCGAGTTTATCGGCGTTTTAAAACACGCGTGTATTTTTCTCAACAACAGTAACGAAATCAACGATTTCTAATCACATCGATTGATCCACTCGTTGCACAAAACACTGACTAAACACTGTTTCTTACGCAGGCTACCTAACACACTGGTATTTTTCACTTCTTTTTTCTTCCCTACCGATTTCACTGTGCTTTTCTTTTTCTGCTCTGTTCGGTTCGAGAGGTAACTCGACTAGCTTCAAGCTGATCGATCGGTAATTTGAATCGTTGGAAAAAGAAAAGAAAATCCGCCTATAGAAGGCGAGGCGGCCTCCGGGGCCTGAAGCCTATGGCGGCGTTCACTGAACTCGTATCAACAAAGCGGCGTGCTCCGTGGCTACTTGTATTTGTCACGCCGTTGTCCGCATCTTTCGAACCTTCAATGATTGTGGTATTAAAGACGTTTAATTCTTTGCACTTAGCAGACAGCATAATACAAAGTACGATATTCCTGCTGGTTTTGGTTTTGTGTTATTTATTTTCAATTCTTTACTATCCGTTGTACTCGACTCGCGCAAGACAAGCGAACAAAGCAGTTCTGAAATACTTGTTGGGTACTTCGACGGACAGCACGTATGACGCACAGCTGAGCGGCCGGGAGGGACTGAGACCAAGCGGCTTTCACTGCGCCGGCCGGCCGCCCGGGAAAAACAGCTGATAGATAACAACAAACCCACGTGACACGGCCTCGCGCTCCGATTCGCCCAAGCGCCTGACCTACTTAGTCCCATTGGTTGCGCCCGCCGAGGACAAGGAGAACGGGAAAAAATTGCAGCCTAGAACTAGGCGAAGCCTACGACGAGCGTCGTCGCCGGGAGGCCGAAAGAGCGATTGCTGTACCACCATGCCGTGATAAATCGGGATACGACGGGGATTTCAGGGGAGTCGAATGAAACGACGTTGTAAACGACTCAAGCTTGCTGCCCGCGGAACGGGGAGTAGGGAATTCGGAACAAACTATGTATGACTTTTATCGGCTCAGCTGTCAAGAACATACGGCCATTTTGTATCAGCTGGGAAGCCGGTGACGAAACGCCGATGGTGGAGCCTCCGTCGCAGTCGCTGCCACATCTCCCCTCTACCGCCTTGACGTTCACTCCTTATGTCAGCTGATAGTGGGTATATATACGTCAGGAGATGAATAGTGGGAGTTGGTGTTTGAGTTTAGAGTTTATTGCTGGTTTTAGGACAAAAATCCTCTATGAGATTTCAGCCAGAAAATACGCAGTAGATGTATGTGATTGAATATGATGTGTATACACATGTATGTATGTATGGAATTAGGCAGAACGGAATTCCATGCCCAAGACGAATACATGAAAATAAGAATAACAATAGAAAAAAATTGTATAAACAGTAGAGAAAATAAAAAGCGAAATCATAACAGAGATCGCTGTGTTAGATATGTATACTGCCTCGCACCTTATTTTTCAAACGTCAAATGAATAGCGAACTGTAGTTATGGAAACAAAGAGGTACGATAGACAGGAGCTTGGGTAGCCATCGCGTCGGTTGAGAGAATTCTCGGGCCAAGATTGTAAACAAGACATCCTACGGAGAGGAACCATCAGAGGCTTCGACGATGCTCGAATGTTAAATATGTGGTGCGATAGTACTTATCTCGTTACCGACCAAATCAATTTTGTATTTCACCTAATTTCACATATTTTTTGATAAAAGTATGTTGTCCATAGTTACGGGACGTTCTCCTGAATTCTAGAATAGTAATAGTGAGCAAAACGTTACGACAGAGTATTTTCATGAGAAGTTTACGCACGAAGATACTTGCATGACTTAGCCGGTAAGCGTACGACTGTCATATGCCCCAGTCCTTATCGACCGCGTTGAATGTCACTTATTTCCGCCGCTATCATAGCGTAGCCTATGCATCGTTGACACAAAAAAATCGCGTCTCGGAGCATTCGCATGCGCAATACCGAACACAAACATCCAAACATATTTATATTTTACGCAGCAGTGAATATCAAAAAATGAATTCTTTTAATAATTAAATTACCATTGATTCTAGGAATATATGTTATAGCGTCATTCTCGTATAAAACAAAAAGAATTTTAGGTTATTTATATTGGGCATCGCTATTTAGAATTGCGCTGATGCGGAATTTTCACGTTCTTCATACGCAGCCTCATCCTCTTTGATGCGCACATTCTGGTAATGGTCAAAATAAGTGACATTTCACGCGGTCGGTAAGGCCTAATAGTAGCTTGCTCTTAAGGGACCGAAGAACGGGGGGAGTAGGCGCACCGTTCGCTAGCGACACGAACGGATCGGTATCGCTGCAACGCAACGCGCCACCGTATTTCGGTCGTTGGGGGAAGGAGGAGAGCCGAAGCCGCCTCGAAGGCGACACGCCGGCCAACGCCGGCCACCGTGCAACGCCTAGACAGCGACGGCAGCCTATCCCTAGATTTATTTCCGTGGACGTTGCGCAATGTGCGTTGGACGACAGCTGTTGGCTTGCGCTTGTCGCGTGGCGAACTTGTTGGCAACATACCGCATGGCGGCCATGGCTGCGTTGCGCGTTGCGTGCTACCCCCCCCCCCCCCCCCCCGCCCACCCAACTCGCACACAATTCGGAATAAGAAACGAAAATGTAAACCGCTACACCATAAGATTTTTTCCTAATACCTGAGAGGAGTTTTATCCTCTCAAATTTGTTGTAATATAGCAACTTGTTTTGAACGCCAACGGTCATGATGTTCTGTGTCTCGCCGAGCGGTTGCCAGTAATTCAGAACGAATTGCCGGCTGGCTGCCCGGTTCCGTATTACACATACTCATGCAGCTCGCCTCGAGCTTGACCAAGGAATGTAAATTACGCAAACCCAATCTACCGTTAGCTCTTTATCCCCACACCTGGGACACTCCAATTGACGTTATGATCAGCTCGTGTATCGGCTAATGGCGATCGGGGTAATTCTTTCATTGTTGCAATCATGTACAATCATCCATCGATATACGATTTTCCCGGTAATTTGCAGTAGGTATGACAGCAAAATCCGCTCCATCATTATAAAGTACTGTGTTTAAGAAATATATTCATCAAATAAACGAATGCTCGAGAAAACGTCATAAGGTGTAAGAATTTGTAATTATTGGTTCTCTGCTGTTTTCCCTGATACATAGTATCGTTGAAAAGCCAAAGTACTTAAACTTTTTTGAAACTATGTAGCAAAGTATTATCCTATTGTGTGCGACAGCTGTTAATTGCAGTTCTGCCATTACCAAATTTCTAAAAGAATGAAAAGCCAGGTTGAAACTTGAAGCTTTCTGTGAGTTTCAACTAAGATTAAGTTCTCAGCTAGTCTCACACAAACGAAAAACAGATTATATTGTGTTTCATACGCGTAAACGTTGAGCGTAAATAAACTCGCAAAATGCGTGAGGAGCTGCTGGAGCCGCCCGGGCTCACTCAGTCGATAAGATCGGGTATGATACTATTTGAATGCCTAGCGCGACGCTACCAGCTGGCGACTAAAGCGATATGAAAGATGGGTCGACAAGGAAGAAATCGGAAGCCGATGACTGATGATAAGAGCGACGAACGTCACGATTTATAAAATTGCGATAAAATGAAGTCCAATGACAGGCTTAGCTGACTACAGAATTGGTGAGGCTCGTATCGCATTTCTTGTGACGTGTCGTGGGATTATCAGCGGTTGCATGACACGACCAAGAAGTAAAGAATTTTCATCTTATGCTGAAAGGCTGTCGCAGTTTGGGCCTGGATTATCCTAGGAGCCAACCACCAATGGCGTACTCCATTTTGTATCATATCCTGCAACTTGTAGTCATACTGATTTCAATTGTAAACAAATCCGTGTCACACACGGCAAGAGAAGTTTATCATTACGTTGCAGAAGGTAAAGTTATTCTCCGATCCTTTTATTACTCAATGTTCTCACGTAACGCGTATGTCAAGTGGAAACGCAGCTCTCAAAACAACAACGCAATTGATAAACCAAGTTGCCCAGAACTCTACACATAACCTAGCATCAGGTCGCGTTCGAAAAAACAAGTGAAGAAAAAACACTTCGAACGGTGATTCGTGATGCAACTATTCTCAAATTATCATATTGTTTCGATTATGTGGAGATAGTAATATATTTTTTCTTCAGATCGTGAAATAATTTTCGGTCACCATAACAAGTCACAAAATCCTTCCATATTGATTTTTTTTTCCACCAGATCACTCATACAACTAATACATCAGAACTACAAGCGTTTTAAATTATAATCAGCATGAAATAACCAAGTAATCTCTGCCTTAGGGTAGTACAACCACGAAATCAATTAGGACGTAAAATAATTCATATCGCAGTATATAAAAGTTGAAGAGCATCCACATGCATGCTACATTTCAGAACCTGTTATTAAATTGATAAAAAAAAAATATGTGAAATTGGATGATTAAGGCTAATATAATTTAATCCACAAAACTGTTACTATATCTCTTTCTGACAAATATACTCATTGAGAAAATGTTCTTACAGATCCAGTCCCGGATTTTGTTCTGTGTCGTGAATGTGGTGGTGATTTGGCTGATTCTCACTACCTAGTAAATCGACTAAGCCCGGAAGCTTTAATAAAAAGTAACCAGACTCTATTTGGCAGAGAAGAAATAGAGGTTCAGCTCTTGTCGAATCCATTGGGGATTCAGTTTTATGTATTTACTACATCGTCTGCTAAGTGCGTAAGCATTGGTGAAAATGTGAGTGATTTCAATTGCCCAAAATACCGATTCTGGTCTAAAAATGTTTTTTTTTCAACCATTTTATTGAACTTATATTAACGGAAATCAGCTGACTAATTTCGAGGAACTGATGAGAATTTAACCACTTAAAAATTTGTTCAATATTTCAGTGGCACAACGACTTTTCCTGGTTTCCTGGATATGCCTGGAAGCTTTGCTTCTGTAGTCAATGTGGATCCCATGTGGGATGGTAAGAATACCACTGGAACCATTTATTTGGTCAATGCTTTTTATTTTGTGAAAATTCATATTCCGAACATCAAAGATGAAGAGTTATTTCTCATGTGTACGAAATTTTAGACACAGGAACAGTCGTCATAAATAAAAAATTTAGCATGAATTGTAAAACATACACTATTGTAGTATTTTCAGTTTTCATGGTATTCGCAAATTTTCAATACAATACCTTCAATATTACTGTCATCATTTTTAACAGAAAAATTTGCATGTTTGTAATTAATTTCAGGATGTTTGAGCCTTTGAAAACGGCGACGGAAGATAGAAGTTTACCATCAGCCGAAGGCTTCTATGCATTAGTACTGGACAGTGTAATAAGTGAAACTTGTATGTAGCATGTCAATTTTATGTTTGTTTACTTTATTGATAGGTAGAGTTGATGATTTTGTTTCTTTTTCTTTAATTTCAGTTTCTAACTCGTTATTAGTCGTTCCAAAATTATATAGGAATTAATATATCAAAATGAACGAGGAACAAAAGGCATTCATTGCCGAGTGCGAAGAAGAGTTTAAGGATCGTTTCACTGATAAAGATGAAGCGTTTATGAAAATTAAAATTGCGGAACCTCAACGACCTCCGATTATGGATCCTTGGTACAATAAACCCCCCAGAAATTTCGATTGGAGCCGTCAAAATCAAGGACATGATCAGGGAGGAAGACGGAATCAGGGTTACAAGAGACGCCATGATCGAAATAATGACCAGTACTATAATTACAAACGTAATTCGAATTAGAATTGTTGTATGCTTTATAATAAATTAATTTCGTCTTTAAATCATGAAATATAAATTTAGCATGAATAAACTTTGATCAAATAATTTGAGCTGTCATCAATACTAATGTGATACTGTAAATCTCTCTTAAAGCAGGCCGTTCTAAGCAATGCATTGTGCTTGCGCCAACGCATGCTCAAATTTTACCTCAAACCCCCGAGCAGCATCATTGATCTCATCAGTGAGTAGCACATGCACTGAAACAGAGATGCATTTCAGTGATTGTCAAGTTGGTAGCATTTGTCCAGCTCACGCAATGGTTGAGCATATGTTGGTGCAAGCACGCTGCGTCGCTTGAAATGGTCTGCTTCAAGAGAGATTAACGGTAGAAGAGGTAATCAGTTTGTACAGCTATTTATACTCTCACAGTGAAGGATTATTGAAGGAAATAGATAAAATGATTGTCATCTTTTTTTTAGAACTTTTTATTCATTTTTCAGCGTACAATATAACTGTACAAAGGAATGGATCCATCATAGATCTTGTCTTGAAGAGGCATTTGCCTTAGTCGAAGAGACCTGTAACAAAAAAAAACAAAAAAACATATTTTTGTATCGAACATGACTTTTGAATGGCCATTTGATCAACAATCACATACCGAATCCCATGTCGTCATCAGATTCCTCATCTGGTTCTTCTTTCTTCTCTTCCTTCTTCGCTGGAGCGGCATCACCGCTGGCAGGAGCGGCTGCAGCAGCCACAGCTGGAAAAAGATTTAAAATATATTCGAAATTCCAGTTTTGACATACTTTGATGATGCGAATTACCAAACCTGAATGTTACATGACTCACCTGAATTGAGTGAGAAATGATTAGACTTATTGTGGAAGGCGTTGAGGGTAGACTAGTATTAACGATCGGTTATTTGGATCAACGTAAAACAGAAAAATGTTCTACAGTACATTAGAATGCAAGGCATTCATGTTTTATTAGATATATATCATTAAATTCTTCGTGTCTCACCAGGATTATAGCATGCGATTGAATTATGGTCAGTACAATATCTAAAATGCCTCTAACACATTTTAGGCTTAATTCAACTTCAATTGTTCGAACAAGAATCTAGGTCAAAGTTTTTAGGCACTGAGACCCAGCAGGTTCACAGCTCAATTTTTATCCTCTTATTCGCTGACCTTACTAGCATCAAAGCGAACTAGTCTGGTGGATGAAAAGAGGTCAGTACTCGGCAGCTCATTGGGTTACAATTATATTTAGAGTATTAAATTTTCTGTTTCTATTATTTAGTTTTGAATTATTAAAGTAGTATGTTTTTCTTACAGAGATTTGAGCATGGCTGCTGTTTGAAACTATATAGAGGTTTGTGATATTACCGTAACAAAAGATATCAAGATGATTATTTGATAGCTTGAATATAACAAAAAATGTTGTAAACCTTAAATAGAGACGTCATAAAAGCCGAAAAAAAAAAACGCTAACCCAATCATAATAAAACATCTTACACAAAAATTACTTTAGTTACCATAAGATGCTACTTGCAGTACAGAACTCATAAAGTATTACAACTTGGAAATATCTTCTATGATCTTTATATAATTCTTAGCCACTGTCATTTAATATCTCAAACTATTTCCTGTACTTCACAGACTTCCATAATGAGCAAGGGAATGTCAATCTAGTTTTCCAAAGCACTTAAAATTTATAACTCAAAACATGTGTAATAAGATAAAAATATTGACAACTCAAGTAATCCAACGTCCGTTGGGAGGCAAAAACAGATTTTTTTTTTTGTGATCCTCTAAATTTTGAACAGGCCAAATAACTGAATCTTTAGTTTCAAACATTTTGAATTGTACTATCTGTAACCTGACTGCTTTGCTTTAGAACGAAAAATGTCCGGACTTTGACCAGGGTTTGATGACACTTCTAGACTCGTTGACAACTTTCCTCAATACCAATTCAACATAGGTGTTTTGATTTAGCTACATACCACCAGCTGGAGCAGCGCCAACTCCAGACCCAATGTTAGTGATGAGGTCCTTAATATTGACACCCTCAAGAGATTTGGCAAAAAGTCCTGGCCAGTATGGTTCAATCTCTACACTGGCTGCCTTCAAGATAGTTTGGATCTTTTCACCCTGGAAAAAGAAGAGGCTAGGTCAGGTTATCTAGATCGTTGGCACTTCACTATTACTCTGAAATAACACGTCGGTCCACACTCGAAACTATGAGATCCTATCATTGAAATTTCATCGGTGGACACGGAAAATTAATATTTATGGTAAGATCACACGAAAAAATTTGATTTGTTTGGCAGTTTACGTGTCAAACTGTAAGTACAATCAATTAATATTGGAGAATGAGTGCGTACTAAATGAAACTACGTATCACAGCTCCCGTTTTGTAGGCTAACGAAATTAGGATAAAAGTTAGAGGAGAATGCATTATCCAGAGGCCTTATACTCTGTGAGTACACGTGTAACGAGGCAGTGTGTGAAGAAAACAAAAATCAGAGGCTTACCGTAACGGCAACATCGTCGTCGGCGAGGATCAACGCGGCGTACACGCAAGCGAGTTCGGCTTTCGAAGTCATTTTGTTGTTTTTAAGGTTGTAGTTGAAATATGATGGATAGTGATTGTTGTGCAAGTCGCCGATTCGGCCTTAGCTCGCGCAGAGAACAAGCACTGACGCTGGGTGTCACGCCGGGAAAGCGGAAGAGACCGAATCACGCATGTGGCGCTCCACTGCTCGAACCTCGATCGTGTTCGTCACGTGACCACCGGAAGTCATTAGTGACTTGGCAAGTTTTCATGACGCGATGCCATTCCGCGAAAAGTTACCCAGTGACCTTCCCACTTGTGTAAATTTTTGAATTACTCGCTCGATCCTAACAATGCAACAGAATTTTGTTTGATCATTTGAAGTCGGATTGGCATAGTAGAATACTAGAATTTCCCCCCAGCCCTTTAGCTAAATTTATCGTCTCTTTAGCCGCTGAGCAGTTACTAGGTTTGTTCATGCTAGCTACACTTTCTACACTTTCGTGGGGAGTGTACACTTGCGCGTTCGCTTTAGCGGACGTGACGTCGATCGCGCTGTTCGTTTCACAAAGCGACAGTTCACTGCAACAGTTACGTTTGTGACGTAAATAGCGTCTGCGTTTGGCTCGAGAGGAAAACCACCAAGCCAATAATCGGGAACTTTAGAGCATATACTATTGGACACGGTCTTACATACAGGTCTTGCGACTCAATAGAATTCCAATGGTAGAGAGTGGCTCCTCTGTTGAAGAAAAATCCAGATGGAGCTGCGATCGAGGGATGCATCAACATAACCTACAATGTTTGAATAAGCCTTTGACACATCTTATAATATGTAAATAAAATTTATGAGTTAGGATTCCACGCCCATGTGACGCGCGAGCGCAACTATCGTCATCCTTGTCGCACCGGGCATCCCTCGATCGCAGCGACGCTAGCGGCTTGACACATTAAGAGGCCCACGTCGAAACTCAGAGGCCGGTATTCATAGTCAGTGCTTAAGACCGGACTCGAATAAGACGGTCTTATACGAGGCCTTAAGATGGCGTTTGGTTCCATAGACGTCAAACAAGACGGTCTTGAGACGCGGCAAATAAGACGGTCTTCATCAAGTCGGTCTTATTTGAAGCGTGCTTACAAGGTTGCATAGTCCAGTCTTATTTGAAATAAGCATGGTCTTGAGCACGCAACGTTTCATAGTCAATTAACGCAGTCTTATTTACGTATCTTGATCAAGTCGAGTTCGGACTGCACTTAAGCAAATGCTTGTTGCCTAAATATTACTCGATTGTTCTGATGCGTACGAAATTGATAATTACGAATTGTTTGGAAAATATTATATTCGAACAATATAAATTAACAGGAATAGATTGTGAAGGAATGTTTGGGAAAGTGCAGCTGGGACGGGATTATTTACTGTAAAAGGGTAGCAACGGAAACTTGCAATTGAAATAGAGGTTATGAGAGCATTCGCTTTGAAAAATTTGTGAAGTGAAGTGAATAGTGAAATTCTATTGACATGGCGAATATGCAAGATATGTTTAATTTCTACGATCAGATCGAAGAAATGAATAATATGATTGAGGTGGTTGCAATGGTCAACGTTGGGCCGAATGACGAAGACGAGGGTGAAGTACAGCGAGCTCCGAAGAGATACATCAGAGATGGTCAAAACCCGTTCGAGTTTTATTCCGAGCAGGAGTTCAAACGGCGATTCCGATTTTCAAAGGATGGTATTATGTACGGAATACTACCTAGAATTGAAGCTGCCTTAGTCAGTGCCAATAATCGTGGTCTACCAATTCCACCTGTCATGCAATTATTAATATGTCTACGATTTTACGCTACCGCTAGCTTTCAAGTAAGGATCATTGTGATTATAATTCCTGACATTCTACTGAAAATATAAAGTGATTTCATTGCTTCCTGTGATCATGGAATAAATGATTGCTAATACATTTTGTACTGTACAGCTCGTCAACGGAGATCTGATGACTATATCGCAGTCTACAGTATCGAGGATAATACACAGAGTATCGGCTCAAATTGCATCATTGATTCACGCAATTATCAAATTTCCTAGTACGGAAGCTGCTATGATCGCAAACAGAGATCTATTCAGACAACTTGGTGCACGCAGGGAGGGTATCGGTTTACCTGGCGTTGATGGCGCTATCGACTGCACTCACATTCGATTATGTCATACGAAATTTGCAGACCTGCAGGAGGTTTATAGGAATCGTAAGGGATATTTTTCCCTCAATGTACAGGTATGTCGCGTTGGCGATAACCGTTTACAAATACCATAAGTTGCAATTAATTTTATCTAGGATACAAATAAACAATACTATTCTATGAAAATCGGTACTTTTAATTTAAATGATACCACAGGCAGTTGTCGGACCCAATATGGAATTCTTGGATGTGGTTCCGGAATGGCCTGGAAGTAACCATGACAGTCGAATATTCCAAAATTCACGAATTTACATGCGGTATCATGAGAGACAACTTACTGGAACCCTGGTTGGAGATGCCGGCTATCCGTGCTTGCCATTTCTGCTGACTCCACTGGCAAATCCAATTACAGATGCTCAACAAAGGTAAGATAAAGATTATCGCATTACTTTAGATTTCGATAAGTAGTCATAAAATTGACAAAGTATACATGTGTGAATTAACCAAGTCGGTATCTTGATAGGTATAACAACGTACAAAGCAGAACAAGGCAAATTGTTGAAAGAACATTTGGAGTTTGGAAGCGACGTTTTCCTTGCCTATCCCGAGGTTTGGGAACCAAATTGTTGTGCTCTACCACAATTGTTGTAGCTTGTGCCGTACTACACAATTTATCACTAACATTGGATAATGCTCTTCCGGAAGATAATCGCATCGAGGAAGAAGAAGCGGATGAATTGCCACCTCAAGCACCGCATTGGCAGCCTGGAGAGGGTTTTGCAATACGCGAAGCTCTAATCGAACGGTTATTCATTTAATCAAAATATATGTATATCAAGTTAATTTAATTGTAAAGACTAATTGATTTTAGAATGAATATACTCCAAATATTTAATAAAATTGAATTTAATCTGTACAAACAGTTAACATTAGAATACATATTTTACTCATAACTTATCATTGGTTCTCATTTTATTTTTAAACCCCTCACTTACTCATGAAAATACTGATATGTACGTAATTGTACTAAGCGTCAGTCTTATAGTTACGATAATACTTATGAAAATTTGTCTACGTAAAAATATTCAATACATTATAAATACAGCCAGTAAATAGAACTAAAGTTGCTCTTTTGAACTTTGAAGATCAAAGGTTGTCCCTTTCACGCGCATTTTTTTGCAAGTCTGCACCGGGATTCCTTTTAACATATCAATACAATTTATTTATCAATAACCGGTATAGAGATTTACATAATGATATAGGTTAAAATATGTGTATATAAAAATTATATACACATAAACATACACTATAAAATTCTTTTTCTTCTTCTTCGTTTTATAGCTATACACCCACTACAAAAAATTGCACGCGATTTGTTCCCGTTTTTTAGTTCCTCTACGTGGCGCTAACGTTGTTGTGTTCATAAACTATAAAAATACTCAAGAGCTGCATGCCTATACGAATATCTTGCACAGGCTGAGAAATAAAATCCGAGCATCTTATTGGGGGATACATCGGAAATATTCCGAACATAACCGAACGTCGAATAAGACCGTCTCAAGCTCAGTCTTCGTCAAGACGGTCTTGAATGAAATAAGCTAGCGCTTGAGACCAAATTCTTGACGAAGACCGTCTTGTTTTCCGACTATGAATACATAGCATCTCAAGACGGTCTTGAACGAATAAGACGATCTTCACCAAGACGGTCTTAAGCACCGCCTTGAGACCTGACTATGAATACGGGCCAGAGTCGCAAGACCTGTATGTAAGACCGTGCTATTGGCCAATGGAGGTAGTGAAATAGAGCATTATGCCATGCACAACCTATCTCTCTAGCTCTACAACCCGATTGGCCTATACATTTCCTCTCGGCCAATCAAGTGCAGAGTGAGAAAGACGGATTTCCAAGGTAACCCGCGAATACCACTGGATATAGTAATAGTCACGGGACGGTTTCGTTGCAAACGCGACTGTCGCTGTACGACAATCGTATATGTGCTTTGGTGACGACGGCGGTGACGCTATTGGCTAACTCCAATGTCTTGCCGCCAGCGCGAACATTGGGGCGAACACATGGCATGAACGTAGCTTTGATTCCATCTTGAATGAGTTTCGCAATCTGGCGCCATTCTACAATCGATTAGTGTCGTCATGAAAATGGTCGCTGTTTGCGTCGCGAAATAAAGATAACATTCGTTAAAATTGTCCTAATAACGATAATCACCGAAGCCGGTTATCGTCTCTGAGTGTTCGAAAAACTTTTCGAAGTGCTTTAATTCCTCATTAATCATTGTGTGGAACATTTTAATCAGCCAGATGGTCAGCCGCGGTGGTCTCAAGTTTTTCCCTGGTGCTAAGTTGGAAGCCAAGGATTTCAACGAAAAATGGTACAAACTTTAATGATCACGCTACGCTGAGTTCACCCCTCTGTCGCATTTGTGACCTTAGCCCGGCGTTCTCGCCCTTGAAATCTGATTGTCGACACGCACTGTCAGCTAATATCTGATTGTCAACATCCGTATATCGACGGGGCAGAGTAGACAATGATTCGGTTCCTTCCGACTCGCTGCTTAATTAACAATCCGCGAAGCGTGACAACAGTACAAATTCATGCCGGTCGAATCGCTCAAAACAAGTCAATAAATTGTTCCAGAAACAAACTAGCAATGATCATATTACGTCAATATGTCAACGCGATTATATTCCTCTACAACGTGCCCCCTCACCGATTTTGCTTAACTCTTAATTTAGCAGTTACTTATGCCTAAACTAATGTCGGCCTCGAATAAAACTTCTTACACATTTTCAACCGTATCCAATGAACTCAATCGAAAATTGGCATTTACCTTCAAAAATAAAGGACATGAAGCAGTCTCAACAAGCTTTGATATTTCAAACATAACCTGTACTACATCCTAATTGTTATATACACAAATAAAATCGTTTTTATACTTTTTTTTCTCTAGTACTCTCCAGTTGTTTTATCGAATGTATTATGATGGGCACACAAATCTGCGTGTATAATTCCTAATCAATTTCTGTTCACAACAGGTATTCGGCACGCGTTGTTGAGACTGACTGGGTCGAGAGGGAAGTCTTGATACATTTTGACAAATGGAGTTCAAGATTTGACGAATGGATTCCAATGGACAGCTCGCGGCTTCGAGTACTTCAAGTACAACCAAAGTGAGTTTTAATCTCATTCTAATACAACCATAGATATTAAATTGCCATTAAATATTCCTAATCGAAATGTCTAACGAGGGGACGGTATGGGAGGTGCATCGAGTTACGGGATAAGGCTTCGCATGGTTATAAAAGGGACAGGTATTAACTTGACTCTATAAGCTTCAGGGTTGAATTAGTACTTGTCTTCTCTATAGTCATGGGAAGCCTTATCCTGTAACTCGATGCATCTCCCATACCGTCCTATTGTAAGAAACCAAAATTAAGATGTTTAGAGCACAATCTGTCACGTAAAGCTGTCAATTAATACTTTAGGTAGATTAAAGATAGAATCTGTATATACAAAATTCTTTTAATTTTTCTTGAGGCATTAACCACACATTAGTTTTCTATGTACACCTGATTTCACGATTTTCAAAAGATGTCACAAGATTTTAAAGATCATACGAAATCCAAATAGTATTGTAAAATTTCATAGGATTTCATGAATTTTACGTAATTCAGAGATTTTAGAGGATTGCAGAATATTTAAAATGGATTCAAAGATTTGATGAGTCATGTAGACTTAATTTCTAGGCTGGTCAACCCTTTGACTGTTATAACTCATCTTCTAAAAAAACAAACTAAGGATACAAATTAAAATTATTATGAGTGTCAGTTTGGATTACAACCATATTGGTCTTAATATAAGTTGAACCGTAATTTGACGATTTTATTTCAGGAATTTTTTGTTGTAAACTGAATATAATCGACTTCTGTGAATAGTTATCTATTATCAAAGGCATATGTGTTGATTAATATTGCATTTCTTGTTCACATTGTATCAATAAAGTTGGAGAGTATGATATAAAGATCTTCTTATCAATTTGTTTATATTTCAGACTGATGCTGTTTAAAAAAATTGACATTTGATTTCAAGATTCGTGATTTTATTGGTCTAGATTACGATAATTGGTTGAAAACGAAGTCAACCCTGCGTATAAGTTGAATACAGATTTTGAGAGCGAAATGAGTAACAAAAACTTGAACTTATATTCAGACCAATGCAGTATTCAGTTTACAAAGAATTGATGTCCTGTCATATTTAAAAAACGTTGCAGATATCTATCATACTCTACACTAACCCTTTTTCAAATTACCTTTTCAATCAGTTCTCTTCTTATTGTTTCCTCAAAGAATTCTGTCGCTGCAGGCAGAAAATTAAAACCTGTATTATATTATATGATTTTGATTGGCTTGCGCATTTGATTTAGAATTTCTGAAAACCCATATTATATGCAGTTCATAATTGTTGCATAAACAGAGTTGAATATATTTACCTATAAGGCTTTGTTTTGTTTTTTCTAACCGAAGCGAGTCAACTTGGACACTACCACCTCCGTAAGTGAACATATCATTTTATTAGCAGGTAGAATAGAACTGTTGTCACTTGTGATAATTAATTTGCAAGTTTTCAGTTTCGTTGAAGTTCGTAATGTTGATGTAACAAAACGTTGAGAGAATATCAATATTTTCCAACTTTAGAATGACTTTCAAAAAGAACAGTCATATTTTGCTTCATCAAGGTTGGTTGAATATCAGACATTCTTGACGTTGTGAAGTATCTATTTTTTTTTAAGTACATTGTATTCTGCGTTAAAGTTACGGATTTCAACTTGATGAAAATGAGGTCTGTGATTATTTTTTCTTTGATACTTCAGTACCATAAAGTATCTTTGTAATATTGAATAAACCTGTCGACAGGGTCGAATCTGAGAAAGAATATTTACACGAGCACCAATTTTGCTGAATCTTTGCATTATGTAAATAGACTAGTTGCTGCTCCTATGCATTCAGTAGTCTTCACAACAACTGCTTGTAGTGAAAGCAGTTTAATCTTTCAAATTCTTTTCCTTGAACCATATGTAGTAAAAATTCAGACTGGTACAATTTTTTTTTTCATTCATAATCAGTTGATCTTCAGTTTATATTATTATGTTAAAATAGGCTTTTGTTTTTGAACACATCTTTGGGTCTTTCATAATTCTAATTTACTGTAATTATTGTTAAAGTTATCACGATAATAATTTTGATTAAATGATCTCTGGTTGACAGCTAAAATTTCTCATCTTTTCTGTACAATATTAGAATATCATGGGTCAAGGTTAAGGTACTTTTAAGGGTAAAGCCTCCTGTAACTGGTTGAAAAGGTGTATTTTTCGTATTTTTTGTTTCGACAAAACAGTTTTGTCAGATGATGACGTTGGCGCGTCAGCAATTGGTGACAAGTTTAGCGCAGAGCTGAGTCATTTGAAAGAAGAAAAGCTATATTTTCTTAAAAGTTCAGTCAATTACTGGGTTAATATACCTAGAAGCAAAGCAATGCATCGAAATTGGCAAAGTTACAGCAATCACAAGAAGTCATTTTATCACCAAACAAAAATCAATTTTCAATTGTTAATAATAATGTTAAAAATAAATATGAAAATGATGAACATAGGTATGATCTCTGTAGAAAAGTGTAAGGATTCAGATATCATATAGAAAATGTCATTTAGTATATTACGAGTATCATGGCCATTGATTTGAAAAGTGTAATTTTGAGAAAAATGCTATCAAAGGTTTCGATGTGTTCACGCCGCACTGTAAGGACACGTTTGCGTGTCTAGGCTTATAGAGAATATCTCGCTCTTCTTTGAAAAATTTCTGTTAGATCATTCTTTGCATATGCCCATCGTGTTGAGTATGTAAGGGCCCCAATAAATATGGTGTAACATCACCAATTTTACAACTTCCAAAATCAAACTTTGGTAACATATTCTTCAAACCTTGTATTATTTATTTGTGGAAAAAAAAATTTACTTTCCTGCACTTCTACATTAGACTCTTACTTAATCATTTCACATGATAATTTAATGCCATTCTTGCATGAAATCTTGGTAATACATAAATCTCATTTTGTGTTGGTACATAGCGTGTCCCAAATTTCAATTCTCGTTAGAGATTGACTTTAACCTTAAGCTTTGTACAAGTTTTTGAGTTTAATGATGGAAAAAGAGAAGCTGATGAAAAATTCGTTGGTGTCTCATATTATTTAGTGAATAAACTTTACAAGACTTTTGATGATTTGTTAAACCATTAGCTGAGTGTAATATTTCGACATCTGTTTAATCCATTGCATTAAAAACTTGAAATGATCAAAATCGCACAGAAATTTTTTAATTCACTTGAACGAAGCTATACATTATTCCCACCTAACAGGGGACAATAATTTGAACAATGTGATGAAATAACTTTAATAGGAAGAAAAACAGGATAATTAAGAAGCAGAGATCAAGGGGAAAAAAAGAAATTGAAAGGGAGAGAGAAAAGAAAAGGAGAGTTGAAAGCCTGTAAGAAGGGTTGTTTATTGATCAAATAAACTGATGGTTTAGCGTCTCGTAAATTGATCCCACCTGATATACGCAAACCTAACCTAACCTAACCTGCGTAGAGTAGCGTAGCGGGAGCGTAAAGAAAATAGGTACACACATTACTTTCTATCCAATAGCAATTTGCCGATAATGCACTGCCGCGTTGCGTCTTTTCACACGTACAATTTGCACGGTTGATCAAATCCAGGACATACAGATGGTGTAATTAGGTTACGATAGTGGAGAACCGACGACTTACCGAGTTTTGTTTACGTACAAAAATCAGCTGATCGTAGCAGCGCTCGTTTGTTTTCAATAGCGTCGCCTTTTTTTTCGTCTTGTTGATTGAAGGAAGGAAACTTCGTGTTGTGACATATTATACGTATGTTTATCAAGTCGACGAGATCGCGTTTTTGACTACTCTATCAGCGTCATCATCTGATCGTTATCATTGTGATTTAAAATTATTTTGTTTTTCCCCAGGGAGACGAAAATGCGAGAATTTATCGTCGGAGAAAGAATTTTAGCTACGTGGGCAGATGGTAGAAAATATCCTGCCAAAGTTAAGACTGTGTTGGGAAATGGTGAGTAACCTAACATAACCTAACCCAATACAACCTGACGTGATTCTAACCCTAACCTAACCTAACCTCGTCCAGAACGTCAACCATTTCATATTTGACAATAATCGACGTTATTATTGATTTTTATTTCACGATATTTACAGACAGGTACGATGTTCTGTTCGATGATGGCTATGCCAAGATAGTCAGATCATCGAAAATGACAAAAATTGCTGCAGCCACCGAAAAGGTAGGATTCATTATTTATTTACTTATTTTTAGGTTAGGGTTAAGCCATTTATTGGTGTATAACATAATCGTTATAAATATGCTTTGTAAGTTAACAATAATTTTCACAAACCCTATTACAAAATTATTCTTACTTCTTTTAATATAGTTTGTTCCCATCAAAGGAGTTCTATTTTTACTGTGTTCAATACATTTGCTAGATCATGGTATCAAAGTTTTTTTTTTTTTTTTTTTTTTACATATACGGTCTTTATGCTATATTTTTGTGTATCACTGTATACCGAGTAGGAGGCTTAGTTATAATGTTAAATTCAGAAAACGTACATAGCTGAAGAGTTAGTCTGAAATTTTTCTAGTGTCTTGACATTCTGAAAACTGCCTAGAATTCATTAATAACATTGACTTAATTCCAAGTGATGTCAGTTGATTGTGGCTCTCAAATGATACCTTGATTTCAAAAACGATTCCAGTAATCAAATTACTAGAATCATACATTTTTAGGTGAACAATAATGTTGCCACTGTGTTGTGTCCAAGTAATAAATTGAAAAGAAAAATTTACTAGTATAAGGGAATTGAATCAAGGTAAATATGTTTCGATGCAATCATCCACTTGTGCCTAAACTTTATTTTGACCTAAGAAAATTATCTCTGCAACTACAAAATGAAAACTTGTTATTAATATACATATATAAAACACACACACACACACACATATATATATATATATATATTTATTTATAACAAGTTTTCATTTTGTAGTTGCAAAGATAATTTTCTTAGGTCAAAATAAATATTACATATATATATAATATAAAGTTAAGCTGAAGTAAGGACATTTCAGCTTAGCTAATAAAATGAATCATTAGAAAGTTTCCAGTAATGCAAGAAGTGGTCTTAAGTCTCATTGGTAATTGATCAGTTTGATATATTTCTGTAGGAAAAATGTCCTAAATTATATTTCCAGGAAATGCAAGTAATTTATTTCATTGGAATAATTCAAATGCTCATGACCTAACTAGTTCACCTGTTATTTAATAAAACTACTAGAATAGATTTGGTCGAGTTATACATATATAATAATATATATATAATATATATATATAATATATATATATAATTTATAATTAAATAATAATAAAAAAATAATATAATTTTCTTGTTGATAGTGGACAATTTTATCAAATTAAATAAACTATAACTTATCTGATAAGAGGGTAGTATCATTTTGGCAGTGTAAATTTGTCAGCAATAATTGGTCAGCGCATGAATTTCAGAATGACTTCTTCTTGACTAACACTCACGTGAATTTCTTCACACATTGTAAATGACTTGGAATCATCATAAAAATTGCTTGGAAAATTTTGGAATAAGTTTGAAATGTGTAAATGTCAGCTTCGTAAACACTCTGAGTCAGAAAGTAAACTGAATATTTTTAGAATAATCTGAGAACAATTGTAAAAACAGAAACCGATTGTTGATGGAGATTACATAGGAAGTAAACAAGAGAGAAGGGACAAGAAGAGAAAACACAGTGTAATGGATCTGTTCCATTCTAATGCTAAAAAACGGCCAAGAACGGATTCTGAAAAGTCACTTAAAAAGGATGAATCATTCGTAAGCGAAGACGACGTTAAATCCGAACCACCCGAATTGACACCAGCTATTGCTTATGATTCTGGCACAGAAGTACTCAAAGGCTTTGAGCCAAGTAAAGCTAAAGTTAAAACCTATGCCAAGAAAAAGAAAAAGGATCTGCCCAAAATCGATACGGACAATGAAGATGAAGTCGGGCCTGAGTGGATCGACGGTGAGCCTCAAGGAATAGAGTCTTACATCGTAGATGGTAATGACGGTAAGTGGAGATTCAAACTATTCTAGTACATATCGGATAGGAGAAGAATAGAACTTTTAATGAATTACACGCTGAAATCTACGTTCCAACAGTCTCTACGTTGCAACAAAGTCACTGTCAAGACACATGTATTTCTATGTTTGCAACTTAGATTTGTTCAATTTTGTGGAAAGTCAAATTCAGAGAATGAGCAGATGCAGTTTGCATATAAATATGTTAAGGACACATCAGCTGCTTTAGTAGTCCTGTCAAAACAATACGTTTATACTGAATTAAAGACTGAACTTCTAAAAGGTTTTTAACTTTTAAGTTTTTTTTCTCACTCAGGGGATAGAGCTCTGCTAAAACTTACCAGATTCCACTTTTGGTTTTAAAACTGTTTCTTAATTCTTTCGTCCTGAAACTTCATAAACTGACTTGTTCACCTGATACATCCTTAACTGAAGTTGCAGGACCACGACGATCTATCATAGTGGCAGATAAGAGGCTACCACCTGGATGGCAGAAGCACTTCACGCAGAGAAGAACTGGTTCATCAGCCGGCAAGTGGGATGTCTTGTTTATACAGTAAGTTATTATAGTGACTCTGTGTTTGTCCGATCAAATTCAGAGAGT
Source organism: Neodiprion lecontei (assembly GCF_021901455.1). Lineage (NCBI taxonomy): Eukaryota > Metazoa > Arthropoda > Insecta > Hymenoptera > Diprionidae > Neodiprion > Neodiprion lecontei. Next base: position 12,258,494 of record NC_060261.1, read on the forward strand.
ACAATAAACTAACACCAATAAATTTACCAGCAAATCGAGTGGGAAAAAGTTCAGGTCAAGAAATGACATTCGATCATTCATGGAGAATCATGGAATGTACGATTTTGAACCTGAGAAATTTGATTTTTGTATCCATCGGAAAAAGAACAACAAATCTAGTTCTGTTAAGGCAAAGCAAGAACCGCCAGCTGAAGTGCCAAAGAAAATCAAAACATTGTTACCCAAAGCTAAAACTCCTCTTGGAACTCCTGAAGTCACAACACCTTGCCCTGTGGCTCCAGTTGTTATGCCGCTCGCTATAACTCCTGTTACATCTGCTGATCCTGGCGGTAAGTTTTACTATTAATATCCAAACCTTCACTCATAAGCCTGTTTCACTGACGGTAATTTCTCATTTGAATTTTCACATGCTATCACACCTCATACAGTCATCACATACTGTAAGTAATAAGTTATATTCTAGAAATGTTACGTGTTTAAGCATGATACTCAATTCTGACTTACTAAAAACTGTAAACCGTGAAGTGGCTATCAAAATAATGCGATAGATTACTTTTAAGGATAATGTTAGCCTCCCACAGGCCATTCTAAACTGAGAATGAGAACTTAAAGTCACACTAGCGCCGCTAAGTGATCACAAGATTTGTGTCGTTTTCTCAACCAGAGTTCGTGCTCCTCATTATATAGTCTCCCTAAGCTGTTTAATTAAATCTCTAGCAATTTTCTTTGTGCCAATAATAGTGAACGCAATTGAAAAAATGCCTATACTGTTGTGAAAACGAATTCGAGTAAACTTTAACAACAGTAGTTAAGATGTTACTGTTTGAGAAAAGGATTTATGATTTAAATGTTCCAAATGATTGAACTCTTGAAGTTTTTGAGCCGATTTTAATGTTCTCAGTGATTGGTTGCCTGAAAATTGTCTTAAAACTATTTAAGAAATCTTAGACTATCGAGTAAATGTAATTGTTACTATAATACAGCCGACTATTTGTGAAATATTTTTCAGGTAATCTCTGTAGATCTCTGTAGTGAACAAAATACACCTAAAAACTATTAGAATTGATCCAAAAACACTAGAGTCCGATCATTTTGATTGTTTGAATTATAAAATTTTCACTCAAATTGTCGACACCTTAGCGTGTGTCTTGATTTTGTTGAAAATCATTTCCATTACATAGCAGGGATGTTGTTTTATTTGTGTTCTCCATCAGTGACGGCATTAATGCTGCAGAAAATTTAGGAAACAGTTTTTCCAGGGGTTTGTCTTTTTTCTTAACTGGCTTGAGACGGTACGGTCCAGTCACTTTGAACAGTTTTTCTGAAAGGTTTAAATATGAATTACTACAAAGAAAGGTCAAGCTATTTGCAAAATTACCTAAGGGCAAGTTTGTAACGTCACTGTAACGGTTCATTTTCAGGGAAAATCATTACTTTGCAATTTTAGGGTTGTCTGAAATTCAGTAAACTATAATGAAACAAAACTCAGATTTGTCCAAATTCTTACTTAAGTTTCAAAATCGTAATATTTCTTTTAGTGTATCGTTATGTTAACATTATTAATTTGAACTTTCTAGTATCACCATACCAAATCAAATGGAAAACCATTAGATATTTTTACTTGAGAACAAAAATGATGTAAATTTTCTAATTTAAAGCATTGATCTTTACTGTTTTTATCTTCATGGAGTCTGTATCTATTTTTAGCCGTATTTATCGGAGGAATTCGCGTTGAAATGGAAGACAGCGCTTACAAATGTCCGAAAGAGGGCTGCAACAAGAATTTCCGCAAGGAAAATCTTCTCCAAATGCATATAAAACATTATCATCCTGAGTATTCAAAATTTTTGGGCTCCACTCCGAATGTAGCAGATTTGGCGTACGCCAGAACGATTGGGGAATCGATCGAAGATATAATACCAAAGAAGCAGAACAACTTTATGGAGAAGATAAACAAGTTTGAAAAGAAGAAAGCTACCCAAGAGAAGCAAATACCTGAAAATGAATCCGACGTGATTCGACCAGAGAAAACAGTAAATGTCAAAGAGGATTCTAAGTCAGAAGTTGCATCTCCTTCTTCACGCAAGAGCATCGATGTCGATGAAGATATCATTAAAAATAGGGAAGCTAGTTGTGCAATGTCGCCAGGAACGCTGTTCGACCTCAAAGTTAGAGATGAAAAAGTTCAAACGGGTATCAAAACCTTGTTGCCGGTTAGATCTGTGACTACTACTCCTTTGCCCAGCAATTGTGTTACAGAACTGCAGAAATTAGACAGGTCGAAATCATTGGACGAACCGTCGATTCAAGAAAAAGGAAAGACTATAAGGAAACGACAGACTTCCGAGTATAATTCAGATACGCAACTGAAGTACAAGAAAAAGCAAGGTAATTTATTGGTTCTGGCAAATCAGACTTTGTTTTCCAAACACAGATTCAAAAAAATAGTAGAACGATCATGACGAAGTGTCAAGATTTTATTGTTTTGGCATTAGGAGAATGAGTTTTTGTTGTTGTATATTAGGGTTGTTGGAGCTTAAGGATGATTATGGGGATTTAGATGACAGTACTTTGGATATTGAAGAGCCAGTTGCCCCTACCTACAGGTTCAGTCGAAGAAAATCGAACCCTAAGAGTGATGAGAATAATCTAACAAGTAAGTTGTAAAAGTATATTTGGTACTGGGTCTTTACCGATTGTGTAGTAGTTTGTAATTATTGTGTTACAAAAAGAAAAGAACAAAAACTATGATGAGTAATTGCGTAGATGGTGTGATTTGAATGGATTTATTGTAATGGCATTTCTTACCTATGTTACTCCCCTATTTTATATACATTTTATTATTTTCTTTGTGTTATTATTCAGGTCAACTAAGCGATTCTCATAATATTGAGAAAGGTGAAACCCCAAAAGGGGATGCTGCCAAAAGTGATAATTGTAATGATACTGAAGGTATATAGTTCTTTTTTTTATCAATGTTATTCATTCACACCTCATAGGAGCAGTTACTACTGTTATGTTTGAACTCTGGTGAAAAATATTCTCGCAAATTATTCGTGAAATTTTATTTAGCAAATCCTCCGAAATATACAACGTTTTACACGGTTTTGTGAAAACATTTTCCTTTTTCGAAAATATTTCATATTCTAATAATGTCAGGGATGTGTGGAAATTCTAGAAGGTTTCTAAATAGAATTTATATTCTGTAGGAACTTCATTTTCTATTGAAAATCTAAAAAAAAAATAAAAAAAAGATGAAAATCGGACCAATTTCTGGAGAAAACTCATATTCCTTCAGAACTTCATTTTATGTCACAAATCTAAAGAAATTCGCGTTCTGGTATTTCTGCGTATTTTTTAAACGTACTGTGACATGAAAACCTGAGTTACATTTCTGAAAGAAATCGGCAATTTTTAGGAAACAGTCGTAATTAATTCTTATGAAATGCAGCTGATAAAATGTGGATATTAGGGTGGTCTTTACTTAGGGTGTCGAAGAATTTTTTCTGTGCCCCCCGCTTCTCAGATTGACTTCAAATCACTCAAATCCCTGTTCGATTCAGATTTTTCCCAACACTATTTTTCAAAGACCCTAAATAAGGACCACTCTAGTGGACATACCTGTTAAAAAATATCTTGAAACAAACTAGAAAATAAAAACTTTCAAGAGAGATTGAAGAGATATGAAAGTTTTTTCGTTAATTCGTTGAAATTTATGTGGTGCATTGCAACTGATTGTGAGATATTTTTACAAAATTCTTTAAGATTATCAAAATTTCTGAATTCAGAATTCACGTTTTGAGTAAATTTGTAGATATTTGCAGAAGCTTCTGAAAATTTTTTTCGCCAGGGCAAATATTCATGTATGTATCAAAATTTAGTTACAGATAATTGAAAACCAACAGGTTTTTTTATATCAGGTGTACTGCTGATTGTCACAATTGAATTTATTTTCACAAATTGGCTAGCCATACTTGAAATCAAGTATATATTTGGCAAAGAGCGTTTTCAATTTACTTAAATCAAGTGTTATCATCTATTGCAAAATATATTTATACACACACAAAAATTTATTGAACTAATTTCATTTATGTAAAAATAACGTAAATGTAAGTTAGTTCCTGCGTTTCATATTTATTATCGTAGTATTAAGGTGAATTTAATTGAAAATGTTATGCATGCATTACAAATAGTGAACTTTAATTAATTTTGAGACTTGTTTGTGTAAATTTTCGGCTTAGAATTTACTGTATAAATTATAACCTCAATCACTTAATAATATTGTTTCTAAAACACACTTGATCTCCTTTTTCCTCTGGTATTTTCAAACTTTATATCAATATAGGCAAAACATTCGGGGGTTCTTAAGTTGCCTAAATTTAATTAAGAAACTCGGAATTGAATTGAACAGATTTGTAAACTGTTGCGGTACAATTATGCAAGATATTTTTGTCCCATATTAGTATAAATAATTGATTTTTATATTAATTTTTACTATCAATTTGCAAAAATGTATTAAAACAGCTTATATAGAACTGTTAATCTGAATATCCTAAATACAACTGAATGGAATGTCTGATAAAATCAGGTCAAGTAAATTGATCACTAACTTTCAAATAAATCTTTGACACATTAGATGGAGATGGCGTGATGATGATGATTAATGGGGAACTTGTGAAGGTGGAACAGCTTCGTCGGGAGGAAATAATAAACTGTACATGCGGATTTATGGAAGAGGATGGATTAATGATCCAGTGTGATCTTTGCCTTTGCTGGCAGCACGGTCACTGTAATGCTATTGAACAAGAAAAAGATGTCCCAGAAAAGTACGTTTGCTATATTTGTCAAAATCCGTACAGGCAAAGACCGTCTAAGAAGTACAGCCATGATCAGGACTGGATTAAAGAGGGAAAGTTACCTAGGTAAATTGAATAGGCTTAAAAAAAAAAATAGTCCACGAGAAAAAACTGCAAAAAAATGTTGAGCAATGTCACCTGTACCAATTATGGTGTTCACAAATCAAATGGCGTTCCTACTATGTTGTAGAAGTGTATTGAAATAATTTTGAATAACGCAAGCTAAAATATCGTTTTGTTATTAAAACGTTCAATATTATTAAACTCTGAAGTTTTTCATCTGATTTTAATGTCTTCAAACTCATAGCGCTCGTTGACCGATCTCCCACAAATTGACTGTAAAACATATGCGCAACCTCATAATGTAGTGCAAGTATAACATGCAAATATAGGCAGTCGTTCATCTGAACATCTGTTGCATTGTACTTATAAAAATCTACTTTTATCTACTGTGAAAATATCGACTTGTTAAAATTATTTTAAGCACTTTCTTGAGATTCGTATACTGGAACAAAATAGTCCCAAAAACATGATAATAACATTAAAAATACTAGGGTTTAATCATTTTGAAAGATTTAATTATAAAACCTTCTATAGAATTATTCTATAGAATATCTTACAGTTAGCTTCTATTGTTTGAGTTTGCTCTGATTCATTTGTATCACATATTAGGAAGGTTGTTTCATTCGTTTCTACTATCATTAGCGTAAGTAACATTGCTTGAGATTTTTAAATGGTCCTTTCTCTTCTCATAACTTTTGATTCGGGTAATCCGGCCGATTTATCCTCAATCATGGAAATTTATTTCAAAATTATTTACAGTCTATCGAGTCGTTCCAAGAATCAAGCTGCGATCGATCAAAGAGCTGCAATGTTGAAGCGTTCGTATGATTTGGTCGCAGCACTGCTACAAATACAGCAAATTTTGCACAGTCTAAGAGTCAAAATTAATGTTGCACAGTAAGTCGTTTTTCCTCACGCAGTTTTAATACCAGAATTAATAGGTTTGTCTTTAATTTTTAACCGATTTTTGTAAAGAAAAAAAGATCACCCGAAGTTGTATCTCTGGGCTAAAAACTGGGAAAAAACTGAAATCCCAAAACCAAATACTGAATTAGTGCCAATAATGGAAATTGTTAAGCCAGCACTTGAGACGGCTGAGTCTAGTTTGGACAGTTCACCCTGTGCTGAAATAAAAACTGAAATAAAGGAGGAACCAGAAGATGAAACGCATAAAAAGTCGATTGCTTCTAATACGGAGTTGATGAAGATTTTGGAAGAGGATAGTTTGCATGCTGAAGAACTTAAGAATGTTAAAAAACATGAAAATCAATCTGAAGGTCATATTCTTTTGGAAGCGTTGACAAGGAGTAACTTGGAAAAAACTGCGTCTGAAGTAAAGAACGAAGATAATAGTAAGTAATCGATATTTTAGAATTTTCGATTGAAACGTAAAATCTTTCTGCAGTTGAAATAGAGACAATACTAGTGCAGCTGATTATTATTAAGTTTAATTGAGTCAAAGGAATATACTATGAACACAGAAAGACAAAAGAGAGACACGGATTTGCAAAGAAAAGTTCAATTATTTCTTCAACAACTTTTGAGACATACTATTCTATATCTTACGATCATGAGAAAATTCCAGCGTAATGTCAAAAAATCGTTTCTCAATGTGTTTTTAATTAGATCATCGACAAATCGTCTGAAATTGTATCTTGAGCTCTTCAATTCACTGCAAGAAGAAGTTGTGCGAAATGAATACAGGTTGCATGTAACAAATGTGTTGTATTATAAATTTATGACAACCGATTTGTGTAAAATTCATTTATTAGCAGAAATGAACTATTAGTCATTGAAATTGGACAAACTACGAATTTCACGGTCTTCAATGTTTTCCTGTACCGATTTTCTGTTGAACTTATCAGAATTTGATTCAATTGTCGATTCTAAGCCTTGAAGTCGCAACTCTACCATTTTTACACTGTTTTAACTTAACTTTACACCCGACATATCCTTAATATCAAGAATATCAGTTTAATGAACTGGTTTTAATATTTAGATCCGCCCAAAAATACTGCTTCGACATCCGAAACGCCTGATCTGATTCCGTCAATTCCGGTGGAAAAGACTGAGCCAGAATCGACTAATCTTAATGAAATGTTGCCTCTGCAACCTTTTATACCAGAACCAGAGGCCCCAATTGATCCAGCTGAGTGTCGATCACGGCTGTTGGAGCACATCGATCACTTTCAGAATCACATTGACTCTAGACTAACTACAATTGAGACACATGTGATAGGTAAGTTGAAAAAATGGCAAGATTTCCGTTTCGCGAATGTATAAATGAGAGCTAAACTCAATCAGCGACCATTGCATTAGTTACAATCTGGTGCTTCAATTTTCAATTTGAGAAATTTGCAACACAGTTTTCTCAATTTTTTTCCAGCTCTGGAAGCCATGGACCCAGATGATCCTGCTTCAGGCCCTGATTTTCTGCCTCGAACAAAACAGACTGTGCAAATGCTGCTTAGGGACTTGGCCACGGTTCGGAAACTTGCTGCGCTCTGCTAAGAAAAAATTGATTCTATGATACGAATAAATTTATATATTTATTGACATTGTTGTACCCGGTGGAAAACATTAATTAAAAATAATTTGTATTGTTTGAACAAGGTTTTGAGTGTGACGGTTGGTCTACCGACTGTGTTACATTTTTCCGCTTATAGCGGTGATTATTGGGATTCGGTAAAGGGGGTTCGTGTCTTGTTAAAAACAGCGAACTCATGTTTATGAAATTAATGTATGCATTTTTACCTAATGCAGAATTCATTCGTAAATGCAGAGAAGTTTAACTAACCTCTGAACAGCCCTGTCAGACTCAAAACCCCTTGAAGTAAATATTATAGTTTGAAAAATATTAGTTGAATAATCAGCTTCATTGCCTGCAGTTTACGCAACTATTTATTGTAATTAGGCTCATAATAATACTTTATTCTGGACTAGATTCTTCAATGGAACATTTTGTACATATACAATATAGCATAGTTACAGCTTGTTCTGTAATGTATAAAGAATTGCTGAAGTACGCATACATAACTTTTAATTATATTATTATTGTTGATAAGCTCAGTTACACGTTTGGATCTATTATGTTTTTCGATAAAATGTAGTAAGCAGAAGAAATGCTGCAAGTAATTGTAATCGTAGTTGAACTTCATCGATACTTGACTAACTTGGTAATTCGTTATTGCTGCAATTATGAATTTTCCGCATAACGAAGTAGTAGAAAAAAAACGCTTAACTTGATAGTTGAAAATATAAAAAAGAATATGACATTAGAACTTTTCAACCAATTGTCAAAAAATGATTTCCGAATGAACACTAAAAAAATAGGTACATGCGATGACTGCAGCAGAGGTAGTTTATTTTACTTTTTCATACAAAAGCTAATGAATTTTCAGTGAGGGATTCGAACAATTGTCTTTTTCTGGTTAGAGGGTATTTTTTTGATCTCATCACAATTTAAAGCTTGTTACAGTCAGTTTAAACATACTACTACAAAGCAACAAACAGCGAGAAACATGCCAAAGATGAAAGGGTAGCACCGTCTGAATAAAATATTGGGTTCGTTCTTTTCACCATAGAGAATTTTCAAGATCGCCGGAAAAATTTCTCAAGAATTGTTATTTCCAGAGTGGGTAAAAATATGTAGATTGCGTGAACACGACACAACAGAAGTGCGTTGACATTACATTTGCACGTGATACCTACCATATACTGTAACGTTAGGTTTATCAAACACTACTCAGAAAAATGTGTGGGATGTGTGGCCTAATCAGCGAGCAAAAGTCCTAAAACAACAGGGTTTAAGCATCTTGAACGTTCCAACGCTCAATCTCTGGTTTAAAGTATAAAAAAATGTCTGACATATTCAGGGTTCGTATGCACAGGGAAAACCTGGAAAACCGGTAAAACTCAGGGAGTTTCTTACAGCAGGGAAAAGTCAGGGAAATGTCAGGGAATTTTGAAAATAAGACTGGAATTTTAAGTTTCTTGAAGAAATAAACTCATTCTTATACGTACATTACTTGATATCAAACCTCCTTTCGTTTTTTTCTTACTGAAAATCGCTGGCTGCTGTTTGTAAATTAGTAGTCGGACAGTAAATTAATTACTAGGTAATATTGAAGGTTTAGTATTAATATACAAAAAAAATTGGCCTTAATCAGCACCATATTTCTTGGAAGGTTACTGAAAAAAATCCTATTTTCAGGCTGGAACACCTGGAAAAGTCAGGGAATTTCGGGTTCCAAAAAGCGTACGAACCCTGATATTGTTGATATCTTAGATTGTGTTATTTCAATTTTCTCAGATTCATTGCTATTGCGTAGTCGGGATGCTATTTCATCCGTATTCACCATAATTGACACAAATAACACTGCTAGGTTTTTTAAACTACGTTTTTTTAATTTTAATTAACTTTTATTTCGGACCCGCGTGGGTGATTCATTCGCGGGGACGATAAGCGAATTCGTATTTCGCGCTGCCGTAACTCTAGCCCAGTGTGTCGAGGAGTGGGGATGACTCCCATGTCGAGAATGTGAATCGGTGACGTCATAGGGTCACAGAACGGCCGTCGAGGTGTGGGCTTACCTCGCTCGCTCCGACGTTATGGCAATATACCGTATAAAGTGAGTGATACCTCAGCGAGATAGCAAAGAATACGATAAATATTTTGTAAATAATGTATATTATACGCGAGTGATGAGGAAAAATTGGTGACCGTGCGATGTACCGCGTTTGGTGTGCGTCGAAAACTTGATTAAAATTGAAGTGTAGTGGGTAAAATAAGAAGGCTGATTACTTTTGTATGTACATACACTAGCGAGTAAATCTGTGTTGTGCGGTGGTGTGGTGTATATTTTTTCTTCCCATTTGTACGAAGTGAAGGAATATCAAGATGGCGCATAATTTAGCACCGAGCGTGAATTGTTCGTTAGACGACATCGATTTGAACGCATTGAAGGTAAACAAGTAGCCGATGCCTAATTCTCCAGACGTTAATACTCATTGTCAGTATGCCTGTTTCCTCCCCCGATCAGCCGCTGTCGTCAAGCCCTCGCCGCGCTTCGGCTTTGGGTGGGATCCCGATGTTTTGCACCGTCGTTTGTTTCTCCCTGTTAACAACACACCCGTCGTTTATCCCTGTTTCAGGATCCGGCTGGGATATTCGAGCTCATCGAGGTCGTTGGAAATGGGACCTACGGCCAGGTCTATAAAGTAAGTGCATTATGTATAGCCTGTAACGTGCCCACGCATCGCCCGGTAACGACACATCACTTTGCTCCGGTCTTCGCTCCAGACCCATTGTCGACGCGATATTTTCGCTCCGGGGCATATCTAGCCTAGCTAGACGGCCTCAGACTTGTCACACGCTTAAATACACGCGGCAGATAGAGAGAGAGAGAGAGAGAGAAAGAGAGTGAGAGAGGAGATCGGAGCGAGAAAGAGAGAGAGAGAGAGAGGCGTGGATACCAATGCTGATCGTGTGTCAATGTGTGCGCTTCCTCGCCACATGCCGAGGTTTTCGTCTCTGCGTGGTACACTCACCCTTCAATTTGAGCATACTTCAAGCTTCAGGTCACTTATCGGCACGTTCTTTTTTTTTTTTTGGAAAATTTACAGCAAGATACATTTTTTTAACTAGTCCCTCTTCGGGAACGAGGGAGAGCTATTATGATCATAGGATGATGAATCTTTCGAATATTATTGGATGTTCACGTTTTTAGGACTAAAGAAACACCTTCGACTGACTAGATGTTCGTTGAGAATGTCCGTGTGTTCCGGTTTCTATCACCAATGATTTCTCGAAAACTAATCACCGCGATTCTTCTTCATCCAAAACAGGTTAAATTTGGAATAAAATCGGTCGAGCAATTCCTAAGTTGTTTGCTAAAATGAATAATTTTTTGTCCGACAACATATCTCGAATATGAATAAACGGATTCTACGATTTTCTTCGCCATCGATGCGATTCCTCTGAACTCGGAGCAGACTAGAGTTAGAGAAAACTCGGTCGAGCTATCCTGAAATTATTTGCAAAAATGAATATAATTTTATAAAATTTTTTTATTTTCGCATGTAACCGGATTAGCAAAAGATTCTAAGACTGAACTTTTAAAGCCAGTCGAATTTTTCTGCTTGTTTATTCCAATCATGTGATGCAATCTAAAACTTAATCGTAAGACTTGAAAATTATTCGGACGTAAATAAGTATTGAAAGTTTACACACTAGCGACATACGTTGTATGTACGTACATATACATAGGTTTCTTCATTTCAACTCCCTAGCCGACTTCATTACAAGTACGAAAATAATATACAGTATGAATCATGAATGGATTTGAAGGTGGAAGAATGAAACAATTTTTCTAAAAATTCCTATGCTTGGAATATTTTCTGTTGGAAATACAGACTGTAAACAATATACGCGATATAAATTCGCACTGCGTATTTCAAAAACAGGTTGCATTTCTTACAGCGACAGAACGACGGCATTTTCCGCTAGTTTGACGGTCACGGCCTTATATGGGCTTAAATGACATTGCAGGACAGTGCCGGTGCTATAAGCCACTGATTTTGAATAAGTTCTCAGCGAAAGCAAGTTGGAACGAGAAACCACGTGCGCAGAAAGCGAAGTCGCGATATTATGAAGCCAACGATTCCACTTCTGTGAATGAGGTGAACACAGATTCTTCTCCGATACGTGAATTCGTCACTGTAAGTGGTAGGCAGTTGCTGATCGTATTGGTGTCACAACAAACACAAACACACATGAGTCAGCTTTCGGTATGGAGAAAGATAATTATTTTCGCTAAAAACCACACGACTGACTTTCATATACTATGGGAATCGTTTGTGATTTCTTTTGCATACATGACCTCGATTAAAAAAAAAAAAAAAAAAAACCTTATTCGTAGTAACCGGAAATTGAGGTTCGACCTTATCTGGTGTACCTATTTTACAACTCAACTTTACCCTGACGATGAGACACATCTATGGCGCATGCAGTATCCTTCATCGCGTTTCCATTCAAGGTCATGGATACTGCAAACACCCATTTATTGTGTCCACAGAATTGTGAAATTTTGTAAAGTTGCCTGGAAAACGATTACTGTACTCGAATTTATTCCGAGAAATTTAAGTTGTACGTGCAGTCTTCACTTTATACATGTATGTACCTTCATTTTCGAATCTATACTCCAGTCGTCCATTTACTGGAATGATTCGTGTTTAGGTGAAGAAAAAAGTAAATCGCTTTTCTGACGTGGTCTTTGACTGATACATTGGTAAAAAAAATTTACTAGTTAAGGGAATTGAATTATGTTAGACCGATTCGATGACGTTGACCTGCACTTGCGACTGAATTTTATTTTGGTCCTAAAAACATGTTTCTCTGCAAACAAGAAATGAGAAATTATGTATTAGGGTTTAAAAGATTTTTACTCAACTGATGAATTTAATAACTTACGAGTTTCTGGTGAAACAGTTGAATGGGAGAAAACGTTTTCAGAAGAAATGAAGTTGTCGGCGAATTCAAGGAGAAACGTACAAAATCACGTTTGCGGGGAGGCTATAAGTGATTCATTTCGTTGCGTCAATTGAAATTCTCGTAATACAACTATGCAAATTGTTATTTCGCAGATTTATAAGAAAAAAGTTCACCAGGCCAAGTTTTGCTTTAGCAGAAATTGAGCTATTCCGACAAATCAAATGAAGAATAACGTATGTTTGGGAAAAGTATAACATTTTTTCTAAACGTCCGTTTGTAAGTCAGAATTGTTCATCGTGTCAATTTCACATTCAGCTCCTCAACTGTGCGAATAATCTACGAAATTTTTATAAAGATAGGCCAGAAATTCTTGATAAATTTACGTGAAATAATGTGGGAAGTAAAATGATAGCGACGAAATAACAAGCAGATAAGATGAATCATCAGTCTACCTTTCGTAATCATCATTCGGGAATTTCCCTCGAGTGGCTGAAGGTAAATACGACCTAATCGTGATGCACGAATACTGATAATAAATTTAATATGAGAATTTAAATGGTAGAATTACTTTCTAATCCAAAATAGTGAAGTTCGTAACGTTAATGTAACGATTCATTTTTAGAAAACATTATTATTTCGCAACTGTAGGATCGTCTGAAATTTAATAATCTATTTTTAAAAAGCAAAGTGTATTCAAATATTGGAAATTAAACTCCTTTTTGAGTTTGATGATTGCATCAAGTACAGAATAATCTGACCGACCTTCACTCAACCGCTCCGGAAATAAATATTCATACCCATATGGGCGAAACACGAAGCGAACGACTTTCATTACTCGTAATCAATGGCATGAACATAGTCGAATGAATAAAAAAACTCGCATTCGTCGCTGCGTTATTGTTTCTTCTTCTTCTTCTTCTTCTTCTTCTCTACCACATGCACCGTGACTGTGCTTTTCCAGATCTCTTTTTCTCTCTTTCTTCTTCTCCTTTTCCGTTCGACATTCTCGTGACGTGAGTATAGCCAGCGAATAGTTAGTTGGCCGTCGCTGCTTCTTATTCTTCCACGAATCAATGGGTCTGATGATCAGTTGCTTGTATAAATCGGCAATGCGTACTGCACTTAACTCTGCCGTTTCGTCCCTCTGTCAGCGTTAATTATACGATACAATTTCTGAAAATTGGAGAAAATTCATGACTGCACGACTTGATTTTTTTTTCACGTTATCACGATCTTGTGAAAATTTCATCTACCAACTTTGTATCGATTTCTGATGTTCGTTCGACGGGGATTAAAAACAACCCACTCAAAGATTAGCCGCCGATAACGATCGATTGGATTTCATGCGTGGACTGGCTGTTCAACTTACATTCTCACCTTATTGTTAGTCACCGGCAGTAGACGGAATTCGATTCGAGTGAAATACCGATGCCATACAGAATTCGTAATATCCACAGCTTTGCTATAACTTTCCGACAGCAGCAAAGCAGCGGCGGCTCTTTATCTCTACAATAAGACACGAGGTAGCTTCATGGTAAAAACGGCCTTCCGCCCCTTGTGGTTTGTAAACCCAATCAGAGTTTAAGAGCACTTAGCGGGCCTACCTTTACCGACCGAGTAAACTCACCCTTTTTCTCCCAATATTACATGAACAAACTGAAGGGATTCGGCATTTTCGGGATACAAGTAACTTTCCTAAATATCACTAAGAAAGAGCTATGCACCGTCGAAATTTGAACCCTTTCCGTTTGATTGTATATTTATTTATTATAGGAAGAAAAAGGGTGAGTTTGTTCGGTCGGTAAAGGTAGGCCCGCTACGTGCTTTTAACATAATAATATGCGTCTTTCAGTTCCTTATACGATAGTCGGTAATTCTCTGTATCCGTTATCCGTGTGCCCCTGCTGCTTGCTATAAAATTTTAAAACAACCTGAATTGTGCTCACATTATGAATTTCCGCTTATAGAACTTAGCGTTGTGGAACAAATTTTGGTCAACATGAAATTCGGAATTCGGATGAGACTGAAGTTAGTAACGTTAACGTAACGAAACATTAGGCGAAAAAATTACGAATGCGCAATTTTAAATCGACCTTCAATGACTTGGCTTTTCAAAATAAGAGTATGTTTCTTTATCATAGTTTAATAAATTTTATACAATCCTAAAGGGGCGAAGTAAAGATTTTTTCTAAACACGCATCGTTACAGTAACGTTCGTAACTTCATGCGGATGAATTCGGCACAGTTGAGCCAACGGCGGAAATTTTGCCGTCATACTTGCAGACTCTGTTTCACTTCATTCGCAGTATTCGCTAATTGACTGCTTGGAAATTTGTTCACTCATTCGTTTGTAATGTGATGATAATAAGCGTGCAAGTGAAGTGTCCTTTGAAACGGTCGCTTTTGCGTTATTCACAACGCCATCTGGTGTGATAAGTTGGAGTTGGAACTGTTGTGATTTCTAACGAAATAAAGTAATTCAAGCATACGATAACCCTTCCAAAATGTTCTTTCTTCGTTCACCATTGTATTCCATCAAAGGGCCGTGTAATTATCCGAATTGATAAGCGCAATATGATAGAAGTGTGCTCCTGTCTTTTCTCACTGAAAAAATATTAATCATGCAACTCTGTGTTTGACCTATAATTCGGTAGTACAGGTTAACTGACTCGATCATTTTTCGTAGTGAAATTTAATGAAAGAGAGATTCGGCTAGCCGTGAACGATAATTGTCGGTGGAGATAATGTATACTCATTGTCGGTTACCGAAATGTAGATAGATTTTCATAAAATGTATCCCAATGTGCATACAAGGCTGAAATTAGTATCGTTATTGTAATGATCAACGTTTCGGAGAATCGTTATTTCACAATTGCGGGAATGTCTAAAATTCAGTAAATCATAATAAGGCAAAACGTATTCATATTTTGAAAACTTAACTGCTTCAAAGTCACTATAAGCTTGCAACATGGTAATTTTTCCCCCCAATTTTTCGTTACGTTAACGTTACTAACTTCAATTTCATAAATGCATTGATTAGTGCAGTCGGATTTCGGTGAAACGTCCCCTGAATTGCATATTATGTAGACAGATTACCACCTATGTTAAATTGTTTATAAAAACACTCCTACGAAATAACCCGGTATTAGGCAACAGACACGAGCAGCGAATGCTAGTATAAAAATAAAATTATAAAGAATTAAACGGACGTTTATTTGTTTCAATTGTCATTGCGTCGTATGGAATGTCTTTCAGTGTCATAACATAGTTTTATATATCAGGGTTCTGAGAAAGCGAGGTCGTATAACCTATATTTTTCCGTACATAATTATTTAGAAAGTCTTGAAATTACGCGAAAGAATTTATTTATCTTATCTTATTTAAATCGTATTATAATAACTAGATATGCGTTAATATACATCTGTATACCGAACCGTGTTGACGATGACGTTGGTGATTTTTACAGATCCACGTTTATTTTTAGTATCATGCATGCATGCAAGTTTGCTTCTCATCCTTGCCTTCTACCTCGATTGAACAAACGGAAGGTCTTTGCTTCAGCTTTGTCTCGTCAAAGTACGTAGATGAGCAAAGAGCCCGCTGGTTATGTGACGCGTTTTAACACCCGAATGAGCTTGCGGATCAGCTTTATATTAGATCTTACGTATATACGTATAACATGCAAAATACCACCGTGTACTTCGCTATCATGTTTTCTTGTAAAACATGACGCTGCCCCTAATCTAATCTATATAGGGAGGTGCACTAGTGTCGAGCGATTGAATGAATAAGTGTAACGCTATCCTTATCTGAGACCCATTCATCCGTCTTTGTTATCTGGAGCAGCAGGGTCTTTCCAATATTGGATGTGGCCAACTTTTTCTTATAGCATAGAAATGAAAGGCCACTCTTATAACAGCATCTTGTACCTCTCAGGACTTGAACACCACCCTTGAAAGATAAAGAATTTATCTCTATGCTTTTACCGATCTTTCTTTGCCCCGTATTATTATTATTATTATTATTATTATTGCTGTTGTTATTATCTTTGCACATGGTGTGAATTCATGTAACATATAACACGCATTATATCTGTCTATAGTTGCATTGTTGTGAGGTGAACGGATAGCGATACTGGGAAAACAATATCGTCATCTATAGGCTGTATACCTATATGACTTTGGTGTAAGTTAGTTCTTGGAACACCGAGACAGTTTCATCTTAGTCTCCTTGTCTCAGAGACGGAGTGCTTTGTGTCTTCGAAAGCGAATCGATATCCGTTTTTGAACTTCGGTTTCCACTCACGATCAACTAAACAATGGAAACGCGACAAAAGTAACTCCTTTTCTGGGATTCGGTTTCTTGTTGCTGTGTTGTACTAGACTACGCATCTACATACTTGGATGTCGAATTACATGGCTATTCTTTGTATATGTATTGTGCCTCGTTCCTTTATGGTACAAAATACGCGTTATATATACACGCAATAAAGAGGGATACGGAAACTGAAATGCGTCTGCTCTCCAATGTCTACATGTAAACCTCTCACAGAATACAAACGCTTTGTGAACAGTCGAATGTGGTCCTTCAGTCGCGAACTAAAGCTAGGCTTTTACATTTGACTCTTCATCGCTCAATATTTTTGTCTGCCTAACAGACATCTCCGGGGAAAATTGTACCTGGAATTCAAATAAAGCTGTCTCAAGTTATATGAAGTTATTTGAACGCAATTGAAGTGTTTTTAAATTACGTAGTTGTGCGTAATCAATCGAAGTCACTACATAAAAACCGCTTGATATTGCATTTATGAAGTCACGTAAAGGCACTTGAAGTCTTCATAATACAATTAAAGTCCTTTGAAGACTTTCAAAGTCTTTTCAAATGATGGGAGTCCGTCTGGCGGAGTCACTCCAAGTAAAATGAAGTCATTTGAACTCTGTCTTTTAAATTCATGAAACCATGAAGCCTCGAAGTCCAGTATGCAATTTTCAAACGGTCAAGCGGTAGGCCAGAGTAGTAGAGTGTTGAAGAACCGATGATCCGGTTCCAGTTAGCTGGACATTGACGATCCGCAGGTGGGTCAGGCAACGGCGAATGGTTCCACCATTCAAAAGAAAGCGAGATCAGACCTCGACGCCATGCATCCCTCGTAAAAACAACACCGTGGGTTTTAATACTTATTAATGCACCTCGACACTGTGCAATACGTGATAACTGTGGCCATTGCCCCTGTATGAAACTGTTATGCATACCTTGCAGATTGTTGTTTGTGTCAGGTGGTTTATGTGTGAAGAGAAGATACTATCGCCAGTAATGTGCCCTTGTCGCTATAACGATAATACGTTAAATCCAGCTGCTTGTGGTTACCGAGGTTTAAAACCCACACTATCACTGCCATTATCACCACTATCACCGACGCAAATCTTCCGGAAGAACAGAAAGGCAGTACTGTTTTACATTTCGTAAATATGGACTATGGTGCAGCTTTTATCCCATGTAGGTGTCTATTGTTGAGAAATAACGCTGGAAATAACTATTGAGTTTTTCATTAGAGATGATAATATTTGCAAAAAACAAGGGAGCTACTATAGTCGAAGTTTTTGTTTAGTCGTAAAGCTTCGTGGTTAATTTGAAATTCTCAATGATTCGTAAACATTCTAATATACTTTTATGATCTCTAGAATAAACAGCAAACCTAAAATCATTAGGTAATGAGGTTTGCTATTTATTTCCGATCTGACGTCACAGTTTTTATTACGCTTCCTGTCACGCAGAGTGCGACTAAACAGAATATGCGAACTGTAGTATCTTATTTGGTTTTAGAAAGATCGGATTGTGTAAAAAAATTCGCACTTGTCGTTCAAAAATTTTTTGTACAAAGGTGATACGAATATGAGTTAAAAATTTGCAACTAATCTGGTTAAAAATCCCGTGAATATTGTATTTTTGATTATAAATTGACGACGTTTAAAGATGTTGCCTGTAAACAAAGTACAGAGAGTGAGAAAAAAATACGAGAGTTGCTACGCGTGCAAATTTGCAAATCAATCGTTCGAAGTGGTTTTTATCTGAGAAACGTAAACTTTGTAACCACGTTTTATATTTTAATTGTCAGGGAAGAACGAGTCCGTAGCCGGGTCTGCATCCTCTAAATTCTTATTTTAATTAACTAACGCCTCTCTGTGGTTGAAGCCTTGATGGTGTTTTCAAATGCATGTAACATACACTTAAACCGTGTATCTACATGTATGTACCTATGAGTGACGTGTATAAAGTATTATAAAGCGCGCGAGTCCGGAGTGGCGAGTGCGTTCGAAGAAGGGTGATGACCTCGGCGGTGACGAAGAAGAAGACGAGGACGGAAAGTGAATAGAATACGCATGTACTTTTATTTAATGCGTGAAAATCAGACTTTGAGGTAGTTTATCGTCAGCCATGGGGTTAGGTATTTAGAGGTCACGAAATCTATTGCCACATGAAAAAATGTATATTTTAGTATATCAAGGTCGAAGAACATATTTTCATGCTTGCAAAATTTGAGACCAGGTCATCGACCTGATAAGAGAAAGAGAAAATTGCCAAATCGGATATTCAACACTGGGTTTTATGGAGGAACTGTTCATGAAAGCCTTTGTTTCCAAAAGTGAACATATTTCTGGAACACGAAATTTGTTTTAATACAGAAAAAACATAAATAGTAGATATATACAACAGTTTCGAAAAGAAGTATGTCACAATAAATCAGGCCATCGAATTTATCAAAGGGATATGTGCAAGGTTTTGATTATCCAAGCTTAATTTTACGTGAGACTCGGTCGGTAAAGAAAACCAAATTGTGCTTAGAGGGTACTCGACGTTCGCATCCTTACAGACCAAATTATTTTTGTCGTACACATTTTCGGACCTTAGTATGTATGGCTGAGATACTTTCCCAGATTCTAGAACACGGTCACTACTGGTCAGAGAAAATCGGAAAATCAGTGGAAAAGTAAGGGAAGTCGAAAAATGATCAGGGAAGTCAGAGAAAAGTTGGAGTATTTTTTTATGGGTCAGGGAATTTTCTCGCGAGGTAATGTTGATTATATAATTGTTCTTAGAATTTTTTTTTTCATCGAACAAGTTCTATTCTTCGTCGTTCCATTAGATTGCCAGAAAATTCCGTACTTGGTTCCATGACCATTCGACATCATAAACATATTTTTAAAAACCGATTGATTTGGAACTTCATTTATTAGATACTCGAATTGGCACGATCAGCTCGACTGCAGTCGGTAAGGTAGAGCTGACAGACATGCCTTAAGGCGCATTTAGAATATTTCAACAAATCCTAATATGCATAGATTGTTCAAAACTGTTTTTCAAGTCTTACTTTCATTGTAGTTTTGATTATTTAGTTTATTAAGTCGTTATTGCAATCTTCACGACACAATAATCGTTATTGTGGTCGTTATTAGTATAATTACCATTTTATTTGTATCATCAATATTAAATTGAATAAGACAGCTGCAGATGCATAATAATTGTCACTCATCCATCTCCTCCCTTGCCCGGCACAAGTCTTGAAAATGTCTATAATTAAAGTAGTTATTCAAATGTCTGTATGAAATTGTGTTGCAGCTTATATATATGATTATTTTTTTAAAAATAAAATAAAATAAAATAAAATCATTGAAGTTATAAAAATGCTTACATTTTATCTTCTCTTATTGCTTTAGGGGCGGCACACAAAGACGGGTCAGTTGGCAGCGATTAAAGTTATGGACGTCACGGAGGTGAGTTATTAAATCAAATTTTATTGGTTTCCACAGTATTTGTATGTTTCATAATCAAATTCTCACCTATTTCTTTATCGTTTCTCACTGAAGATGAAAATAGACATATTATGCCACCTGTTTTAGAAATTTGGTTGAGCCAGATATCAGGATTACTATATTTTATTTTTAAACTGTCCAGATCATGCATCGATATTTTTTATGATGCTTGGATAATGATAAAATAATATATTCAAATTCACTGAACTTTTAGATTTATCACGCACAACTTTTGTGTACTTACTGTTCTGTATTCTTTTTTTCAGGATGAAGAGGAGGAAATAAAATTGGAAATTAATGTACTCAAGCGGGTAAGGAAAGGATTAACTAACCATGCTCTCAAAAAGCTGGCTATTATCTCTCCCAGTTCCTCATGTTCGCTTTTCCTTCTTGGAATCTTTGGTCAAATTTAATTAGTTACCTTGATGAAATAAATAAGGATAAGTCAACGTTTTTAAGTTTCTTGGGCACAATCAGCAAACTGCAATGGATATCTCTCTCGTTTCAGTACTCGAATCACAGAAATATAGCGACGTATTACGGAGCATTTATAAAGAAGTCGCCACCAGGCAAAGATGACCAACTGTGGTTAGTAATGGAATATTGCGGTGCAGGCTCAGTCACCGATTTGGTAAAATCAACAAAAGGCCAAAGTCTGAAAGAAGAATGGATCGCCTATATTTCTCGAGAAATACTCAGGGGTCTCAGTTACCTCCACAGCAACAAAGTTATTCATAGAGATATTAAAGGGCAAAATGTTTTGCTTACGGACAACGCCGAGGTGAAATTAGGTGATTAAATGCTCTTTTTATTTTTGTTGACAAACTGAATTCAATCACCATAAAAACTCTATAGGTACCTGGATCTAACGTTTGTATCTTTTCTTGTAGTTGATTTTGGTGTTAGCGCACAGTTAGACAGAACAATCGGACGGAGAAACACGTTTATCGGCACCCCGTATTGGATGGCACCCGAAGTTATTGCCTGTGACGAAAATCCTGATGCTACATACGACAACAGAAGCGATCTGTGGTCACTCGGTATCACTGCTTTAGAAATGGCAGAGTCTCAACCACCGCTGTGTGATCTTCATCCCATGAGAGTGAGTATTCGATGATGGAAAAACGTATTTTAGATTAGTTTTTTATAAGTACCTCAACAAATTCAAACAAATTTGCTTTAAGTTCAGAGTTTCAAGACTGAAGAAATTAATGATCAACGTGAAAATGAATTGAGATGCAGTCAAATGATGGAAATATTTTAGAGATTTTGTAGGAAAACTTTATGAAATATAGAAAAGAAAACCTTTTTTCTCAAATATCTGGTGAATTTCGTGCCCTAATCTCTAACAGTGTTTGAATTACGTAAAATTAATCAGAATATAATAGTAAAATAAGTATAGATTTCAAAATGTTTCACAATTTGTTAGAGAAATAGTAAAAAACAATTTTCCATCATAGATCTCTGCTTACTACACAATGGAAATTACCGAAACCCGAGAAACATTTTTTTTATGGATCATGTTTTAATCGCGTCGCACATGTTTAGTATATTTTTATAATGGAATTCACATGTTACAGGCATTGTTTTTGATCCCGCGTAATCCACCGCCACGACTCAAGTCAAAAAAATGGGCGAAAAAGTTTCATGGATTTATCGAGACTGTTCTAGTCAAGGATTACCATCAAAGGCCTTACACGGAGCAGCTTCTTAAACATCCATTTATTCGGGATCAACCGACTGAGCGGCAGGTTCGGATTCAATTAAAGGATCACATCGATCGCTGCAAGAAACGCAAACAGGAAAAAGGTTTGTCTAGGCTCGGTTATTTTCCAACATTATTTCACTTAATATTTTAGCGCCAAACCTGGTTTCGAATTGTTGGAGTAACAATTTTATCAACAATAATAAAATAATACAATTTCATTATCTGCTAATTAGGGTAGCAATTAGTAATTATCTACTATCTTGGTAATATGTACGATATGTTTTATCGGGCGGCGTTTATTTTATGATTTGATAGTAGAGAACAGATTAGGGAGAATCGAAGTTTAAGTGAACTTTTTCCTTTGCTGAATTATACCACTTTTTCACTGATCCCGTTGATGATTTCATTGCAGAAAGAGACGACTACAGATATAGCGGTAGTGAAAATGAGGAAGAGGATTCAGCGCTGGCTGGTGAACCTTCGTCGATCGTTCAAGCACCTGGAGGGGATACGCTCCGACGTAATTTCCAACAGATTCAGGAAGGACGGACGCTGACTCAAGATGCCCCGCAACCTCCTGCCAAAGACAAAGGCAGGCGAGAAATTCCAGAGCCAGGACCTCCTGCCCGTCCTGCGATACCTCACAGGCTTATCGGTAAGTTGTGTTTAGTATTTGACTGTTTCTTAGTTATTGTAATCCTTTTTCCCTGGTGAAAAAAATTCATAAAATATACTGTTTAATTCGGACAGCACTGCGAAACATCTGAAATATTGCTGAGAAAGTTTGAATTATTTGAATAATGTATGAAAAATTATAAAAAAATTCTAGACAGTTCTTGGAAAGAATTCACATTCTTTTAAAACCTCATTCATGTTACAAATCTCAATAAATTTGAGTTCTGGTATTTCTACCTACTTTCTAAAAGTTATGCATTATGGAAAACTATGATTGATTTTTGAGAGAAATCTGAAATTTTTAGGACACATTTTTGTAACAGAATATTTCAAATAAAATTAGGAATATGAAAATTTTTGGAGCAAATTTCAGGAAATATCAAAGTTTTTGTGCATAGGATTGAGGCATTTCCACATAATTAATTCCTAGTAACTGTTGGAATGCGTCAGAGATTTTCCAAAAAAGTTGAGAAACTCTCAGATATTCTCACTCTGAGTAATTTCATAGAAATTCCTGCAAGGTTTTGATAGTAATTTTTGCCAGGGGAAGAATCGAGTATGAATACTAAACTAAACTAAACTAAATTAAGCTAAATGAACTTTTGAAATCCGAAATAACCTGACACAGACTCCTTTGAAACGAATTTTAACAAAAGTAACTTCATCATTGTTTGCTAACACTAAACAAATCTTCTAACTGCTTGATGTGTGAAGTGACATTTGTTGCATGAATTTGGTATTCTTCTCTCTAACCTGCAGTGGTGCCAGACCCACAGCCTCCATCTCGTCCGCTGCCTCCGACACCTCGCGACGACCCGAGACAACCACACAAGGTCTCTCCACCTCCGTCTAACCACCAAGTACCATCGGGTGGGGGTAGCGGAGGGTCAGGAGGTCAATCCGCATCTCAGAGAAACAGTCGCATATTCAAACCAATGGTGAGTCATCAGTTTTATTCTATAATTATCAAGTAATCGATGGCATATGGAAAAAAAATGCCTGTAGTGTGATCTCACCTCGATAATATTTTCCTCAATCGAACGACATTTGCTTATTACTCGTATTTTGTACATATATTTAGCAAACTAGAAATTCTACTCCAAACATCTGTGTGTTTATTTTTTATCAATTACTTTCCCGTTCTAAGAAGTTCAGTTAGGTGAAATTTACGAAATTCAGGGTGTCTAGTTTCTAAAAATATCTGTAAACTGTGGAATTCTCAGGGAAACTTTTTTAATATCTCTAAAAACAAGCTTCGTGTAGATGTAAAAAAATAAATGTTGTTTCCAAATGAAACACCTTAATGTTTAATCTTTGTCTTTGTTGAAACCCGTGAAGTACTCAATTTCAGATTGCCCGGGGAAAAAACTATTCCTCCTCAAGTTTTTCAATACCTTACAGCAATTACCAAGCAGTATATGTTATTATTTCCAGTTTTATATCCTAGAACCTTGAGGATACTTCTCTCAGAAGGAGATAGACTACGAAAAATGTCTAAATTGCTTTGAAAAAACTATGAATTCTTCGGGTATTTTATTTTTCATGATTGATTAGACACCCTGTAATTGAATCGAATTGTCTGCTCAAACACTTTTGTGTAGTTAAAAAATTATAGTAGCACTCAGCAATTGCGTCTATTTTGGCACAAGACACATTCTTTTGTATCACACGCATCGCTAAAATGCACACGTTATCACACACAGACTATGACACATCTTGTTTTCAGCTTTGGAATGTATTTGGTTATTTTTCTTTTTTTCATGTTCATGTACTGTAGCTGCCGCCGAGGAGGCCAGAGGTAAGATTACCACACCTATTTCCTTACATATTATTCCACTTCATTCTCAAACAATTACTAATCCTCTACAACTATGCTGCACACATTCTTAGTCTTACTTTAAATGTTAATAATATTGTTATGCTTGAATGAATTAATTTCCATCCATTTTCAATCAACAAAGAAAAAGAAAAGAAAAATGCTTCATACACAATGAATCGCTCTTTTTGAATGGTTCCTTTAATCTTCTGGAATGTAAGTAACAATCGCATTGCCAATAGATTTTGCATATAACTATCTTTAAAAAGGAGAGCGCCATTTATTTCAGAAATGGGTATCGTAACTTGACTTTAAGAGGTAGTAAATATCACGTACCAATTATGTCGTCTTTCTGTACAACTAAAAAAAAAAACCCGAGAAGTGTGAGCGTTGTTTAGTTATCTCAGGAATAAGGTTGTTTTAATCCAATTAACTTGTAAAATTTTGTCTCAGTTAAGAACTAAACAAATTTATGTATATACATATTATACATACACATATGTATATTATGGTGTGTAAAAACAAAATTGTTTATCTTGGAAACAGGTTCAAAAGTTTCATTCAGGTATAAAAATTTCAGCTCTTAACATTAACATTAAAAGGTTGCGCATTGCAGTTTTCCATTTTCCATAAGAATAACACAGGAAGAACGGTTTTTTCCTCTTTCTAATTTTTATAACTAGCTAACGATGCATCGTATAGGAAATTCACAGACATATTTTTGTAGAGAATTGAACGCTCTTCAAGAAAGGTCGATTATCATTTTATGATAAATATACTCTTTCAAAAGTTATTTGAAGGCAAAAAAATGTAAGGACCTTAACCGCAACCTGTTATTGTTAATATTAAGAGCTCAAATTTTAACAAGCGTAACTTTATACTTTAACGAAACTTTTGAACCTTTTACCAGAAAAAAAAAGACAATTTTACTAATATTTACACCATAATATATGTATACATATACACACAGAAAATTCGTCATCACTTTCGATAACATTCACTGCATTGCTTGACTAACGGCGAGCGAATCGCAATCATTGCTTTAACAATTGGAGCAGCTAACAAACCGATGTCACATTGAGCTTAATTCAGGAGAATCATAGAGTGGCGGTATTTAGGCAGTGACTAACAGGGCTGTGTGTGTATGGGTGGTAGGACTTGGACATGCTGGCTGCTCAACTCAACGAGCTTGGTGTGCCGCAGGGCCCTGAGGCTCCTCCGAGGCCCAACAGGCACCAGAAAGGCAATGTACCTCCAGCCTCGACATCGGCGACAAACTCGGCGCCCGCCAACGATCAAAATAGCAAACAGATGCAGCAGTCTTCCAGTATTCTCGATCAGGTAAAAAATCGTGAACGGAGGCTCCGCTCGCAAAAATGTCTCTTGAATTATTTTTCCATCGAGCATCCGTATAGTACGCCTTTTCGGTCGTGTTTTACAGCCGGAAAGTCGTGATTTAAGTCCGCGTATCCGTAAGCTTAAAGTTTAACTTTCGGAAAACACGACCGAAAAGGCGTATAGTTTACGTATACTCGATGAAGAAATTGTTGTTCGCACTTCGGCCGTAAAATTTAATTAATTGAAGTCCGATTTTTACGGTCTGGGTATGAAAAAAAAGATTCAATAAAATAAAATTCAACTTTTCTTGTTTGCAATAATACCCTTAAATTCCTGTTAATTCTTAATTTTTTTTAAAATGAATTTATAAAGCACTTTATTGCGCTGGTTTTTTCTCCTACTAACACAAATTATTTCCCATATTAAAGCTTGCACATTTTCATAATAATTTACTTCACGGAATATCGCAGTATGTTTTCATCATTTATTCTTTGGATTCTTATTTTATACCGCTTGATACAATTTTGAAAATGCTCAGCTTTCAGCAGAATAAATTAACGCTACCTTGAAGTTTAAGTATTTACAGTATGGAGAGGCAATATTTACCTGGATGACTTCTGAAGTTGACAGAAAATTGGTTTAATAGTAATGATATAGAATTTTATTTCAGACACTGTCAGTTGAGAGTGACAGTGATGATGACATCGAAGATGCGGCTGGGAATAATCTGCGAAATGACGGAACGTTACTTGCCAGTGATCCACCTAAACCACTGTAAGTTCACACATTCGTCATGGCTAGTAAACGGTTCGTTGTAGCGTGTTTTTTTTTTTTTCTCTCATTTCAACGATAAAATCTCATTGGTTTTCCCGAGTAGGTTGCGTCGATTCCTTAGTATCTCGACTTTACTTATCGATTAAAACTTTTCTTCTAGATGTTACAGAAAAAATTCTATTAATAAATTAAATTCTATAATTGGTTGAATTGGCAGGAAATCCTCCGTATTAATTACATGACTCGAAATAGTTTGTCGCTTACGATAAACCCTATCTTTGAATGAGTCTAAAATTCGTAATGTTGATGTAACAAAGTACTTTTCGAAAAAAAAAATCGTCATTTTTTTTCCATAACGCTAAGATTATTTGAAATCCAGTAAATCTAACAAAGCAAAATTTGCACTTCATACGTTTTGCAAACTCAACTCTTCCAAAGGCATTTTAAATTTAGAAAATAGTGTATTTTTTTTTCCAATCTTTCGATACGTTGAGATTACTAACTTTGACTTTATATCTTTGATGCAGAAACCGGTGAATTGAAGGGGTTTAGCATTTTAAGAAACATTTCCTTTCAGTCACTGATGTTTTGTAATGCAATATTTAATTTTCTCAATTTCTTCACAGTGAATTATTGATATTCTAAAGTATAATCTAGCCAAATTTGAGACTTTTGCGATTTCGTTTACCATTGTTCTAGCCAGTAAAAATAAAAGTGGACAATTGTTGCACCATGCAAATCACGTCATTCACCTTATTTCTTTGAAATCTGATACAAATATTCTATAATTATGTAACTTTGATGAAAATTATGGAAGATGATGACGCAAGAATCTTAAATTGTGCTACGTTTTACTATGGAATAGAATTGATTTACCCTGTAAAAAATTAAGTTGATAAAATATTTCATTACGACATATCAGCCTTCGTACAATCATCTCGAACAGAACAATATCAGTTGCTTACAATGTATAGATACTATGCTGATCGTGAAACGTTTACTAATCACACACTTTTTCGCCCCTCCTCCTCATTTTGGTTTACATCATCACCTTTGTCATTTTCATACCGCATATATCACAAATCCTCTCATCATTCCCCATCTTTATTTTTCGTGCTCCAGTCCTGAATTTTCTCCTTACAGACCATTAGATTCAACGCACAATGCCCAGAACTCTCAGCACGAAGGTAAACCCAAAGGTAATATACCCATTTTCGATTCCTTCGACTTAATTTCAATGCTGTCGTTTTTTCAAAAGTTAATTGACATCTAACGAATAGTATCAAACATCATACACATGTATGAAACTCTGGAAAACGAGAAATTAAGCAAATTTCTGTGATTTACTTGCCCATTGACGCCTCAATCTTATCAACTTTTATTGATAATTTCGTTCTTTGGCTCTGACTGTCCGAATTATTGAATATTTCATTTTGTAGAGGAGTTACCTAGAACTGTTTTGAATTTGTGGCATCGGCTTATCAGTTATTACAATTTATCATATTACAACTATTTAACAACCTGATTGTCTTTAGGTGGCGCGCCCAACAGGCCATTGCCGCCTACTCCAGACGACGAGGAATCAGGAGACAGAACGTTAGTGATACAAAGAGTAAGTATTAAATTTAACATTTTTGCAAGATCGAAACGTAGTTATTCATTCCCGTGATATATTTTTACCATATAGCCGTGTCTCTACTGGTTAAATGACTAAAGTAATGATAATTATTTTGGTTCAGCTGTACCGAAGCAGTTGGAGTGCTTTTTAAAAAATATGACCATAATCCAGCGGCTAGTAGACTCATTTGCACTATCGCTTCAAAATCTGATCTTATCTACCGAAATTTACCAACGGTCTCTTAAGGATAAAGCAGTTCTGGGAAAGTAAAATATTTTTTTTTTAATAATAAGACAAAACGAGTAAAACGATATTGAAACCTTGCAAAATCTAACAAACATCTCTTCTACAAGTTGTTGTTAACTATCCTTATGAATAAAAAAGATTGCGTCAAATATGCTAATTAGAAAATTTTTTTTCATGGGAATCGTTAGGTATGAAAAGTATGTTGCCTGTGTAAAAGCTTGGCCTTTTGACTATGGTCATCGGTACTTCATAAAGCGCTTTGACTGTGTTGCTATCTAAATGTGTTGTAATAAATATTTGATATAATATTATAAAACAAATAACCAAGGTTTTCTTTCTTCTGAGAAAGACAGAGAGAAAGGAGAAAAATATACGTGAACACATTATCATATGAAAGAAAACGAAGATGGCTCAAATTGCAACACATTTCAAGACTTGGGACGTGGGAATTTTATGTGTCGTTCACCTAACAGGGTAGAATCATAAAATTGTATTCACATATCACATCATTCTATTACCCATTTCTCTGCATTGCTGTATCATTTTACCGACAATCAGAGCATTACGCAACGTTTTACGACATTCATTGTTTTTGTCCAATTGCCGAAAGTTTATCGGCCTCATGCTTTCGAATATTAATTAAAAGTAACTAATTATACGTTGTTATCGCATAATTGAATGTCTACTCACATAAAAGATTAAACATCATCTGGTGAAAAAAATCTTCCATTTTTGTTTAGAAATTCTGTATTATTTTTGGCAGTTTGAGTTATTCTTACAATGTCTGAAAGATTTTCAGAGATTAGTGCAAGTTCCTGTAACGAATTCGTATTTTTTTGGAATTTCATTTTTCATTGAAAATTTGAAAAACTCCGAGTTCCCGCTTCTCTCTAACTGTTTCTGATCACGTCGAGTAAGAGGTGAAAACTGGACCAATTTCTTTAAAAAAAACTCATACTTTCGTGATCTCATTTTGTATTACAAATCTGAAAAAAAATCTGAGTTCTAACGTTTTTGCATATTTGCTGATGTAACCGCGATACGGAAAACTGGGTTGAATTTTGATTTTTGTGAGAAATTTGACATTTTTGAAATACAAATTAAATTTTTTTGACATACAGCTGATAAAATGTAAGCTTATCTGTAAAATATGTTTTCACTAAAACTACAATTACAATATTAAAACTTTAGGAATATTCAAGAAATAACATAGCTTTAACAACAAATCGTTCAAAATCAATTTTCTGCACCGAAATTGAGAAATTTCTACAGAATTCCTAAAAATTATACAAAATTTGTCAAGAGATTTGCTAACAAAAACTGCAAAACTGTCAAAAATTAACATTTTGAGTAAATTTGTACAACTTACCGAAAGTTTCTGACAAAGATTTTCACTAGTCACGCTATTGTTTACATTTCAACGCATGAATAATAAATATCGTGTTAAGTTTTCTCCATTGTGAAACAACAAAAACTATTATAAAAACTTTGAACGTAAGATGTAAACTCATTGTCCAGGAATATAAATAACTCAGACAACGATTTCAAATTACCAATATCCAATAGTTTTAGAAATAATTGGCATCTTTGTCACAGCTGCTCGCAAAGTTTCACCGATACGCTTAAATAAAATTTGCCATTTTCAAAGCAAATGCGATGTTCTGTGGTGTTGCAATTCTGAAATCAGTTTTCTTCACGTCTCAGTCTGATAATTGGAGGTGTTTTGACAATTATCAAACAGACTTTGTCCAAAAGGGACAAAGTTTGCTGAACAATTGCCTAATGTTTCTTTTTCTTTCACATTTATTTTATATATTTAAGGAAACGTTTACTATCAATATTATATTATGGAAGAGAAGACAACAATAAAAACAACAATAATAATAATAATCTTCAGAATCGAATCAGTTAATATATCATCTTGTACAATAATAATAATAATAATAATAACAATAATAAGAAAGGTAATATAAATAATATAAATAATAATAATACTGTAGCTGTGTGTGTTATTGATAATTGTGTAATCTCAATGTCAGTAGCACTTTGTCTCACGGTTATCGTGCTTCACAAACAAGACAACGTGACATGTGCTTAAAAGAGCCCACACACATCACATTATTGTCGTCTGTTAATGTTACATTACCAATGTGGCAATAGCTACCTACGTGTAACAATTGTCACTACGTACTTAGATTAGTTTTCATTTAATATTGGTAGTACGCTGTTATACTGGTTTCCAAGTTTCATGTCGCTAATCGATTTACAGGCAATCGCAAAAAGTCTTCGTTATGAAAATTGCCTGTAACAATATTCATAACAAAATATTGATGTGCTGTGTTTTATAGTATATGTACTCAAATTTGTTCAACTATTATTAATTGGAACGCTCAAAGCAAGTGAATTTTAAATTCAAAGTGATTTTGAATAATTACAGTGAATTTCTACTCAATATAGTTTATTTTTTGATGGGAAAATATTTCAAACTATGATGGAACAAATATCTGAATAATTCTGACCCAATTTGTTATATATTCTGATTATTTCTGATTTTATTCAAATTGTTCTAAGATTTTTACAAAGTTTTAATCGATATAATAAAATTCAAGGTGAATTTTGTGGAAATACTGAAATTGAAATTTCTTAGAGCATTTGCTATTTTCCAGAAATGTTTATTGAGAAATTCAGTGGTGTCAATCCAGAATTTTTAACATTCGACAACTTCTCATAAAGTCGCCAATGAAATCGTTGAAAGTGTTTTGGAATTGAGTGCAATACGACGATAAATAATCAGTTTATACGACCTTTTTAAATTTTTTCGGAATTCGTATATTTACTCAGAGTTTTTTTGATAAATAGTTTTAAATTTTTTCACGTTGCTTTTGAAGAATATCGTCTAAAATGCTTATTTCCGACAAGCGATAAGAAGACTTTGTCTGAAAAATTGATGATGTAAAATGTACAAGTAAAATTTGGAAACTGAGTGTAAAGGTGGACTCATATTTGTTACATACACAGACACATATTATGCATGTTTTATGTTATTTCTGTGATCACCCACGTAGAAACTAAATCAACCGGACGATAAATTGGGAAACAACAACCGACGGTCGGAAATAGATGAGCAATTGCTATTAAAAGAGTGGGATTTTACGCGGTTCTTTCAAGGATTTAATGAACGTCTGGACAAAATGAAACAAGAAGTGGCTACAAAGTCGAGTAGCGAAGAAAGGTCCTCGTCGTCGAGCGAGCGAACGCTAAAAAGGCTGGACATAAGTCAGAAAAAGTTCGAGCAGACCAAGCCTGTTCACAGACGCCAAGAGTCGGACTCGAAACTGGCTAACGGGCCATTCAGCCGAGCGTTCAGGAGGGAAAATTCGGACTTCTTCCCGTCCACCAGACACTCCGCCTATTTGCAAAAGTCCGATTCTAAGCCGAGCATATTTGCCAGCGGTAACAGGCGGGGCAGCGAAATAAGCGTGGCAGGCATTGCCGGGAAGAAGAGCAGCGCCGGTGAACCAGTACTTACGGACTTCTCGTTTGGCGAAAGACTGCAAAGACCAAGACGAGAAAAGACTGAGAGTGAAATTGTGTTCAGAAACAGACAAGACTTGAGAGATCAGTTAGAGGCCAGGAGACTTGACGTTGAAGTTAGATTTTCCCGAGAAGCTGACAAAGTGAGAAGGCGCAGTTCTAGACCGCTGGACACCTCCGATACTGGCACGATTAAATCTACTGCCAGCACCACCGCTAGCGAATACAGCCCTGTCATCCAGGTCAGTCCCCAAGCCACAGCCTAACCGAAACACCTTACCCTCATCCATCCTTCGTGCAGGGTGGCCACTTGTCTGGAAAACATGGAATACCTGGAAAAACGGGAAATGTTGGGAAAGATTTCGGTTTGGTATAAAAAAATAAAATAAAAAAAATAACAGGGATTTTTGTATAGATCAGGAAATACTTAACGCAGATACTCGAAGTTTATCTCTTTCAAGTTCAGCGAAATATTGTGTTCAATGCGACCTTTCAATTCTTCAAACAACATTAATATTTAAAACTAGCTGTTCATCATTTTTCTCGCTCGTTCAAAAGTTTTTTCAAGTTCCTTTCTCACTTGCTGCGATCAATGGGCTATGTCGTGTCTGAATCAGAAGTTTGAGCACAAAATAAATCAACATTCTTACTATATCATAGAAGTGAATCCGAGCATATTCGTGTTACACAAGCCAGCTATGAGCAATTTACTAATAGGTTTGAAAATTGCTACTTTTGTATATTTGATCTTATTATAACGTTTTTGGGCTTGTTCAGAGATTGACTGAATTAAATTTCACGAACAGTTGTTACACTCCAGAGTGAATAAAATTACATTTGTGTAACTGCGGTATACCATATGTACATCAATAATATTATGGGCATCTGCTCAGCGAACAGAATGAGCCCAAAAACATAAAATTGGTTCAAAACCGCCAGGGTTTTAATCATTATGAATTTTTTGATAATTAATATTTAGCTTGTGTTATTCAAAGCAATTTTTTCCTTCGTATTCATCGCTATTGGCGCATATAACATTACTAACGTTTTCGATTCTTTCCTTATCATACGATTCAGGTCCGTTCATCCTTAAGAACAAAACTTCATATCCACTTGTACTTATAACCATTTGTTCTCCTTTATGAATGGTTTAATCTTAACGTCTTTAAAAATACAGAAAATGTTTTGCAACATGTAATATATGTAAGCAAGAAGTTAGAGAAATCCTCGATGTTGGTCAGAAAAACAAGGAAAAGTGAGTGAGCTTTAAAATAGAAATTGAGTGGCCACCCTGTTATAGTTTGCGGAACAAAAAATCCAACTACCAGAAAAAAACATACGCCATGAGCCGTCTCAAGTAAAAAGCATAGAGGCTAGTCAGCTACGCTCCAGTTTTAGGCATATCCTTCTTGCGTTGATTAAAACTTAAAATTTAGCAAGCCATAGGTTCCTCGGTATTACTTCCCGTCATTAGAATAATTTTGCTCTCCTTTTGTGATCGTTTGCTACCCTCAGAAAGGCTTGGCTGTGTGCCCAAAAGAATTCAAAAGATCATTTTCGTGAATCTTATCTTATTTTGACTCACAGATCAAGAATTTTTCTCAATTTTGTATAGATTTTATTTTAATTGATGAACAAACAGCTAAACCGAAATATCTGGAAAGATTCAAGTTACATAAACAGGTGATTAAGGAAAATGTTTTTGATCTCTCATAGTTTTCATTAAAGTTAGTGATTTGCATAAAAACTTGTATTGTGGGCAATTTTTATCTACCAAACTGATCCTATAAAAAATTTGAAAACCAGTCGACTCTTAGGTTTTCATGTAGATGATTTGCACAGGGCACGGTAATTTTTATTCAGAATTTCCGATACAGCCAACTCAAAGTGTAGACTGTCTTTTTAAAAACCATTTTTTTTTTTTTTTTTCGAAATTGTCATAGGATTTCTTTTTCTATTTTTGCGTTTTTACCATTGAATGAAAATGTCTTCCAAAGACTTGTCAAACGTAACAAACGAATAAACTAGAAGTAATTAGATCAAAGCTGCAGAAAACATCTCGAAGCTGATGCTTCAAACTTGAAAATGCTTTGTCAAACAGTTCTTTATATGCATATTTTATTTGACAAGGTCTGAAAGATTATAAGAAACCAAAAATGCTTCTGATGTTAGCATGTTTACGCTACTTGAATTTTTTCACATTATTTAGTCATGCCCTTTGTTTGTTGGATAAAAGAATTACCTAAAATTTGAAAAGGCCTGTTTAGTATGTCAAAATGTGTCAAGATTCAGTGAAGTTAATTCATCGACTTTGCTGAGTATGCAGCCAGCCATTTTGGGGCCACCGTACTTTAATGAGTTACCGTCTTCTACCAAATGTCTAAATCTATTAAATTTCTCGTAATGATTTTGCGTCTGGTTTTGTGGGAATAACAGCATGAAACTTCTTGGGAGAATATTATATGTAGTCTTTTTTTTTTTTCTTTCTAGAATTCAGGGTGTCTAGCTGTCAGGATAATCTTAAATACCGAGTATCTCAAAAAGATGATTTATTTATGTTGAGCACATTCGGCATGTGGACACCCTGTAGATTTATATCTAAGGACTGATCCGCGAAATAAATATTGTGTTCCTTTTTCATTCAGTCACGGTGCGAAGTGATTATTGTTTTTGATAAATGGAAATCCTGACTCGTACCAATCTTTTCAAGACTGTTTTCACGTGTTTCGTATAAAGTTTGGATCCGTTTACAGACCTCTGTAAAAAAACGTGATCGGTTTCACTCACTACAGACTCGACAAATCAGCGTTTCAATAAGTTTTCTATATAATTGTTAGTAAAACGATGATCTTCAGTAGCTCCAAAGGTTGAAATGTTCTAATTTGTCATCAATTCTACTAAACGGAATTATTTAAATTATATCATACATAAATAGTAAAATTTATCGGTAGAGCGTCTATTAATGTTGGAAAACAGTTTTCATTGCAAAAGAGAAAAATAAATTGGTGTATTATTTAAAAAGAAATAGAAAAAAAAAAGAGATTAACAATAACAATAATAATAATAATTCACATATACGTAGACGTGATAATAGATCCTGCGTATAAAATGTGCCAAAAGACACATCGACACATGTAAAAACAGACTGCACCTATCATAGAGTTGGATGTAAAATGGGAACAAAAAAAATTGTAATAAAAAACTTTTAGATGGATAAGAACCAACATGTGACAGAATAACAATGTGTTTTGTGCTAACAAGTCTAAAAACCAACCGATTATAACAGTGCATGGCACCATGACCTGTGCAATCTAGACGGAGCATCGTAAAATTGACAACATTTCAGAAAAAAAAAAAAAAAATTTGACCGTCGTGAGGAGAAGAGAAGAAGAATTGTTGAAAAAATGTTTCGGTGTGAAAACACTGTGAACACACGAGAAAAAAAGAAAGGAAAGAAAGAAAGAGAGAAAGGAACTTAAACCGTCGTCACAAAAAGTGACGATATAGCAAATGTTGCATGTCACGCTTAAATGTAGAGGACAATGAATGCCACGCTACGCTAATTCTGCCAACAAGATTATATGATTGAATGAAATATTTCGTTGCCTCTATAGCATGCCGCATTTCGTCAAGAGTATGCTTTACGCGCATGTTACAAGGATGATGTATCGTCGATTTAATGTATTTGTTGTTCAATTTCAGTCATTACTTATACGTGTTGTGTTGGGCTAAGCTATAGGTACATACAGGTTTTGTCTGAATCTGATGTCTTGTGTCTGTTGTTTGTTTACTTATTTTTATTTTTTGGTTCTACTCTTACATTAAATTATTAAATCTATATTCTTGTTCTTATCGGCATGATTATTAGAGTTTTGTTTTTGTATTTTACGTCTTGTTTTTTCACCGGTTGCACTTATTTTTAAACTATATTTAAGAATAATACCACTTTATATGATTAATATAAATTTTTTACACAACATATATGTGTATATACACACACACACACACACACACATTATAGGCTAGATGATACATGAAATTTGTTACGCTTAACGCTGTGCTTTTTATTTAATGTTATTTGTTTAAATTTTAATAATGTGTTGCGATTTTTTATTTTTTTTATGTTTTTTTATTTTTTTTTTTGTTCTCTTCTTGTTTTTAGTTTTTTGCATTTTATTCACTTTTCTCCACAAACTTTTCCTTCACATTGCTTACTTGTTTTCACCACCTTATTTCTTTCATTCACCACCATTTACTTCACTATTGTGATTAAAAAATAAAATAAAAAAATGTAAATATAAACATGTCCACATACATGCTCAGATCTCTTTTCATTTATCGTTTATCCAGTAAAATCGTGACGTTCATCAAGCCTTGAATTAAGTTTACTTGCTACAATATCTTCAGACGATTTGTAGTTTCACCAGAATCTCTTTTATATTGTAATTTCAAAGTGCGACAAGAAAAAATGTGGCAATTTGCTGAGATCCTTGAATTAAAGAAAAAAAGAAAAAAAAAAAAAATATGTACTACTGAAAGTCTTTGGTGCTATGAATTCAAGCCTTGATTAGTTTACAACAACGGTAATATTCTTTCTCACGACTTAAACGTCATTGGACACTGGCTGGTTTGCAGAGTCGGGAAGGAGAGAGACGAGGAGGTGAGTTCCAGAGGTCAGACTCTTCCCCTGGGTCAAGACCAAGCTCTGTTCTACCGGATCTTCTAACTTCATCCCCCGGTCAACGACAAGACAAATCGACTAGTGAGGAGGTCAGGCACACAAATACAATCTCTATTCAAACAACGATATTTTATTATTATTACAACACCAATTATACGTTATTTTTCTACGAATTCTATGTCCGAAGGCTTACTGCTGTGTATCGTGTGGATTTTTTTTCTTTTGTCACTCTTTTTGTCTCCCTCTCTTTCTGAGGTTCAACGTGACTCCGTCAAATTTGATGCTTTCAGCTATTTTATTGCTCAACGTCATATAACTGTGTCTCCGAGACTCAGATGTTTCTTGTTTCGCTTCGAATGATGATGTGGTTTTTGATCTGGACTTTTCAATTTCCTTTTATACCATACGCCACATTATAATACATGTACATAAGTTTATTCAATTTAATGGAAGAAATTATCGCAGTGGAACATAAATTAAGACTCTCAAAAATGAACTGCACTGATTGAAGATAAATAATTCAGCGGCATCTAACGATGCATTCAAACAAGTTGCTAGGTCAAAAGCCACACAGATCTTCAGTTTTATTCAAGTACATTTCAAGATCCGAGTAATTCATCATGAAGGGAATTGATTGATAAATTCTTTTATTAAAACCGATAGTTGAGCACAGAGCTCGAATCGGCAATCACAAAAAACACGGTTTTCTAAAGTAACCTGTTGCCCATGAGTAAAGCTTTAACGAACACAATTCTACTCGATATTCAACCATTTTGTTTTTTTCTCCACAAGTGATTGAATGTGAGAATGAAATTTGATGCCGTGCCTCTGTCCTGATTGACTTAAAAAATTTGTTTCGTCGGTAATTCATGTTTGTCAGGAAAGAAAGTAACGTCGCTTTATGGAAACAACTTTAGTCAGTCTTTTTTTAGTAAATAGATTGTATCTATAAAATGAAGTGAGTTATTTTTGTTCAGTAAGCGATTCTTCTAAATGTAATTCCATTTAATTGCCAGATATCTCTATTTTCTACCGAGACATGGTATTTGAATGGGTAATAACGCCGAGATTTTTCCAACTTACAATGCAAAGAAAAAAAAAACATCAAATCTATGCTTCTTGTAATAAACGCTTTGCTAGGAATGTCATGTAAATTCGGAGAAAAAAAATTATGTTCCCGTTTTATTGCTATCGTTCTGTAATTATTGTCCACGAGCCAGAGCAAAAAAAAAGTAGGTTCATAATGCAATTTTCTACAAATTTGATTTTCTTATTGGAAAATGTTTGGGGGTGTCCCCTGAATGTAAATTTAAGTTGGCGAAACAGAGGGCTTGTTAAGCTTCAGCCGCCATTTTGGAAAATACGTTTTATTAAATATCTCATGAACCATGCATGGTACAACAAATACGTTACGCATCTTTCTTGTAGGTAATAAAATTCTCTACAACTGTTGTAGAGAACTTTTTTCTGTATAGTGGATAGATTTATATTTATAGCGCAGCAAACTTTCCAACATCGTTATTGCTAAATGTGTAGTTAACGGTTGATGAAATAGTACTGACAATGGCGATGAAAAAATTTGTAGAACATCAAATTTCCAGTAAACTTTATTTCAAGTTTTTTTTCCATAAAATTGATACTTTAAATTTGAGGTACTATAAATTAAAACTTATGCACTATTCAGAAAAAAAGTTTCCGATAAAAGTTGTAGAGAATTTTATTATCTACGAAAACTATCCCTACTGTTTTTGTCGAACGATGCACGGTTCACGAGATATTTGAAAAAACGTATCCCTCCCACCTACTTGAATTTATAGCAAGAAAATCAATTCTCTAGAAGATCGCAGACAAAAGGTACCTGGCTTTTGGATTATTGTGCAGCCAAATATTTCCGTATATGACTGATATTTACGATTGGAAAAAGTTTTGGCTTAAAGGATTTTCAGCTTACTAGTATGTAAGACCGTCAAGTGAATATGAGTTTGAAGGTAAACTGAATTTGAAATGAGCCCGCTAGATTCAGAAGTATTAAATTGATCATGTGACTAAAACTTAAGTTAGCGGTCAAACAGTTTTCCGGTATCAGCGTGACTAATTCAGGATTATGTTGTGTGTTGTGGGTCTCGCGGGAGCTCTAACTCGAAGGGCAGGGCCCTGTACTGACCACCCCAATCCCAATACTAATTGCAATGTAAGTATTCATCCATCTACATCGATTCAGTCTTATGTCACGAAATAAAAATTCATTGGGAATTCAGTGTAGAGATTTATAACTTTTAGTACTGTACCTAGATGGAAACGGTTTGCTAGTTTCACTGTAGATGGAATATGGAATTTCTAACACTTAAAATCAGTTCACAAATTATGATATTAACTCTTTAACATACGTCATTCGTAACGTTTATAAAAAAAAAAAATAATTTACTTTGCGTAAAATTTTCTTTCCACTCATGCCCGTTTTATAGAGTCTGAGGCATACGTGGTGTAAATCCTATCTTTAATAGTACTTTAACTTGATACTATTTTTTTTTTCTCTTTCGTTTCTTTCGATTCATTCATAATCAGTTATTACCAGAAATTTCCTACGACTGAGAGTTGCCTGAACAAATCTCTTCCTAATGTTTCTTTTGCCTCAATTGTAGTTATAATTTCTGTTCAAGTATTAAATTGGGTACCCTGAAATTGAGAGAACAGGCCTTTTCAGCTAAGTATATAATATTTGAACACGCACGTGCCTTCGTGACAAAATGGAACTCCCGCTGTTTCGGTTTAGAAATATAGCCAACAGGAGTAAATTTTTGATGTCCACAAACCAATCGAAGATTTACATTCATTTTGGAAAGTTCACAATGTATACACACTGCTCTTTGGGCCCCAGTCAAGGATTTTTTCCAATTATTCAAAAACCACTTTCATACCCTGCCAAAGAAAATGGTTTGTAACTCAAGGGGTTGGTAGAAAAGGTGTACGAGTGCATTTTTGTTAACGTTAAGAAATCCGAGATCAAAATTATGACATTTTCAGTTTGAATATGTTCATCTCAAAACCAAGAATCTTTACCTTTGTACTTTTTTTCACATCAAACCCGTCAATTGTTATCAAGTTTCGTGTTAGGGAAGGTAAAGAGCGTAGAAATTACACAAATTTCCTACTTAGCTGAAAAGTCCTACCGTACGATAACTACTAACACTTGATTATAATCGTTAGGAAAAAATAATCTTACTAACATATTATCCGAAATATATTGAAAATTTGATGTATCTAATACAATGTACTCAATGGCGTTGAATTATCTGGATAATCATTTCCTGCAAGTATCGAATAAATTAACAAGAAAATTGTGTCCTTTCTTTTTACACATCTGAAAACTCGGGTCTAAATTCAGGGAACCGGTTGATATATATTTCAACAATGGTGATTGGTGTTGGACCTGTAAATAATAAATGGTGGTGGATATTTTTTACTTTTACCTTTTCCTCTCTCTTATGCCTTTATTTATTGTTATTATTCTATGATTTGGTTTTTCCAATTATTTATTTACTTATTTGCTTCACCTCTAATTATCGCACCTTTGCTTTTTTACTCTATTTGTCCATTTTATCGTTGCAGGTAAAATCAACTTAATATTTTTATTATTGAAGTTTATCTAACCATTTGATATTCTCTTTTTCTTTTCTTTATTCTACGATTACACTCTTAATTTATACTTTTAATCCACATATTTTACTGTTATATTTTATGTTCAATCCATTAGGCCTAAGTTTTACAAATTTGAAACTAAAAGTTACAAGTTTTTCACGCTCTATCCGATGGGTATGTCTGAGGAGAAGAATTTAGAACCAGAATCAGCTCATTGACGAACACTTCATACCTTCATAAAAAAATATCTTACTCTCTTCAACATGTGTATCACTTGTACTAACACTATTTTTAATTATCGTATCCAATATAGTGGTTTAATTTCAGTCATTAATTCGGATTCATGAATTGTACAGTATTTTACTCCACGTTTTTTAAATCATGTTTTTGACAATCTTATCTCACAGTTAACAAACTTTCTGCAAAATTGTTCATTTTCGAAGAAAAAATTTGGTGTAAAACTAAAATCACTCGATGGTTGTGAATCTTTCACAACTTTATATGCTGTTTACAAAATCAAACTGGCCACTCAGTTTGCTTAAAAATTTCGTTTATTTCAAAATTACGTTACTTTGCGGAACGTGCGTGTAAAGGACTGAACAAAAAAGCATTTCGAAGCGTCAGTTTTGTGATGTTTTGGTCTATTTAATTTAAGAACTTTTTTACGATAGTTTGTTCGTTACATTTGATCATAGTTTTTGGATCAAGCTTTTGTTTAATGGTCGATAACTCGTTGACAAAAAGTTATGCCAGATATTATCCAATTTTTTTTTGAAGAAAACAGTCTACACTTGCAATTTTTTCTCTTGAAAATGGGAAAAAAAATTACTGTGGCCGTGCAGCACTTTGAAGTTAGAAAACGATACATGTGGTTTTAAGGAGACACCAGTATGAAAAAACTTGATGGAGACTAAATCTGCAAGTAGTATCTTGAAGTTGATGCTTCGAGCTTCGAAATGATATTTTGAATAGTTGTTTACGCGCATTTTTCACAGATCACCTAAGTTTCAAGTTACGCGTCTTTATACGTAAAGAATCAGATGCTCTTCAATCTTGTAAACAGCTTACTTATCCAATTAATATCATCTTTCATGATAAAAACGAAATAGGAATAAACATGTGTACAATACGATAGTGAAAATTAATCCACTGTACTTGAAAATGAAATGTGAAAATGTCCGTCCGATATTCCAGGAATCATAGGATTGTATCTCTGTTGCAGTACCGCCAGGCCGTTAATCTCCCTCCAAATGTACTCCAGCAGAAACAGAAATCATTCCTGACTTTTGGATTCAATGCTGGTTCGACGAGAAGAGAGTCCCATGTGAACGTTAACGTCACACCAACCAGCCATGACTTAGCTTCCGACACACCGGAAATACGGAAGTACAAAAAAAGGTTCAACAGTGAGATTCTCTGCGCTGCATTGTGGGGTACGTAATCGTCTCCATTTGTTACTTCTGATCCTATGAAATTTTTAATCCCGAAGTTATTGTCACAGGTGTTAACTTGCTCATCGGTACAGAAAATGGTTTGATGCTGTTGGACAGGAGTGGACAAGGTAAAGTTTATCAATTGATTAACCGAAGAAGATTTCAACAGATGGAGGTATTGGAAGGGCAGAATATATTAGTCACGATCAGCGGCAAGAAGAACAGAGTCAGAGTTTACTACCTCTCTTGGCTCAAGAGCAAAATCCTACGCACGGATGGGCATAGCGATGTAAGTTGACCATTCCATGGCCTTATATTAAGATCGAATGCATTCCCCCATTTGAATCGAAAGGTAGGAAAAGAGAAGAAACTGTTTTAAAAATCACCAACAATGTTATTTGCGCCAACGATAGTGAACAGGAATGAGACAATGTACCTTCTATTAATAGAAACGAATCTTAGCGAATTCGAATAATACAAGCGAAGATATCAATAACTTGAGAACAGGTTTTATACTTAGAATGTTGAAAATGGTCAAAGTCTGGTGTTTTCAATACGATACTAATTTTTTTGGGTTTCTTTTGCTTGATGGTCAGGTACCAAGAAATCATTCAAGACAATTTATATTTTTATATAGTTATAACACGCGGTTGTAGTTATTGTGGAAACTCTGTTCTACTGTACCTATATAAATATATTTTTATCCATTCTGCAGATGACTGGTTGTAAAAAAAAAATTTTCGGTGAACTCTGGAAATCTCAACGTCGAACAAAATGAGCCCAAAAACTTTAGAATTAGAACAAAAACGAATAATTTCAAACATTTCAATTACAGCATTTTTTCTCAGATTGTTGATGTTTTAGCTTGTGTTATTCAAACTTATTCAATATCATTTCTATCTCATGATAAGGGTGTTGTTTTACCTGTATTTACCATCATCAGTACCAATAACATTGCTGGAGATTGTTTCAAAGTTTTATTTCTTCTTTCCTAACTTTGATTTAGACAGTACAGTTCTTTTATCTCAAATCTGTTATTTAGCCCTTTTATTTTTAATCAGTTATTTATTGAACTTGTTTTAAACAGCAAGTTGAGCGGCGTAACGGTTGGATCAACGTTGGCGATCTGCAGGGAGCAGTGCACTTTAAAATAGTTAAATATGAG
This sequence comes from Neodiprion lecontei, assembly GCF_021901455.1. NCBI lineage: Eukaryota > Metazoa > Arthropoda > Insecta > Hymenoptera > Diprionidae > Neodiprion > Neodiprion lecontei. Next base: position 12,301,343 of record NC_060261.1, read on the forward strand.
CGAATAAAGTTCCTTGTGATCGCGTTGAAGGATTCGATAGAAATATACGCCTGGGCACCAAAACCATATCACAAATTTATGGCTTTCAAGTCTTTTGGTGAACTTGCACACAGGCCGCTGCTTGTCGATCTCACTGTCGAAGAAGGCACAAGACTGAAAGTCATTTATGGAAGTGCCGATGGTTTCCATGCAGTCGATCTTGATTCTGCAACAGTCTATGATATCTACCTTCCTAAACACGTGAGTTATATTAAAATGCCTCGTTGTATTCAGAAAACGGCGAATTACCTACTACCGCGAGATTTCATATCAAGTTCTAATCACTTTTATCGCAAACCTATCCATTTGGTACAGAAACAATTGAAAACCTTGGAAGTTTGATCAAAATAATTCTGTAATTAATAACCTGAGACAGATTAAACTATTGACTGATTTTTATCAATCCTAAATTCGTATACTAAGTCCGATTTCAATGAATAATAGCTCATTTTGTGTGCAAATAAGTTATAAACAAATCGTTTGGTATTTTGAAATCAAGCATTAGTTCATTATATGTACCCTGTATTCATTTTAGACCTATTGTTTTTTCCACCAATTCGATAATATCTCAATAAAAATTCAAGCTCAGGTGTTTTTCAGGTAATCAATTTAGAATCAAAATTAGCTGTGATTTAATGAAATTGGATATATCATACAGTTTTTTCATTGACAAAAAGGCAGAATATTATGACGTCTCAAATGTATTTTTTTTTTCTTTTCTCCATATTAATGGGACATTGTCTGAATTTGATTAAATTTGACTTGCCTGAGCTGCACTTGATCAGTTTTATTTTGTAATTCTTTTGTTTGGACATTGTTTCGTCTGAACGGTAACTTCTGTATCATACTTAAGCGCGATTCTTTCACACAGCCTCAGGGACCGATCTGCCCACACTGCATCGTCGCTTTGCCAAATAGTAACGGAATGCAACTCTTGCTTTGCTACGATAACGAGGGTGTTTATGTAAACACATATGGCCGAGTAGCAAAGACAATGGTCCTGCAGTGGGGAGAAATGCCGACAAGTGTTGCGTACATCGGTACAGGTCAAATTATGGGCTGGGGAAATAAGGCGATTGAAATTAGGAGTGTAGAAAGCGGTCATCTCGACGGGGTCTTCATGCATAAAAAAGCGCAGAGACTCAAGTTTCTCTGCGAACGGAACGATAAGGTAAGAAATCGCTCAGGCTTTTTTAATATAAAAAATTAGTTGATTCTCTGCATGACTAGGTTATATTTTTGATGAATTTTTTCTCCAATGATATTTCGAGAACGAAGCAACGAATTTTTATGATTTTGATCTAAATTGCAACGGTTCTTCTTAACTCACAAATAATTAGACTTTGAGTAAAATTATTTAATAATGTTTCTGAGTTCGATACACACCCGAGTAGAGAGAGTGTAGACTGACCCATGAAGGTCTGCCAGATTAACAACTTGTCGTAAGACGTGCTCCTCGCTCTACTTTGATTGAAAATATGATCATAATTGCACATTTAATGATTTTTATGTTCCTTCTTAGGTATTCTTTTCATCGGCAAAAGGTGGCAGTTCTTGCCAGATATATTTCATGACGTTGAATAAACCAGGTATGGCTAACTGGTGATCTCGAATGTGGCCACATTTGGCCCCACCAAAAATGCCACCACCATATCCATCCCGAGCATTAGGATTTTTCCCTCGACAACCCCCAACCCACTATTCACTGCCACAGTCAAGTATTATAGAATCCAGACAATGTGTCCATCAACGTCACAAACTCTACCCGCAGCGACAAAACACCTCGCGGACACTCAACGTCATCAATCTCCTTGTTAAGAGATTTTTATGCTTTTTCATGTGCCCTTGCAGCGTATGCAGTCGCGTTTAGCTATGCTTTGTCATAAGATGCTTTCTGATGACACAAATTTTTTTACTCTTAGTTCGGTTCGTTTGTGAAAAAATTTTACTCGTTGTTAGAAATTAGAAATTAATTGCTGAATTCGGAGTTTGTTACAAATGATCATTTCTTGTCACGAATCATTGGTACGTTATGCAATATGAATATGTACTTGAGTGGAGTGAAATGTTGGTGTTTCGTATTTCACTAATTTCAATCGACTGTTGGCCATGTTTCAGTGATTCCAGCAATAGGTCTCGAGTAGTTATTATGAATTCAGATTTTTACTCCGTTACTTTATAAACACTGCAAGGGTCAATGTTGGGTATAAAATTTCGTGTCTGACATAATTCAATGTTGCCCTTATGTATTTATAAACTACTAATAAGCGACAGTTCACTAAACGTGGGAAGAACTGATACATATTAAGGAGAAAGCAACAACAACAAGAAAAATGAGTAAATAGTTTCCGTGTCCACGTGAAAACTCGAATTGATCAAAACTCAGGACTGCTGATATATAGACGAGTTCCCCTCACAATTTCGATGTAGCTAAAAAGTGAAAATTTCAGAATGCAGATGTGCAAACATTTTTATAGTAAAAATTTTATTTTTCTCAACGGTCAAGAATTAGTTGGGAAAATGTGATGAAAATATTTGTCTTCTTTTTTTAGTCTGCCTAAAAATTGAAAGAAATTCGCTAAATAATAACATAAAGCAAAGTGACAAAAAGTAACTCCGACAAAAAAATAATAAAGAATAATATCAATACCAGTACGATTATTACATTAAATTCATAGAATCCTTTAATACTTTTGTCGACAAAAAAATAGGGAGAAAAAAACCAATAAAAAGTTTAGAACAATGAATCATCAATAGATGTACTTTAACATGGATTATTTGGATCATTCCACACTCTTTTTCAGATAACCAATATTTTCCTTTCTTTTCATTATGAATAAACATTATTACTATATTAATAATATTAGTTTCAGTCTATGTGTTGATAGGTCACAATTGTACATTATTATAATTGAGAGATGAAAACTTAGATACAGTAATAGTGCTCCAATTTTTTTTAACCTATATATATATACACACATACACACGAACACACATTCTCTTCAACTGTTCCCAGCAAAACAAAAATGATTACACGTGGACTGATTACTAGTTTAGATTACGGCTGGTCCACAGTGTCGAAGTCTTCTTTTACTCAGTATCTGTATTTGTAACTCAAAACTCGAAATTACTGCTTCAAAGAAATGATGTAACTGTATACTAGGGTCCGAATAAATCCGAGTATTCTAGTTTGACCTGAAAGAGGGAAACTTGTTGACTTGTTCAACGATATTGCAGCAGGGTTTTTCTTCTAGCGTATGAATATTTTTATCGCGTTTTTCATTAACTATTCTCGTTGCGTAAATACGACATCGGCGATGTTCCAACTATTATTACTGGATTTAATCTCTCAAATGTTAGAAGGACTCGTAGAGTCCACTTTCCCTATATCGGTAAGTTGCACATTATTGATTTTGGTTGATTTTTTGCCAAAAGTACATATGCTAAAGGGACACAGTTGATTGATAACCGACTGTACTTTGATATTTGTAAGATAATCTGAATGGCGCCAATATCATCATTCTTGGTGTTAGCCAAACACGAGTTTACACTCATAGGAATGCACTTTTGATGAGACATTCGTGTACACTGAAGACAGTTATGAAGGTCGGTCAGTTGAAAATTAAAACTTTTTTTTTTATTAATTCGGTAATTATTAAATGTTTTTGAAACAACAAAGAATTGTATAATTGTCATGAAGAGCTTGGATATCAATTTTCCACTTTAAATCGTTCAAGTGTAGTAAAAAAATCCGTCAAATATTTAACATTTCAATATTGTACACTGATGTTGACTTTCATCAATATCTAGTATCTATTGATCAATATAATTGAATTAACAAAACGTATTGATTTTCATTTGACCAACCTGCCTAACATTGAACACCCAATTGTTCCTGCTGAACTGGTAATAATGACGAGCCCTTAGAGAGCAAACAGCTTTAGGTAGTATGTATCAAAAAGTTTTTAATTAAGTGTCGAAAAGTCATGTCTCTTCTTATTTTGATAACAGTTGTTTTTCCTCTCCCATCTGTTGTACTGCTTATACATAGTTTTGGGCATACTGTGTAGCATCGTTTTGTATAAGTAATGTGTATAAAGTATGATAAAGTTTAATGGACTCAAGCTTTTTTATTATTGATATAATTGATTTTTGTATTGTAATATTGTAATGCTCTGTCCTCTTTCCACGCAATTCTCGTTTCTGTTATACCGTTTGTCCATGTGTATTTTTTGTGTTTCTTTTAAAAATTTTCTTCATTACTTGACGTGACCTTATATTATGTATACTAGAGATTTAAGCCCCGACATGATCAATTATACAATATTGTATTTACCACATACATAAAATAACAAAAAATTTGACATAAAAGGATTACTAGAAAATAATAATAATAAGAATAATAATCATCATCATCGTCATCATCATCATCAACAACAACAGCCGGGAATCCTAAAAAAAAGAAGTTTGTCTGAGAAATGACAATATCTCTTATTTACAAGAAGAGTATCAGGCTTTCTGGGTAATTGATTTTGCTCAAAGTTTTAGGGTAATTTCCTTGACCTGAAATATGAAGTCTGTGATATATAGATTCTTCTAACGGACCTCTGAACACTCCAGTTGCAGTAGATTATATCAAAAGTTTCATGATTATAATTCTGTAACAAAGAAAACCTGTGGTCTATTTTTGCCTTAAATATTAATATTTCATTGTTTTAGGATCTCATATTGTGATTCAGGTGTGAATGGATATATTATTTCAGAACAATAGTGAAGTAACTGCGAATTTTCGATTACCTAATCTATTGTAAATTGAGCGAAGAAAGGTTCATTGGATCAAACCAATAAATTAGGATCTTCATATTTTGGGCCAAAAGAACACCCCTAAAAGTTTGGAGCTGAATCCATGTTCTGGAAGTCTGATACTTTCTTCGTTAAATTAATAAGGCAGTCATAAATGTTGTACATTTACCTTGTAAGTACCGTAAATGAGCATTCTGTATATGAATTGGAGGTGTAATCCAATGTTGATGTACTGCATTTGTAAGCTTGCAAACTTTTCAGTATATACATATGAATCAGAGCGGTACGCTCCGACCTTCCTCCTGCTGTTTTAAGCTTAAGGGTTCTTTCATTAGAACGTGGCAAATATTAGGGAAACTGTTTGATATTAGAATAAATAAAAATGCATCCTCCAGTTTTTATACAATTTTCGTAAAATAAGGAATAATGAACGCCCTAACTAATTAATAATCCCTGTTTGTATATTAAAAACGAAAACGCAAAAAAAAAAGAAGAAAAAATAAATAAAAAAATTAAGTATGGTCCAAACGTTGCCCCGAGTTGAAACAAAATACGGAAATGTGTAGAAAAACGTCGGTCATCTGATTAATTGGAACAAAAGTGATGCTTGGCTAGTGGTTACTGAATATTCGGGTCGAGATGTGTTTATTTGGTGCAATTAAAGACTGTTTTAAAAAATGCGAGCATACGTGAAAGAAAAGCTTAATGCAGAGCGTATTATTCCTATCTGCAGTTATATATATATACATATATATTATTACGATTTCGTGAGTTATAATTATCATTACTTAGTAACTCAACTCTTGTTCTATTATAAAACATCTAGATGGAATTAGCCTTTCGGTTTAATATCAGCGATCAGCAATTATCTTCTTCATCTTGTATTTGTTTCTTTTTTTTAAAATTATTTTATTGTTTCTCTTTTTATATCTCTTCCAAAGATAGTAGTGATTTTTTATATTAATTATTATATCACATTATATTGATTATACAAAACGTAACATATTATTATATACATTACATTATTATTAATATTATTATTATTATTATTAAGATCAAATATACATACAATTCATAATTCTGTTCAATCGATTCCTATTTTTTTTTTTTTTTTTCAACTACGCCGATATGCTGCGATCCTCTTTTCTTACTACTAATTTTGACTTGACCTTTATGAACGTGTTTACCTATAATCCACGAAGCTATAAATCTTCAACAAGTCAATATACATATTGTATATCACAAATCCAACGACGGTGTAAAAGTATAACGCAATAAGAAGAAGTACGAATAAATGTTTTATTAAAAAGAGTATAATTTCGTCATGATATTTTTGTCATAGCAGCTAAGTGTCGTACAACATATTCATTTGGCGATGATCAATAACGAATTAGATTTGTACAATAAAATGCGTACTAAATACAAATTTCCTACTTTCAATGAATACGATCGAGGGCACGAAAACTTTGAAAATTGCATTTGAGCTGCATTTTTTTTTTTTTTTTGCGATTCGAATTCGTAATTAGGGTGCCCTGATGGAAATTGTTTTCGTAAACTATCAGAAATTTCTACGTATTTACTCGGATTGTGAACTTCTAATAGTTTGTCAATTTTTATGAAAAATCTGTGACAAATTTTAATAATTATTTGGGGATTTGACACAATATCTGAAGTTCTCTGCAGAATATTAATTTCGGTAGATTTATCAGAAATCAGGCCCATTACCTGACACTTTCTCTGAACGGTTTTCCTGTTTCTAGATACGTTCAAAATATTCTTTTACAGACGTCCATATTTTTTCAAAATTTAAAATCATCGTTTAGTTATTGATGCATTTATTTTTTTGCGTTTTACGATTGTATCCTCTGTTCCAGTCCAGAAGTCCAGCCATCACAACTGCCTCGGCAAGTATGTTCAAGGTATAAGAAAAATTTTATAGCATACGCGTATTATGTATTATCTTACTTGGTACGACCTTTCGTACATACTGTTTTTACTCACAATTATATTGTAAGTAACAATAATTCAATATTCACCGGTTGATATTTTTTATTTCAACTGATTTGTGGTTTGCGTTTTTGACGGATCACTTCCTTTCTGTCGAAAGTAATAAATTTATAAGTATAATGTGACAAAACATTTCTTTTGTGATTTTTAATTGAGTCTAAAATCAATTAATATTATTATAAAATGAAAATTATCACATTAGATGCCTTTCTTTTTATGTATCTGAATATAATAATTTTTTGAAAAACATATTTTAAGTAATCTAGAAATCAAGCGAGTATACAAATTGGCATAAAAATTTTTAAATAACTTTCTATAATATAGATTCAAAAGCGAAGATGGAAGTTAATTTCTTACTGTATGCCATGTTGTACAATGGGTCTTTTAGATGGATCACCCGTATCTCACGAGCGTATAAAATTTGAACATCGTTCTTTTTGTCATTTCAGTAGGCTCTTTCGAATGAGCTTCGTTTTTTTGTTCTTTATCGTTTGTCATGGGACACGTGCGGGAGACATTTGGTATGCAAATATCGTGTTTTATTGTAACAACTGGTGTTGACAGCGAAAGGTCAAGCGGAAAAAAATGTTAGAAATGATAAACTCTAAATTGCCAAAGGTATGTGCACCTTGTAGACGTTACCCAAGGAACGAAATTTATCAAAAAGAAAAATGTATTTGGGTGGAGTTCACTTTGACTAAAGTAGAGGAATCCGAAGGTATTACGTTTCCACATGTGTTACTCATTATCGAAGCATGAATTTTATTTACAATGAGTTAAATTTACGCAAGAATAAAATTGTCATTTGAAAAACTACAATATGTTAGTATTTGACTCGGGAAAATAAGTTCACTTATGCTCATTTCCACACCACCGCAAGCGGTAAAGCATCCGGCGCGTTCTTTTTTTTACTTGGTATCCCCAGTAGGCCTACTCCACGGAGAATAATAGCAAGATCGATCTGAAGTTCTTCGAAAAATTGCAATCAATTTTTTTCACATGTTAATTATAGTAAATTGTTTTTCCCAGTCAATTTGTACTCGCGTATATTCGCAGTTTGTTCGAAATTTTTCAGTTCATATAACACGCCAACTATTATCGATGAAAGATAACTGTTTTAATTACGGATGAAAGATGGTTGTTTTAATTATGGATGAAGGGTGATTGTTTTTATCTTATAGGCGAACAGCGATTGACTTTGGATGTTCGTGTACGGTTTTTTTTTCTTGTGAGGTATGAGATAATCACTAAAATGGAGAACCTGGTGAATACGCAAAACTATCAACAACTAAACCAAGATCCAAGCAGAAATCACTGTAAGACGTTGGCATTTACCTATCGGAAGACGATGCAGAAATCTTTGAAGAAATGGAAACAAATCGGAGTTGAATAAGCACAACCAACAAAATACGACAGAGCTGTATAATTCTACAATGAAATACAAACTGAACATGATCTATGAGCCACTCGAGAAAAAAAACTCTGACACTAATTAAAGACTGTGAAACCATTTTAAAAAAAAATTAGAGCAGGATAACTTTTACCACATTTTGTGATCATGATGATTCTGACCTACATCGCTAAATCTATGCATTGGTGAAAACAAGATGACTGACCCTGAACCAGACCTAAAAAATGAAACGTTAATTTTTCAGTACAGTCAATAAAACTCAGTTACCTGTAACAGAAGAAAATATAAGTAGTGACATATGTCGATACAGACAAAAGTAAACTTAGCTTAGATAAATGAAAAATATAATCAACGAATGAAGAGACAAATCAATTGGTTGGAACAGATAGAAGGATTACCTGAAACAGTCAAAAAGTTTGATTAGCTGAAAGAGACAGAAAGTTTGATTAGCTGAAACAGACAAAAGTATTGGTAAGCTGAAACGGACAAAAGATTTGATTAGCTGAAACATATACATAGTTTGATTAGCTGAAACAGATAAAAGGTTTGATTAGCTGAAACAGACAAAAAGTTTAATTTACTGAAACACACAAAAGTTTTGATTAGCATTGTCCATACACTGACAAAAAATGGGTCCAGTCCATGATGATATTCGCTTTAATGTTCGTTGCTTCGATTATTAATTGTATTGATGAATAAACAACCTTCTGAATTTTTTGGATCGCCATTTGAGTTATCAAAGTGAATATCTTTTTCGACTGAACATTCTATCTCAGTGCATTTGTAAAAAAATTTGTTTCCTTGCCCTGAAACAGAAAATAAGACGATCAGTTACACGAGTGTTTATGTACATTCAAGATATATTTCATAAATACTTACGCCAAAATTCACCACTATCACAATACACTACTGAGATTTTCGTACCTGCGCGTTGAGCGCCGGGTTTCAAATGCCGTGCTTTCTCTCATAACTGAAAGGTATCAAGTCCACGCGCAAAAGGCGCCGTGGAACTTGAAAACTTTATTATTCGTAAAAAAATTAACCGAAGAGCCGAAAGATCAGCATATCGAGAGTGCGTAACTCTTATACATACCGTTTGCAAAATCGACGTGTAAAAACACGTTTCCGATTCCCGTTATTAAGTTACGCGCAAAAGGCTGCGTCCAATTCTTGTGATTAATCTACGCGCAATAAGGCGCGACAGATTAAACTGTCAAAAAATTTGTATTATCTAGGACTTTTATATATTGTTTGCAAATTCGACGCGTAAAAAAACGTGTCCGATTCCCGTTGTTAAGTTACGCGCAAAAGGCTGCGTCCAATTCTTGTGATTAATCTACGCGCAAGAAGGCGCGAAAGATTGAGCTGTAAAAAAATTAGTATTACCTGGGACTTGTCCCAAAAATTCTGTAGAAACCCAATCCGGATCTGCATCTTTTTGAATTAGATACATTGCTATGCGGATTGTTGTTCTCAGATTACAAATCGAACCAAAATCGGGAGGGAGGTTGGAGGGCATGCATTATTGTGTGGCGTGACGGTCGGCGGTCCTCTTCGACGCGAAGTCTTCGAGCTCAGCATCTCCCCCCATCTAGCGTACCACGGAACGCGATAGATGGTCCAGAGATGCGTTTTGCCCATTCAGACGATCACAGAGATCAATTAAATGGAATAATGATCGGTAATGACTGAATAAGTGAATTGAATAACGACTGAAGAATGGTTGCAGAGTGACAAGAAATGGGAAATTTAATCTCGTTAATATTCAAATGCTTACAAATGGTCAAGAGACTCGAATACAGAGTCTTCTGGGAAAAAAATTTCTGTAATCGTTTGACGCTGTGGATTACAAAAGTTAGTAACATCACGGTAAATCGCGACCTTCCTACCCTTGCCTATTCCCCAACGGAACCACCCAACGGAAAAGAGAGACTCACACACGCATGCATAAGCTCCGCGACGGATCCCAAAACGTCCACCTACCTACCCGGTTACCTATATTCGATCTAAACGATTCTCCATTTTTTCCAACACACATCATTCTTCATCATTTGCGCCGTGGTCACTGACTTACATTTTCGTTGGTTACCTGTTGAAGGCAAAATGTTTTTGTATCATAGTCTGCCTACTCAGAATACAGTAACGCGGTTATATCCCGCCAACTCTAGTATTGTATGTATTATTATATTAAATGTTGGCAGACTATTGGTACATTAACATTTTTTAAAATTGATTAAAAACATCCTGTATGCCAAATAGCATTTTTCTAAGCGAGCTAAGCCTGCAGTTGATCAATACTTGTTGGCTGTTAAAAGATTGAAAATGATATATAATATAAGATGCAATTCGATTACGTTACGTTATGCCAGACTTTAGAATTTTTTCATTTTAACAGTATTGTGAATAATTGAATACGTTCAAACCTCAGGTGAACCCACCACTTAAACAACATCATTGGTAAATTCAAACGTAGATTATTACATCAGTTGCGAAAGACAATTCGATCTCGCGAGTGCCGAGTAAGTGATGGTTACCTGTCGCGATGCTCATTCCACTTTTAGCAACGTGCAAAATTTCTAACTTTAAGTAAGCTACGGCAAATTAAATTGCGAAAAAAAATTATTCTACTGAAAGTCAAGCACGTTGTGATCGTGAATGAGCCTATCCATGCAGCTAAGACATCGAGGATTTGTCCAACAATTGTTACCGCCACGCCAAGTGACAGAGGAATCCCAGGGAAATACCCATAACCTAACACATGCAAACTCACCAACGTTGCCGAGAAATGGAAAAGTTACTCGGAAGTCTCTGCTTAAATCTGTGAAAAACAAAACAGAACACTTGCATTAATTTAGCAAATTGGCTTTTCAGTCTTGAAAATAATTATTACTGTTGTCCAGTCTCATATTTATGCATTGCATGTTATGCGAGAACAAAAGTTGGGCTTTAAATGCACCACCTTGAATTATCAATTAATAATTAAAACAAGTATTGTTACCTCGACTCTGGCTGCTCCAAATCTTTACATGTAGCACTTCTTGTAGCATCTCAGGTTTATTGGTGAAGCGACGCACTTTCACATAATTCAGATCTTCACTAATCTCTTATAATCCAAAAATCCACACCGCAATAACACTCGATCCTACACTCACTTTTCGTGCTGTAGCTGTCCGTTTGAATCGACTGAATAAACTTGCTAACAATGCAACTGCGCATTTACCGAAAATCAGCCAAAATAATAGTAAAATTGACACACGTCGCACAGAGACAAAAATCGACATCACTGAAATCCAAAGTTACACAAAACAACTCGAGTTTTCGAGACACTAAATTCACCTTCAACGGTCGTAGGACTTTTTTATTTCAATAACTCGATTTTTCCTCAGGCTAGACGCTGCTTCTTGTGTATTATTCACAGATGAGTATGGTGCAAGTACACTGATGGAATAATGCGGTCTGAATGTTGAACTGGCACTGACAACAAGTTATTCCGCTCCGATTGCTCGAAAACGACTGATGCCGCACAGCGCTCAGAAGATAGTTAAATGAGTTCTGTGAAGGACGGAAGATACCAATACTCCCCCCTCACCCCTCCAACTCTGATGCTCTTCCCATGGAGTGGGGGTAGCTTCACGCGCCTGCCTAGCTGTTTTTCCCCTCTCGTGGCCCCCACCCTATGAGTAGACGAACGGAGAATTAATATCTTCTGTCCTTTAGAGAACCGATTCAAATCCGTCCACAGGACACTTGCACCCTTGCTTACGCTCTATTTTATACATATATCTGTATCGTCCCAACGGTCTGATGAAATCACCACGTAAACAACGGGCAACGCGATCAAATATTTCGAGCATTGCTGTAACATGCGACGTCAGGCGAAGTATAAATTCTCTGACCACTTACGGATATTCCTTGAATGGGATTTTATCAACTTTTCAATTTCCAACGTCGTCCTTATTTGATTTCCTCCTCAATTCATCATTTTCACCGTTTGTTCACACTCTCAATTAAGGATCCCAGATTTCTCAATTCCTAGGATAAAAACAGAGATAAAAATGAAAATGAGAACTACTGACTTAAAGACGTGATTTAAGCTCGCGCCATTTTGCCGTTGCTTCGGTACCCATTTTCATGGGAGTTTTTCTGTCGTCAACTGCGTGTCGCTGCTGCGTCCATTTAACGCCCGTGAAAATCCAGCTAAAGAATGTTTGCGTTTCTATTTTAGTTTCTCTTGTGCTCTTGATGCTCTCTGTACAGACAATGCCGACCTGCACTGTCGCTGTGTTAGGGAATTTTTCGCGCCGGAAGCTCATTTGGAATACAACCAGGGTCGCCTAACTTCACGGCAATGACACAATGTCAATAGTGTGAACGGGTGTCATGTTCGTCATGTCCTGCCCCTTGACAGTCACGCGTTTTGCCCCCGTTTTTTAGTTCCTCTACGTGGCGCTAGTAGACTTCTGACACGCTTGCTGCCCTCGCTGACCGCGCGCAAGCTCGTCAGACAACTACTAGCGCCACTAGTGGTGGAGATTGGCGCCAGAATCGAGGGACATTTTGCGAACCACTTTTAGCAGCTTGTGTCAGGGGGCTGGTCATGTCCATAGACGCCAATGCCATAGGGCATAGACATAGGCTCACAGAACACCGTTCACGCACGTGCACGTGTATCTTTAAAAACATAACCAACCTTATTCGCACTCTGTATTTTTATTTTTTGTTTACTGAGAGTAAGTAATAATCTAAAAATGGGAAAAATAAAGCCAAGATTGGGTAGCCGTAAAAAAGCCAAAAGATGGCCTAAGGGACAAAGTTCCAGTTCAAATCCTGAAACCAAACAACACCGGGATCAAGCGCGAACCAGATTCTTTCAAGAAAATTTTGGTAAGTGCTCTTATAAATTTTTCCGTTCAACTGTCATCCAGGCTTGGAACATTAAATTCTGTATATGTGAGATCCTCGAAATTTTTTCGAAATTTTCTCACAGCGTTTCGTCTTACAAGAATATTTAAAAAAATTTAGGTTATAACGTAAACTATAATGCATTTTCGAGAGGTTGACCAGACCTTCTTGCAATCAGACGCAAACTAATAGAAAATCGTACTTGAATGATTCGTTGTAACTAGTATGATGTCATTTGAATTCAATTTACGTATTTTGAATTCATGAAGTCACCTGAAAAATGTATGGAATCAGATGAATATCTACAAAATCATTTGAATTGAATTTAATTTAATTCCAGTCTTCTGAGTACAATTCAAACGTTTTAAATTCGATTTAAATCTTCCTAGTTCAGTTAAATCAAGCCTTATGAGTTCAATTTCTCCCTTTCGTGTTCAATTCAAGAATGTTTACCTTAAATGCATTCCTTCGAAATTGTGAAATTATTTACTGCATTTCAAGTCTTGAAATCCGATTTTTGCTCAATTCCCGAATGGTTGACCCATCGTCTAGGCAAAACAACTAATATTTAGTAACCATGCTGAAAAAAAACTGTTATTCAGAATGTTATCGCATGCTTTATTACAAATTTTTTATCAAGGTCCTGGCGGTCTAACCTCAGATGCTCTTCATAAGCATGATGCTATACAAGGCACACATCAAAATGTACAAAATATTGAAATTGATGACGATGATGAGACGCAAGCAACAACTATTAAAACTTTCAACACATTTGCCAGCGATTGGAGTAGCTGTTCGAACATTTCTTTCAGCAGGTAAATGTAGTTTAATTCTGAGTGGCTCACTTCAAACATGATATTTTTACCTTCTATATACCTCTTCTTTTCTTCTTACTCCACTTCATCATCATCATCTGCAAAATGTTTAATTTTCCACACCCATTTTCAATTAAAATTGAGAAGAGATATGTTCTCGTATGAGATTTTGGAAGCGCATGTTTGTAACATTTTTCCACTTTGCAGATTCTTGAGTGGGTTTCAAGCTAGTTCAGCCATGCATAAGGAAATGTTGGCAGTTTTAGCTGCAGTCACCGAGGTCATAAAACAAAACGGAGGAACCGAATCTTCTACTGAATATTACGCAGCATTGGTAAGATTCTAAAATATGAATAAAACAAGAATTTTTTTGTGCTCTTATTTCTTCGAATGCTTAAATTAGTATAATACAAAATTTTACCCCAAGTAATTGTTAGTGACCATTAAAACATTCGCACAATAATACAATGAATACACGAGCAGTGACAGTTTAAAATATTTTCATTATAAACAGATGACAACACTAGAAGCAACAGAGACTGAGGAATCAGTGGCAGCCGTATTATCACTGTTGGGAATGGGTTTGAAGACAGTTCCAATAAGTGTCCTTAGACTGCAGTTTAGCCAAGCTAGCCAAACCTTTCTTCAAGTATTGGAGAAGTATGCGACTAGCGAGAATTTTCTGATCCAGCGAACAGTATGTTACATCAGTAATCAGTAATAGGGATATTGTTTCACTCATATTTCTGAGAGTTAGTGTATATGAAATTTGCTGGAAATTTTTTTAAACTACTTTTCACCTTTTCTTAAATTTTTATATGGACAAGATGGTCCACTCATTTCCAAGATTCACTTTAACTTCGATTAAGTCTTTCAAATTTATGCACTATTGCCAACATCTGTACTTGAACGATTTTACAGTGCATTGGATGTCTTTCCATATTATTGAGATCTCAGGAAGCCGCAGTTTGGTCAAGTTCGTCAACCGTGCGAATACTTGACGCAATACTAGTGTTTACAGTTCACTCCAAACCAAAATTGCGAAAGGCTGCTCAACATGCAGTATGTTCAATCCTCAAAGGTGAGATCATGAATTTAAACAGTTTTTTTTTTTCAAAATTCACTGAATATTGTAATAGAGTTGTGGACAGAATTTGAACAAAAACTTGACATTCAACAATTATGCAGGAAGCCATATAATGAAGAACGACAATCCACCTGCATATCATCCTGCTGCGTCTCAAGTTGCAAAACATT
Source organism: Neodiprion lecontei (assembly GCF_021901455.1). Classification (NCBI taxonomy): domain Eukaryota; kingdom Metazoa; phylum Arthropoda; class Insecta; order Hymenoptera; family Diprionidae; genus Neodiprion; species Neodiprion lecontei. Next base: position 12,316,577 of record NC_060261.1, read on the forward strand.
GTCTGGTTCAGCTGGAAATGGCCAGTCAACCAGGTGGAATTACAGCAACTCTGCATGTCCTGACTATGCTGAAAGAAATCATGCATCAGCTCCCCAAATCCCACGTTAAGGTATTATACTCGACATATCTGTAATTGATAGTTTGCCAGACAGGATAATCCCGGCAATATTTTGAACCATTATTTTTATTATAGGTTATTTGTGAAGAACTGCTCAAAATAATGACGATGAATAATTTGCTCTTCACTTCTTGCTGTCTACAAGCCTTCCACAGTTTGTTTATATCGAAACCTTTGGAAACAACATTACCACCTACCTTAAATGCTCAGATCATCAATGCTCTGTACGATTATCAGCCAGCGCCTGGAGACACACAGCCGACTTTAGCGTGGCTTGCCGTAATGCAAGAAGCACATTGCAACCTCGTTCAGTGAGTGACAATCATTGTGATTCTGATAGATTCATTTATTCTGCCATTGTAAATACCTTATTGAATTTTGTAATACTTACAATTACTAAAATTTAGGTCATATGAAGATAATTTGTATTCATAAATAGCAACGAGTTTAACAATTGACTATTGCATGATTATTTTTCAACTTCCAGAAATTCATTGCAACTATGTGCAGCAAATTTACCCAGAATTTTGGAAAAGTGTACAGAACTTTGGTTGTCTGATAGGTCTGAAGTATTGAGTGGTGCATCACACACTATTAAAACACTTTTACAAGATTGCGTTGCGCCTTTGTGCAAATACGAAGAAGGTGAAAAAAAGTAAGTACTATGTCAGGTAATTAATTCTTTCTCCAAGATATATGCTACATTTTAAGCTGTCTGTGCAAGTAGCTCATAAGGAATTCATTTATTCATTCTCTTTGGATCTTCATCTCTAATAGGTACAAGACTGCGATATCTAAATCAATTCATATAATTCAGCAAGGAATGAAGTACCAATATCACTCTGCGTGGCATCACGTTCTCCACTTGCTTGCCATTATTTTCCAGGTAATGAACATATTTCAGATTTAAAATGGATAAAGGATTATTTGTAAAAAATATAATAGAGTATTAGCATCGTTTCTAAACAAAGTTTGGTCTCAATTATCTAGACAAAATCTGAAATTGTATCTAAACGATGTAATAATACCACAGTTGTAAACCATCTCTTCCTGTTCTCACACAGATTGCAGGCAAAACCTGTCAGGATCAATTGTTGGAAATATTAGTCGCGCTCGCAGAACTGAGGGATTCGTATAAATTTTCATACAATTCCGAAGTCGAGTATGCCGTTGGAGCTGCTGTTCAGTCCATGGGTCCTGAAATTGTTCTGAACACAATTCCGCTACAGGTAAATCATAATTTTTAACCTATGAAAAGTTGTGTGTAAGAATTAGTTCTTATGCTTTAAATTGACTTTGGATCAGATAAGCAAACTCAGTTATGTGACTTGTAATTCGAATTCACTTGTGGCACTGTCATTTGTGAATTTTTACAGACTTCCACAGATACCATAGATTTGAACAGAAGTTGGCTCTTGCCAACGCTGAAGGAGAACATCGTTCAAGCCCCACTTTCCTATTTTGTGAAGTCATTACTACCGCTGGCTACAATGTGCGAGTAAGTGTTTGATATATATATATTAATCCAGATGCTAGATAATATTTCATGTACTTGAATTCAGGCAGAAATCAGTTGCTCTGAAGTCCATGAATGATGGAATTGGCTCTCACAGTTATCAGCTGTTGACATCGCAGATTTGGGCTTTGCTTCCAAATTTCTGCAACAACCCAGGTGATACGAAAGACAGTTTCAAGGTAAAAATCGTCTTACTTAGTCTATGTAATTTGAAAACACTATTATAGTAATTTGTGTGTTTGTTTTGGTTGATCAAAGTTACTGGAAGACATTTTACTTCCATGTTCAATAACTCAATGAAAAAAAACCGTAAGACATATTTGAATAAAAAATATTTGACCAAAACAGTTCAAACCTGAAATTGACTGTCTAGAATTGAAAAAAAATTTAATGTGCTCTGTGCAACACTGAAGTCGACGTTCATTTTGCAAATTTGACTCATTTCGTTTCAAGGAGACATAACTGTAGAAAAATACTAATGTAGATCAAATCTGCAAAAATTATCTTAAAGCTAATGCTTCAAGCTCCAAAATGGTTTTTGGAACATCTATTAACATGCATTTGTCGTTAAGTTATGCAAATTAGAAATTACATGTTTTTTCAATTAAGAATTGGTGGCATGTCGATTTTTGTGTTCAGTATATTTTACTACATGACAAAACTTCTCGTTCTGCAGCAAATTGAGTATTCTTGACGATAGCTAATGAATTTTGCTATTGCAGAGCATTGCTAGAATCTTGGGAATTGCTATAAGTGAGCGAAAAGATCTGAGGTTATCAGTTATGGCATCGATACGAAAACTTATAACCAGAGCAACTGATGATGGCAACAAAGGAGACATTGAGGAGTTGGCAAAATTCGCCAAAAACTTTCTTCCTTTGCTATTCAACCTTTATACAAGTAAACCAAACGGTTCTGACGAAGAAGGTCAACGTCTTGCAGCACTAGAAACTATCAAGGTCGATTAATGGCTTAATCACTTATTTGTGTGAATTCCCTTTGTGTTCTATTTAACATGTATTTTTTTTTCTACAGATATATTTGACAATAAGTAGTAAAGAATTAGCAGCTGAACTTTTCGATCGCGCATTGGAACGGATGCAGTCTTCTGATACTGATCGCTTCGTAAAAGAGAGTATATTGGATTTAATCAGGGTATTGGCTTGCCATACAGATGGTGCCAGACTCCTGGCTGTTTACAAAGAGTTCGTTCCTGTACTTACAGATACTAAGAACCCAAAGGAACAGAAAAAAGCGTACAGGTGATTTCCCTCTCAGCTTTTAAGCTCAGATTATTTATATTATTTACTGGTTAGTTTTCAGCTTCCACTTAAAAAATTTATACACAGTAAAAAAAATCCTTGAAGGATTTCTCTCAAATCCAATTTTACCAGGTCGCACTTGAAATTCGATGTTTTACCCCCATTTAAATAACATGACGAAGATGTCATCTAGGAAGAAAAAAATTTTCAACACTTAGGCGCTTTTAATAATAAGGACTTGATCCTGGAAGCATTTTGTAAAGAGATAAAGTTTATACAACAGTGTCTACTAAACCTAATCCGCAGGAAAAGCTGTTTAAAAATGATAAAACCTCGATAACAAATATTATGTACAAATTCGTTTTTCAATGCTTCTAGTCTAAACTAGTTTTAATGCAGGAATTTAATTTGGTCTAATATTCTTCCACTATCAAGTCTGTATCATCACATGCTTAGTAATGACCAGAAACAAGTGGGTAATTTGACTTTCATAGGCCATCTTTCTTTATAAGAACTTTCTGCTGGGATGCAATTGGAGTACATAAAATCATTATTAAGTAAAAAAATTTTTACTTAATGTTTGTATTCGCATAACTCGAAAACTACACGATGTATCAGATCCAAAATTATTCAGTCTTGATTTAAGGAAAGTCATGACGATAAAAATCCAAAATCATCCAAATTCGTTAATTCAATCTCCAGATATTATCGTATCAATAATTGACCTCAACCTGTAAGTGGTTGGAGGCGGAGTTGTTGTTCAGGTGGAAGCAAAGACGAAAAGATTTTGCTTCCAAATGCAATAAACTAATCCACACTTACCTAATGTATTCAATGCTACTTCAGATTTTTAGAAGAAATATGTAGCAGCGAAAAAGAGGCCTGTAAAGAGTTCATCCAACAGAACAGACACGGCATTCAAAAAATGCTCCTGAAATCTCTGTCTTCTACTGTCGCAAGCAGCAAAGGGGTGTGTATCTTGTTTAGTTATTTATTATAATGAAAAATTTCGAACAATATCGAGTTTTTTGATTCATGCAGAAATAAAATTGCTCTTAGTGGAAATAATTAATTGAAATTATGCTCATCCAGGCTCGTCTTCGATGTTTGGAACATCTTGTTAAATCCCAACCTCAATTGGATCAGACAAAACTTCTGAGATCCATAGTACCTGAAGCTGTGCTGTGCCTCAAGGAAGTGAACGAAAGATGTCGAGCATCTGCGTACCAGCTGCTAAACACTATTGCTGAGCAGCTACTTCAAACGACAAAAAATCTTGAGAAGTACATCGAAATGTTGGTCGCAGGTCTTGCTGGCACTCCAACACTCTGCAGTGCAACTTTGCTCGCACTGGCCTCCGTAACTTACAATTACAATGGTTAGAATTGCTTGTCAATCCATCAGTTTCACCTCTATGACTCTGGTGTTAGAATATAGCTATCCTTTAATCAATGTTTCTGCAGGCGCACTGGGATTGGAGACCGTCAAAGAGATAGTGAAACATGCTTGCGTTTTATTGACTTCGCCAACCAGGGAAATTGCACTATCCGCCATTTCCTACATCAAGGTGTATCTCACTATCATGCCCTCGCCAACGGTTGCACCAATGTTGCCCACAATCGTAAGCAATGACATGAAAGTTTTTAACGTAATGATGAAAGTTGTTCAAGACTCAATAGGAGAATGTTTTAGGTGACGGCTCTATCCGATATGACTGATGATTGTCAGAGACATTTTCGTCAAAAATTTCGTGACGTGCTTGTTAAATTGATAAGGAAGTATGGAGCTGATCTGATAATGGGATTGGTCAAACCAACGGCCACAGTCATGCTCAAGAGAATTAAAAATTTGAAAAAGATACAAGCAAGGAAGCAAAAGATGAAAGATCAAAAAAAATCAGAAACCGGAAGTAAAGATGGTGTGGATGATGAGGAATTCAATGTCAAAGCCAGGCCGAAAACGTAAGCTGGTGGAAACTACTTGTTACAGTATTTCACAAACATAAGATGAAACTAACCATGAAGTTCTGAAATTAAGTTTGCCAAAATGCAATATGGAAAAGCGTTTGTCTTTCTTTCAGTGTTGAAGAAATTCTGGCAGATAGCGATGACGATTTTGTAGATACAGAGACAGATGAGGGAGTTCGAGGTCGAAAACAGAAGCTAAAGAAAAAGGCATGGATTCACGAAAGCGAGGAGAATATTGTCGACTTCGTGGATGCTGGTGCTGCTAAAAATATTACTGGTTGGTACAGTGTTTTCGACTATGCAATTTAGTATTATCTAGGCGAAATCATAAAAATTAATATGTATTGTTAAGGTAATGCCTTACCCTGATCTTTAATTATTTTTCAGCAACGCAACCTGGAGCTTTGGACTCCACTCAGTCGATTAGAAAAAAGAAAGAGGGTGGTTTTAAAACGGATGAAAAAGGTCGTTTGATCATCAAAGATGATGACAGCGATGGCGAAATGGAGATAAAACCGAAAAAGTTACCCTTTCTGGGTAGTGATTCTGAAAACAACAGTGGTAAGGGATTCTTGTTTAGACAAAAACAATCAGTATATGCTAAATTTTATTTACCCGGTTACTTTGGTGTCAATAATTCTCAGAAAATCCTGACATTATTTTAAATTTCTCAGTAATATGCCATGTTTTCTGATAGTTGTGAGAAAAGTTTTGCATTATTTCTAAAAAGTTTAAATTATTCTGATAATGTATGATGGATTCCAAGAAGTTAAAAATTTTCTGAACTTTTTTTTTCTATCGAAAATATGAAAAACTCCTAGTTTCGCCTTTCTGACTACTTTTCATAAAGTCTGATTAGAGATGACATTTTGATAAATTCCTAGAGAAGAATTATCTTTTACTAGAACTTCATTTTGTATCATGCATCTAAAAAAAAATCAGAGTTCTGGTATTTTGTGAGGTTACCTCTTTATGGAAATCTGGAATAGATTTATAAGAGAAATTAGAAAATTTTTAAAGTAAACACATCCGCGATATGTCTGTGAAAGAATATTTTTAATAAAACTGAAATCGTGAGGTCTTTCCGTAAAACTACTGAAGTCGATTTTCTACATAGAAATCAAAATATTTCTGCACGATTCCTGGAAGTTGTGAGAATTGGTCAGAAATTTTTCAGAAAAACTGAGAAACCGTCAAAAATTCATATACAAAGTAAATACCTAGAAATTTTTAGTAATAAAAAAATCGGTACTTATCTACTGAGGAAGATATCGGCAAAACCTTTGCGACATTTTTTTTGAGACTATAAAGAAATCATGACGTGGTTGTTTCAGATGACGAAGACACGAAATCTACTGTATCAGCAGCGAAGACTGGTCGAAAACGGAGACTTAGCGGTAGTTTGGACGGTATAAGTATGCGATCGGATCGCCCTGCGTCAAAATATCAAGGTACTTCACATTATATTTGCTTTAGAATAATTTTCATGAGAAATTTGATTCGCGAACATTTAGAAATACTTATTTCTATCTGTTGTTCACATCACAATTTACCGTGCGCAATTTCCAAACGGTAGAACCTGCTTTTCCCAATTAGAAAAATATAGGTATAGCAATTTTCAGTTCCGCAGATTTAAAGGTCTTATCGTATCAAATAACGGATTTAAATTTTTCTCATTTATAGCTGGTGGATCAGGTATCCATAGGCAGATTACTAAAAATACACCGAAAAATAATCCCGGCAGTGAGTATTCTGCCCAAAAAGCAAGGGGTGACATCAAAAAGAAGGGAAAACCAGATCCTTACGCTTACGTGCCTTTAACCCGTTCGGCACTGAATAAACGGTCAGTAATAATAAACAAATCACAATAGTGATTACTGTCATAAATATTAATACCATTTTTAATTTTTACATTGCTGGGCTCTATCAATACTAACAGAAAAAATACTCTTGATTTTAGTAAGAAGATGAAAAATGCCGGAAGATTTAAGAACATCATATCAGGTGCTAAGAAAGGCGCAAATGTTGGACGGAAGAATAGAGACAAACCTCGCAAAGGAGTTGGCAGAAAATAATTATCAAGGTTGATACTAGAGAAGGATCTCGTAGCGAAAGTACGATGGATTATCAAATATTTCTTTGGTAGTATTGAACGTGTATTTGGAATGTTACAGCTGTGCTCTTTGCCATGTACAACCGGTTGCCCCGTATAATCGTTGTATAAGGCATAATTAGACAATTCTTATACAGCTGATATTTTAATTGGTTCTGTATTACAGTCGTTTAATATATGTTTCCTTGCGGTTTCCCCTATTGTAACTGATAACAGAATTTTACTGTACAATGGTGATATTTATATGTAAACAAAGAGTTGCAATTCACTCATATGTATGTAACATATGAACTAAACAATGATATACATACAAATAATATGTTGTTACTTGTGTTAAATAAATTAATTTGTTTATATTAGAGTGTGATGCTTTGTGGAAAATATTCATCTTCTTCGTGTATTGGGCATATTTTAATGATACACGAAATTAGTGGACCACATTATAGATAATAAATTGAAGGGGATAATTTCGAAATGGTTCGATAGATTTTTTGATAGACATTTCCGAAGGACATTTCTGCGACAAGTGATATCGCGTGACATCAAAATGAAGGTTGGAGAATAACGGCAGATCAAATGTAGTCGGAACTTCAGTGACTTTCCACTAGAAGATTGATTGGTTAATCGTACCATGCTCCAGAAATCATTTGTGAGTTCCTAGAGACCTGATTAATGGAAGAGGATTCCGCGATATCGATTCTCGATAAACAGTTTTGTAATAATAAATTCAGAAGAATTTCGCTTGTAATTTTGCAAGAAAAAACGATTGCGCATAATCGTTAGTGACTAGAAATTGACGGCTCAAACGGTGCAGCAAAAAATGTCAAAAATCTTGTCATGTTGTCGCAGCTGTTGATCCAATGATGTTCTAGATGATTGTTTTTAGTTTCTGAGAGTCCAATTAGTTGGAAAAGAGTCCTGCAAATTAATTCTGTCGAAAAAATGTTTGCATCACATTTTGAAAAACGTTAAAATGGAGTTACGTAGACGCTATATTACCATATTTTTTCGAGGAATTGCGGTTGTGCGTAGTCTAAAATTGCTAAAAGCAATGGATCACACATCACAGCCTACATAAAACTGAAAAATTCCTACAGTCTGTTGTCCTCGCAGCTGTTGACCCCACGAAGTTTTGGCTCGAGTTCTAGTTATTTTTTACGAGTTCCTAAGCATCCAATTAGTTAGGGTCATAGAAATCGATTCTGAGACAAAAAAAAACGAAGGCTTATGCCTTTGAATGTTTATAGCCAAATTTAAGCTGATTGTGAAAAATGCTAGAAACGATTGATTCTGACTGTAACGATGTTAATTTTGAGAGGTAAAACGATTGCACGTAGTCCCAAGTCGCCGCGATTAGCCGAACCGAGAATACAGCTCAAAAACGGTACATTTCTGTCCTATTTTTCCAGCTGCTAGTCCAACGATGCTCAGATTGTTTCTTTTGAGTTTCTGAGGGGCCAGTTATCGAAAAGGAGAAATAAATTATCTACAATCCTACGAATCGACTCTGAGCCGCAAAGTTATTTTGTATATAATATAAAGATCACCAGAAAATCTATTCCTCCTTCAACATTCTCATTCATAACATATCTTCACTTCCTTACATGAAAATTGGTGAAAAAAGTTTCATATAATATTATGCCTCACCATAATTATATCGTAGTTACTGCAACTGGGGATCATTCAACAGTACTCAAGTATTTATTGCTATTATCATATTATACCGCATCACTAGCTAAGTTAACATAATTTTCTAAAGTCTTTTCACATGGCGCATCAATATATCGCGTCCAATGCACATTCCCATGATCGTCAATCGTCATCGTACTATCGATGTCCAAATAATTGATCGAGGCATAAAACAATAAAACGGTGATCTTTGACACGGGAAGAAGAACCATTTAATATCAACAATGGAACCGGATCGATACTACAGCCCTCCTCTCACTCCTCCGCCATTCGCCGCAGTCTCAATTCTGCCTCCTGGCTTGAATCTCCACGTTCTGTTCACTCTCCTACCATGCACTCTGAGCCTCGACTTCCATCGTTCTAAGTTCATCCTGTTTTCAATGAGGGTGGAGACTGCGCCCCTTTGCGGGGCTGTCCGGATCGACGTTATTGCTTAAATAGTCCGATGGGGTGCTTTGATCGGAGAGGTTGAAGTGGGTGAGTGTCGTTCTCGATTCACTGTATCGCGCGTGTTTAATAAATACGTATTACACGTACATTTTTATGAGTGTACAGGGTTCGTGAATTCATTCGGAAAAGTTATTCTTCGCGTTTGTATTCAACGTATGACAATACCCGTATCGTGTGGTCCACACCAGTATTGCAATATTTTAACGAAATTGTTTTCTTTGTGCATCACACCTCATCCCGACTCTCCCATTCGGCGGACATATATTTTTCTAAACTCTAACTGATCGGCGCGATGCTCCCCGTTCGGAACTTGTGACGGTTCTTGAGAGTCAAGACAAATAATGTAAACATATTCCGCATATAAATTAATTGCTGTGAGCTACTTCCATACGTGTTTGAAATGAAGAATACGAGTGGATGCAGTCTAAATTTAACTCGAGTTGGTTACATATATAGGTATATAGATACGTAGATGCAGTTTTAGATGTCTAATTTCGGGTGGATGAGAATCAACACTCTGCTTCCCATTCTTCGCTTTCTTTGTTTTCAGTCTTTTGAACTTTTAATAAAGGCAAACCATAACTCGAGATTCTCGTCGAACTTCTACCGTTTCAGTCTGAAAGACTTTCTCCTTTCTGGTAAAGCCCCTTAAGTTGTGTATACATACATACATCTGCGCTCTATAGGGACATACATGCATACATATGTGCATTTCAGGTTAGCTGCACCTAACGGGTATGTGCGGTGGAGTAGTCAGTTATCTCTTGTGGATGAGTCTTCTGCGATAGCTTCATGCTTACTGCTATTCTAACATATTGTGATAATAAATCAACGACAAGTTTATCTAGTGTAATTGATCAACAAAGTGAATATGCAATTTTTCCGAGGTGTCCACGGATTAATTCTATCTTGAGAATATTAAATCCACTCGAAGTATAGTGTAATTATCACCCAGATGTGACGTAAAGTTTATAAGACGATTTCCTCAAAAATAATTAAATAATTAAGTGGCACAAAATCACTTTTAACTGACATTCGAGTCAAGTGCTACTTGGGTATTTAATGACCTGTGAGGAAATCATTTTTATATAGCTTCATACCACTCGCAGTTACAGGCACAGTTTTTCAAAGTCACATGAGTATCATGTCATGTGATAGCGTTCAGAGCGTTTCGAATTCATTTCAATTCGTACAGTGTATTAGAGTTTTGAAATTGGATTAGCCACGAAATCGAAGAGAAGAATTCAGAAAGGCCGTACATGCCATTCAGAAAAAATTCTTTACACAACATTGGCTGTGGCATATAATATATACTTTCTAAAGAATCCTTTTTTTGTGAAAAAATGGCACAGCCTTTGTTAATCCTCCTCTTCAACTATTCTAATGTTATCGAAGAATAACTCAGTTTATAAATAACGATTAAGACGAATATATAACATTATTATACCACTATTAAGAGGATGCCATAGTCAGTCTTTACCAACTGAGTAAAATGACACTTATTTTGACTGTTATCAAAGTCTACACAGCACTAAGGTCAATGTAGCGTAGTTGCGTGATTCTGTGTCTGATGCCGAACAAAACTTTCCAAAAACTTTTTGGTTTCATGTAAAAGAATTCTATGAAATTTATTCCAGCAATAAGTTACAGGAATACCTTTCTTGGCAATATTGTTGTGTAAAACAACTTTTTTTTTTATATTCATGCGGAATTTTCACATCAGTGATGCATAGGCTTGGATAATACGTTGACTGAAGAATATACAGTCAACGAATAAAAGTCAAAATAAGTGAGATTTCACGCGGTCGGTAATGACGGACTATCACATCCTCTTAAGATGTAAACTTCAGGATTGTTTAAAAGGGACTTTTTTCGCGTCATTCTTGCAGCGTTACTATATTATTACCAACCCATGAAGCGTACGTACGAACCCCAAATTTTGACGTGTCATGCCAGCGCGAATGACTGAATAATGACGCCATAATAATGGTGCGCTTTAGCTATTATGAATTTACAGATACTTTTAGTAATTTTTATCAACAAATTATATACCTAAAACACTCTTTCCACGGTGTGAATTGATTTTAATCCTTTTGCCTGCAACATCGTGTGAGAGACGTGGAATGGTTCGTCGTGTGATCGAACTGGCTGTTGATTACAGCACGCGCCATCCGAACTTAAATCGTAGGGTAAGGGGTTAAGGATGAACGGGCGGTACCGTCCGAGGCCAAAGTTAAAGAAAGAAAAAAACCATTGAAAAATCTCCAACATTGTTATTTGGACCAATGATGTGGAATACGAGCAAAATAACATTCTTTTAACTATGTTCTATAAATGAATCTGAGCAAATTTGAATAATACAAGCTAAGATATCAGCAGTTTGAGAAAAGCTTTGATGATTGGAACTTTCGATATGATAAAACTCTGGTGTTTCTGATCCGATTATGATGTTGTTGGACGTTGTTTGTTCACCACGAAGATCTCTAGAGATCGCCCGAAAGAATTTTTATTAATTATTGTATCTCCAAAGTGGATAAAAAGTAGATTGTGCACTTGGGAGGCAAAGTAGGTCTTTCTACGCCGATCGTAAGTTTGCCATATGAGTGGTATGCGAGCGTGTGCACAAACCGGAGAAAGATATTGAAAATATGCGAAGAGGAAAAGACTTTTTCTCCATGGTGCACACGATACTTTATGTAACGAAATTCTTTTCCATGCATACAATAATTCGAATACATGGGTACAACGATATTACGAATCCATACTTTTATTTTTTAAAGGCCACGCTTTTCAAATACATTGTCGCATGGAAAATTTTATGAACGGTATCTACAGAAAAACTTACGAACTTTTTAATTTTAACACGGTTTTTCAACAAAGTGTGGCATACAAGTTTTTTTTGTAGTGGACAAAAAAGATTACTTTTAAGTCCTAGGTCGGACTCCGAAGCTCTATTTTTGCAGTGTCCCAAAAACAATTACTTTACATAGAGAACGCATTTTTGTAAGTACGATATAACAGATTTTCGTCAACAATTAGATTTATACATTGTTATAACTTGTATATTATAATGTAAAATATCGTAATGGTTTTTGAAACAATTTTTCAAGATCCGATGATCCAGTATAATGAGCCCGAAATATGAGATTCGATTGAAAAACGCCGAAGTAATAATTTTGAAAGTTCCAATTATATTAAGTTTTCTTAAATTGTTGATATTTTAAGTTGTGATATTCGAATTTGCTTGGAACCATTCCTATTGCAAAATAAACATGCTATTTACTTGTGTTCGTCATTATTTGCACCAACGCTTTTGGGCCTTTTTAAACGGTTTCTTCTCCTATCGCAACTTTTTTTTCAACACAGACACTGCGTCCTACGAATTCTTTTTTGATTTCAAGTAACGCGAAGTCGCCTAAAATGTTGTTCCGCGTATTCTGAAGATTTTAAAATTCGTGAAGTGTATACGGGAGTCCTGATATCCGAGCAAGTGACCCTCTAGAAATTGAAACAATTGTTGCGAATACCTGACTGAATGGTTTTTATTCCAGACTTTAAATCGTCAGAACAACGATGACGACGAGATCGAAGGACAAGGTTGTCGCAGCATTCAGGAAGTTGTTCCGCACCTCAGAGAAGATCAGTGAACAGGACGGGGCGAGTGGCGGTCCGACAAACTCCCCGTCGCGTCACTTGTTGAGTCGCCATCATCGGCCGGACGTTGTTACGCCGTCGAATTCGGGACCGCAGGAGATGCCAGGTTGCAGCAGCCACTCGAGCAGCTATTTTTTCAAAGCAAAAAAGTCTGGGGCTAGCTGCTCGCAGACAGCAGTTACCGCCGTTCCGGAACGTGGCGTGCGGTTGCGACGTCTGATGAAAGAGCTCAGCGAGGTTCAGAGGCTTCAGCATCGACGCGATGCCGCCTTCAGCGCTGAGTTGGTGAACGACAACCTCTTCGAGTGGCACGTTAGGCTGCACAAAGTCGATCCCGAGAGTGAATTGGCCGCAGATATGCGTGAGCTTGAAGTGCCCTACATATTGCTCCACGTTATATTTCCCGAAAACTTTCCGTTCGCTCCACCCTTCATGAGGGTCATTTCACCCCGTATCGACAAGGGATTTGTCATGGAAGGAGGCGCCATTTGTATGGAACTTCTCACTCCCCGAGGGTGGGCCAGCGCCTACACCATAGAGGCTGTAATCACCCAGTTTGCCGCTAGTATCGTTAAGGGTCAGGTGAGAATATTTGAATCGTGCTATTCTTCTTTTTCGTTTTCTTCTACCTTTTGACTATGTGGAGAGAAATGCTAAAATCATGTTTATATCCCTGGCACAGTACTAAAAATGTGAATTTCTGACAATATCTCAGTATTTCTAAAAAAAAGTCTCTGACAATTTTTATCAATCTCTAGAAATTTCGTAAAAATATGGAAAAACCTCGAAAATTTTCAGAAAAATCTTAAAGTTTCATAATTCTATTTTAAAGAAGAAATATTCTTTTATATGTTTGTCCGGATATTCCCAGCTGTATTTCAGAAATATTAATTACAGGCTGTTTCCCAAAATTATCTAATTTTTTTCAGAGATCCATCCTTGTTTTTATAAGGCAGTTCCCTTTGCAAATATGTAGAAACATTGGAACACAAATTTTTTCAGATGCGAGATACAAAATGGTCTTCTAATAAAATATGATTTTTCTTCAGAAATTGGTGCGAGTTTCACTGCTAGCTCAACTTGGTGAGAAATAGTCAAACACTCAAAAATTCGGGGTTGTTCAGATTTCAAATGGAAATGATATCTCAGTGGAACATTAATATTTTTTTCCACAAAATCTCAAAAATTTCTGAAAGTTTCTCAGATGTCATTTGAATAATTTAAACCTCCAGAAATAATATAGAAGTTTCCTCAGTAGATGTTGTCTGAAAAAATGCAGGTAAATTACTGATAAATTTCTAAAGAAAAATCATAATTTGTAATTTTCTGAGAATATTTTTCATCAGTCATTCATGTTCATTGCCCCAGCGATGCGAGATTCTTAAATTCAGAATCTGGTAGCATCAATGATAAAAGTGGTTTTTTTTTATCCCATATTGTAATCTACATCGACTCAATATCACTAAATAAGGATCCAATACTTTGCATGACGTTTTCTGTCTCTTGATATGCCCATCAATTTATTTACGCACCCAATGCGGCGCCATATTAGCTCAACATCGACAACCACACTCTGGATCTCGATAAGTGATGATTTGCAAAAGTTTTGAAAATCAGACAGTTGCGATGCTTTAGATTGATTGAATAACTTTTCTAGTCTTTGGGAAAAGACTTTATTCCACGCTTATTATGTCCGTTATGGATTATCGGTTTTGTTCGGATTAATTCTCGCTTAAACCTCGTTTACACGCGAAGGTTTGATCTTAATTTGATGAGGATCTTGGCGAGATACTGATTGATTATTGATATTCCATGAAATGTAATTTAATGAGAAATGTTAGATTGCTTGTTGTGTATAGTTGTAATTGAATAAAGATTAGGAGCGTGTCTGATGAGAAATTTCGTGGAAGAGTGTTGGTTGAAGTGTGAGTGGATTGTCGAAAGGAGAGAGGTTGAAACGAGGCCTGAGAGAAATACGGGGTTGCAGATAGCTGAACAAGTACATTCCTACTATTTGCGCGTCCAAGAAGACGTGAGAGATAGAAGATCAAGAGAAGTATTAGGTTACATGCTCAAGAGATGAAAGTAGCATTCCGGGTCACTGCCGGACGTAAAATGTTCATCAAAAAAAAAATACTAGAAATAGTAGAAATATACAACTAGACTATGCAACGTAAGTCTCACTTTGTACATTCATAACTGTCATATTTTCAGAGATATTAAAAGTCACTCGCGATTAAATACCCTGTAAAAAGAGCAATAAATATATCTTCGACAATGCTGAAACGGTTGGAGTGAAATAGAAATTAAGTTTCTCTTACACACAATTATTCGACCTTCTTGAAGCCCTTGATTATTCAAATATTGTTTTTCCAGCACCTCGAAGGATTTTCAAGACGACGTAGTAATTCGCAATTAATTAATAATTGTGCATTCAAATGACGACAATGTAATTTTTTAATCAATAATAATTGTGTGTACGATCCATGATTACATTAAGCAATAATTCAACTTCCTCGATGTCAAATGTTGCAGGGGCGCATCGCGAGGAAGACGAAAAGCCATAAAGAATTCAACCGAAGATCGGCCGAGGAGTCTTTCAGAAGTCTTGTTAAAACACATGAAAAATATGGTTGGGTTACACCTCCGTTAGCCGAGGGCTAAATCCCTCGTCTTATACTGCTCAATTTGAAGTTGTCATAACGTTTCTAATCCGTACAAATACATCGTGATCGCGAAATATTTTTGTTACGTTCCATATCTCATACGTTTTTTTACTCAATTATTACAACATGCTTATGTGAAGTGAATTCATAATTATAATGAATACGCAAATTGCAGTATGTATGATAATTCATAGATTATGCAATACAGTGGATCAAAGAAGAGACGGCAAAAACTTTATCCATTTTACTAGTTACACATCATTGTGATTTCCGTTTTGGTTCTTCGCTAGATTATTTTCGATGTACTAAAAAATCATATCTACAGTAAGGTACATGTTTTACAAGATTGTAGACTGTTCTCCGTTACTAATCCGATTCCGTACTACGTCTCAAGAGGAAACTGTTCCCGTTCCTATGATAATTATTGGGATCCTTAATATGGGCACGGTTAGGGAAATATGGCGTCGGAAGTGTCAATCAGCTGATCGTTTTAGGTAAATTTAATAATAATACGGCGCATAAGACATCGTGCGAACTCTCCAACTCTCATTTTGTGATATGCAGTTAGTGTAGGGTAAAGTTCGGGATAAAAAATCATTTTTATAATTAAATACGACGGCCATGAAGGTGAACGCCATATTTACTGTCACACGATCGTGTCTCTTGGATTTAGGGATCCCGAGCGCAGTTACACAAATTTCGGAATATAGTACTTCGGAAACATATTTAAGTATAAATTACATTCACACGAATATGTAATATTGATAATTGGAAAGTGGCAACAATTGTTTTCGAACGATTGCACGCTTTCCTTGTTTTTATATGTATTTAACCGTTACATAAATTGTTAAAGAAAATGTTTAGGCACCTCTGTTTATATAAATCTCTCTAGTCATGTAATATTTCTCTAAATATCACTGTTCTATATGTGCCAAATAAATATTATTATACCCGTCTCGAAACGAACAGAGTAAATACGTGACCGAATGAAAACCGGAAAGTTGAATCGTTGTTCATTCATTCACGATTCTGCTCTGCATCATTATTATAATCATTATTTCAATCATTTGAACATCGTTCTTTTAAACCAATAAAAACTGATAGGAAGTATATATTTTATTGCAAAATGTACTCAAACACCGTAAGAGTAAAAGGTGGTAGAGTTTACGTTGTTTATTCCTATATCGATTCCCGTTGCGTCTTCTATAAATTTATTTAAAACAATATTATATTTCTGTACAACATTTCGTTTTCATTCAGTAATTTAACAAGTTAATTTATACATGAATTTATAATTTTGCATTTTCCCGTTGCTTGTGCGGGTTCCTATTTATATATAATACACATTTGTATAATAATATGTGCAAAAACGTTCGCACTAATTTCGACAGTTACTTAAATTATTAAAGCACTTTATGGGCCAAAAGGCGCCGTCTGATATCCCCGGTATACAGAGTTATTTCCTTCACTGTGCAATGGAATACAAAGAGTCAGTTCGTGGATACTGATTAAACTTGTAGGAGTGTTTCCTTGGCCCAAAATATAGAGCTCCTGACGTATAGTTTCACCTAACGGGCCTTCGTTCGAGCAATTTACAATAGATCAGATCGTCGAAAATTCATAGTTACTTCACTGGTGTTCTAAAATAATCTATCTGTAAACACTTGAATATATGAGATTCTATAATTGAAAACGTCAACAGAGGCCAACGAAAATTAATATTTAAGGCACAATATACGACACGTGTCATTTAACACTTTCAGTCATGCAATTCAGTTTTCAGGTAATAACCAAATTCAGGATTTTGCTTGGAATATATAATGAAAAAAAAAGAAAGAATAACAGTGTGCCACAATAGTGGCTTCTGTAACTGAAAAGGTTAGCTGCTCATATACTCAATCATAGCTGGAGTGAAGAGAGGCCTAGAAATTAGAGTAGAATTCATAATCCAAAAATCTGATACTCTCGTTGTCAGATCAAATATGGTATCCGCATCGACTTTTGTATAACAATTGTGATGATTGTCTGATCTGCCGTTTGAGTGACAGTTTCGAAGAAATATCTCTGTTACACACTGAGTGAAAATACTCATTGGTCAAGTTAATTCTAGCAGAAATACCATTTTTTCTTTAATAGGCACATATTAAATCTTGTAGCTCGCGATGCACTTTCGCGATTGCCGATCGTTGATTTGGTATAGTTGATGGTATTTCAGTTAGGTGAACAGGTACAAATACTCCTTGAACCCGGAATTAAAATTCTCGATAAATATTACCTTAGTTCTCCTTTCGTCAGTCGGCTTTGCTCTCGTGAACGCACATGAACATCTTCGCACAAGTCATGTTCAGTTCATCTGCAACAATTTTATCCGAATTTTCACTATAGTTACGAGAAAAATTATTTATTTTTGCGTAAAAATAGGTGAAAAAAAAAACAAAAAAAAAAAGAAAACTTACGAGACGCCGCGACGAGCCATCTTGGTTTTCTTTTCCACTGTATGAAAATCAGGTACACCGGAATACCCGATAGTATCAGTACCGTTCCCACACCAACCTCCCACGGCGATTCATAGCATGGCAGCACAACGAGGAACACACAGATCATGAAGAATACAATCGGCAAGGCAATGTAAACCTGTGACGTGGAAATCGAAAAATTGCTTAACGTATATGTTGCAGAATTCAAGTTGACTATAAATACTGAATAATATTGAAATCAATGGTATTTTATTTTTACAACTGTGTCCACTTTGATTCTTATTCAATTTTCACTTATAATCCAAAAATGCCGAGAACTTTAGAATCTTTGAGAATTTTGTTTAAAAGATCATACAGTGAAACTTCTCTTAACGGATACCTCCCAATAACGGATTCCTCTTGACAACGGACAGTCTAAAAATTTCCATCAACACAATTTACACGTTAACGTTGTTCTGAATAACAGACACTCTTCAATAATGGACAATATTTTCAGTCTCAAATGTGTACGCTATTGGGAAGTTTCACTATATGTACAGCTACATGCACACCGGGGTATTTTGTTTAGAAGCAAGACTTTTTTACTTCCATGTAACAATGTTGTCGTATAAAAAGTGCTTGAATTTATATTGCAAAGTCAATAGTTTAGTCACTACATACGTTTGAAGATGAAATTTGATATATGATTGACAAGTATGACCGGATATATTATTTCAGAGCAATCTTTAAAATTATTCATATAGTTTCGGATCGAAAATATTTTTAAATAAATTACAGTATTTCAGAAGTTTTGTAATTTCGAACTGTGAACTATGATGAGTTTTTCAGTGATGGCGAAGGTGTGCAAAGTCCTGAAATAGCAGTTGGCCTATTTCAACTCAAAGTTGGTCAATCATGCAATATATTAATAAAATGTGGGCAATTAGAGACGAAATGCTACTGATTAGAGCATGTATTGCGTCGCTTGCATGTGCTTAGACAGTTACGGAATTGTAGTTGGATCGTGTATCGAAATTTCGTGAAATTAAATGTTCTTTCCACACTAAACTAACCACGGTGGTTGAGTGTAATGAGTTTTGATGCCAAGTCAGCGATTGAAATGTGATACAGCGAAATTTCCCAGCAGCGAACACTTTCGGAACTGAAAATATTGTCCGTTATTGAAGAGTGTTCGTTATTCAGAACAACATTAACGTGTCAATTGTGCTGCTGGAGATTTTTAGACTGCCTTGTAAAGCGGAATCTGTTATTGGGAAGTGTCCGTTAAGAAAAGTTTTACTGTAGATGGTTTTTTGAGTTATTTATGTGTTACGTTGGTAAGTCTGAAGATTCACCTTTATCGGACGATGGAGATCGGGGCACTTGTGTCTCAGCCAAAGAAGACCGGACACTGACAATGTAGTGAATACAGCTTCCACAAAACTGACGTAGGTGATCAGTGAACTAACGTTCTCGATAACCAGGAGAACCAATGTTATGATGCACTATAAATCCGAAAAACATGTGCAAAAATACGAGATAAGAAAACACGATCGTTATTCAAAATTATTTATAGCAGTAATGTTCTTACAATTAGGTTGATCAGTATGTTGTAAATAACGTATATGCAATGATGAGCTGTCCGTAGGTATGAAAATGACACGGATTAAAATACTTTACAACTCGGTTTACGTAAGTTGGGAGCTGATGGTTCAGAATTCGTCATATTTAGGACGTTATTAAATTATAAATGTGGTTTATGTTACATATTTTATTGCAGATTGGCTCGATTTCATAAAATGAGAGCCCGAGAACTTTCACGTTGTTTTATGAGCCGTAATACCTGAGAAGTTCACCTAAATCGGTCAGCTGATTGCTCGATACGACGCCATATTGCTCAAACCTAACCCAAGTAATATTTACGAAAACAATAAAATAGTGACAAATCGCATGAGCGCCAAAATAGTGACAAGGCTAAAAGATTCAAGCGATAAGACGCAGAGTTTGAAAAATTCTGCAAAATTGTTTCTTTTGATCTTGTGAAATTTTTACCCTGCATAAC
The DNA here is from genome assembly GCF_021901455.1 of Neodiprion lecontei. Classification (NCBI taxonomy): domain Eukaryota; kingdom Metazoa; phylum Arthropoda; class Insecta; order Hymenoptera; family Diprionidae; genus Neodiprion; species Neodiprion lecontei. Next base: position 12,336,531 of record NC_060261.1, read on the forward strand.
ACGAGAATGTTTACGTGTGGACACGTGCTTGTGTAGTAGATTCTTGCGCAGTGGTTAGTTATCTCTAAACCTCATACGTGATTTAATCTCACGTTACAATGAGCGTGTAATATCTGCATAGACTGCTGAGTATTAAAGTTGTCATTGCTCTAACGCAAGAACCGTTCTTGCAGTTTAAGGCGGAGGTCATGTCCTTTCAAGTGGTTCATTATTCAATAAACTTGATCTACTGGACCCCGTCATGTCAAGATCCATACTATTAACTTGATGCTTTCATAGAATTCTTACGGTATCGACGTTCAACATATGCAATACAATATGTGCAGTTTTGTATGTATTAAATCGTCGCCTACATCTTATTTGGTTCCATAGAAGGGTTAAACAATTATCGGTTTGCGTGTACATGACTGCATGATTTCTGGTGATTCCAGGTGCTTCGAAAGATTTCGTGAGTGGTGTACAGTTAGATTCCAAGGGTAATCAACCCCTGGGATTAAACCTTCTCATGCGCCAATCGCTGTTACATAATTGCCACTATGCACCGACGATATTTACGCGAAACTGATAATTTTCATTGATTATCTGTCATTTTCTTTCTCTAATGTTGGAATTGGTTGACAATGTTGCCGCCAATGATTGCTAAATAGTTTTTAAGAAAAGTTTTTAATTGACCGGCAGAAATGCCGAAATGTCTATGTGATCCAAAGAATCACGTAAAAATACGAAAAATCAATTTCACTAACAGAACTATCGCAACCACCCATATTTGACGCAACCGACGATTGTACCAATAATAAAATATAAACGATTTCACTAATTAGGATAAAAATTCGAACGCGACAGTGATGAAACTAAGTAGAATAATAGACAAATAGATGACAATCATTATAAGATCTGGTGGAACTTTGTTTAATTGACACGTGAGCAAAGTAAATAAAAAACAACACTTGTGTTCAACATTATTATTATGATTATTAATAACAATAACCACCTAGCACGCCATACCCTTTTGGGTATGTCTTCATAAGAGTGAAGGATGAGTTGGTACCCGTTATTGTGCGTCCGCAGTCGTCTTAAGATACAGTCGTACATATGCGCATATTTCCGTAGATAACCAAACACAAGAAGTTTCAGATTTCATGCAATGATGGATTATTTCAAATAATTGTAATTGAATCGAATGAAGATGTGAATTATATTTGAAAATTTTTACCAGCCGAATAAAGACAACAATTATTTGCAAATATTATGATAAACCTGCAATTGGCCATTAATTAGAAGTGTAATTTACATTTGATTCCGCTCCAATCACAAAATAAAAAACTTTGTTTTTTTTTTAATTAAAAAATAAAAGTGTGATTGGTATTTTATTTCATCGGGATTACAAAATACAAATCGTATTTTCAATATATTTGGCCCACAATTTATTTGTAACTGGAATGTATAATCAACTAAAAATTCTAATTAGTGATGCAATTTCCCGAAATTTTTTTACATTATACGCTATGCTACTTTCTTTAGGGGAGTTCATTATCAACTCTTCCGCTCGTATATTTGTTTTCGTTAGTGAATATAGTGCAGTTCAGTTAAACACGATTAGACCTAGTACTAAATTCTGCTTTCTATTTCAAGAAACATTGACGATAAATCGAAAAATCTTTTTGCATCTTGAAGTAGAAGCAAGGAGCTGTAACTTTGTTCTAATTATAAACGTTAACCGTCTCATTTTGACATACTGGCCCTGAAAACTTTGATTAATAAAAATTAACTCGTAGTCAATATTTAACCTGATTTAAATAATTTTACCTAATTTAAAGAAACTTCTGACAAATATCATGACGATTGTCACCTATTTGTCAATTCTTTTACTTAGTGCCTTTATTTATGTATGCGAAATTTGATCCTAAGTAAAATCCTTCGCATTTCAGTATCACGTGGTTCTGTTTGTAAATTAATTTTTGGCAATCTCATACATAATATCTTTAAATTGAACAAAAATTTAGCCTGGTGATACCGACGGTAGTTTAAAAAAATTTCTTTCCAGCCGACTGTCGTCACAACATCGAAAGTATGAGCGTGGCTAGAGCAACATGGCGCCGCACTGGGTGATCAGCTGATCGGTTGATCCCCAGTTTTAACTAAATTAAACGAATAAAAAAGAAGAGAAAAGTCCGGTAAGCTGCCAACATTTGTTTCGGTACATTTAGTTGATAAAGAGTGAAATAAACGTTAAAAAACCACTTCAATAATCAAATACGGCCTGCTTAGCATATGAAAATTTCTAACACCAGGTGGCGTATTTCGATATTTTTCAGTTTTGATGCGCATATTAACCATACTTACAAGAAAGATGAGAGACGGCATGGGTGTCAAATTGTTGACGTTGATGAGGGCAATGGCAGTTGGAAGGTGGCCGTTTCGTGCGCCGACAAAAAATAACCGAGAGGATGCAAAGATGGCGCCATTCAGGGCTCCAAACGTCGAACAAGCTACGAAGAATGGCATTATCCAAGACATCACACCCAACAATTTGTTCCCAAATTTCTAAAACATGCGATAATAATTTGAGGGTCGTTGACGAGGCTTGATTCATACCTAAAGATTGTAGACTATGCACTTATTGCGCATCAAAAGTTTGAGGAAAAATGAAACTCACCACCGCGACAGCATCCGATACTAGAATTTCGGATTGGGTCAGAACTGCGAAATAGGCTACGTTTGCCAGGACGTAAATTATTGTTATCAATGGCAACGATATGCATATCGCCTTAGGTAGATTCCTGGAAAAGAAAAAAACAATCGTTCACCGTGATAAAACGGTCATATACTCTCATTAGAAATTATATATGGAAATGCCCCTCGAATCTTAACATAACTGAAGTTGTGGTCAGTTATCTGGCCACAATAGTTAAAATAAAATAATTTTCAGAATTTTCTACGAACTTATTCAGTAGGTAAATCTCGATAGTTTTTTAGTTTTTTATTTAACTTGATATTCCTTGAAAATGTTTGAAAAATTTTCAAAATTTTAGTTTCATCGGAAATATTCTTCTACAGATGTCTAAATTTCATGAGCTACATAAAATTTCCTGGAATTCTTCAGATATTATCAGATTGATTCGAATTTTTCATGCAGAAATAAAATAGAATTTTTCTCAGATACATCCGGAAACGTGTAGGTTATATTTCTGAGGAAATCCCTTTGAAAAAATGATGAGAAATTTGAGGACGTAATCGTGCAGTAAATTTCTAGAATCATTATGGGGCATTTACTTGTATGGATCTTTGAGCTCCTCTGTGACAAAGTTTAGGTAATTCCATCCAGAGTAGGAAAACAATCCTGCGTAAGCTGCTAACGCGATGTGCCCCGGATCAGTGTTGGTTCCAGCCATCGGTTGGCGAAAATTTTCAGTATTTCCCATACAAAGCCACACTAATCCAGCGACGATTATGATGAGCAGTGCGAAGATCTTCGTTCCAGTAAATATATCTTGAATCCGAGTTGCCCATTTCACGTTGTAGCAATTTATCGCTGTCAGTAAGCCTTGGCCGTGCATTTAGAAAAAATCTCATTTCAAAAACAGTTTCACATACCAACGTCAGTTTAGATTGTTTCTAAAGCATTATTTCTCACGAATATTGAAATTGATCTACAATTCAAAATGTTTGTGCAGCTCTGTGTGTTTGTGTGTGTGTGTGTGTGTGTGTGTGTGTGTGTGTGTGTGTGTGTGTGTGTGTGTGTGTGTGTGTGTGTGTGTGTGTGTGTGTGTGTGTGTGTGTGTGTGTGTGTCACATATTTTTTGTTCCACGATAATTTGAGAACGAATGAACCAATTTAGATCGGATGTGACCCGCCAATTTGCCTTCATTCGGCTTATTGTTAGAATTGTTTCAATTTCTAGTAAAATCAGTCCAGTCGTTCATCCATTCATGAAAATGAAGTGTTTTTGTCCCACGCTAACTCGAAAATGAATGAACCTATTTTGAGGGGACTTCGTTAACTAATTTGGTTTTACTCAACTTAGAACTGATTAAATTTTGAATAAGATTGGTTTATTCATTAGATATTTTCGAAAGAAGAAGAACCAAATGAAACATCAACTTATTCCATATGCTACAACTGGATCGTTAATCTTCAAAAGTAATCACTCGAATGATCAGAGTACTATTGCTGTGAGATTCAATTATCATAATCGATTACAAACAATTTATTTCGACCCGTTTAAAGGGCTGGCATTAAATCCTTTATTGAATAAATAACGGAATAATGACTGGCATTTGACATTCTTTATCGGCACAATAAGTATATATACATATATAAAAAGTAACGATGCAGCAGTTACAAATTGAAGTGGCTAATTCGGTGTACCAATCTTAAATTAGCGTTGATGAAAATTTCGTTGAATCAATTCAAGTCGGTCCAGTAATTGATTAGCGGATTTGCGGGGCAGTCAGATTTGGGGGTAGTGCAAAAATGTTTAAATAAATCAAGGGCACGTGTTTCGCGTCTGATTTTCTTCTGCATCGATCGTTCTTACAAAACGAGACTGAAGCTGGTAGCCAGAATCAGCAGCCAAACGTTCTAATGTTCATTCGAATAAGGTAGCAAAGTCCGAAAACCAACATTTTTCAAAATACTTTGAACCCCCAAACACTTTTATAGAATTGTGAGGATAAAACCGAACTGCATTTTTCTATTTCCAAAAAGTTCAACACCATTGGTGGCGAACTCTGGCTGCCAGCTTCAGGTTCATCTTATAAATTGTGTTAATCTGTTTTACCGTTTAGTACTGATTAACCCTTCAAGTCACAGGGGGATGCTCAGCGTCCTACCTCAAAAATGTCCATATCCTAACCTTATCGCAGTTTATTTACAACTTAAAATGATATTTGTTACTTCCTATAACCCCAATAGCCCCCGAGTAACAAGTTTCGACCAGAATCATCGAATTTAGATAGTTTTTTCCGATTTCACATCCGCCATATTGGATCCGCCATATTGGATCCGCCATCTTGGATTTAGAAATGATCAAATTCCGACTTCAGATTCGTGATCAGCGACCCCAGAATCGCCCGAGTATCAAAATTCAGGCCAAAACATTGACTTGAAATATGGGTGACTGAAAGGGTTTAAAGCGTGGGCATTTTCTCGTCGATAGAAATGCTAACTTTTGAACTCACATGTTATGACGGCGGCCAGAAGTCGAACTGCCAGATATGGAGCTGGACAATCGGGCCAAACGGGCTGCAAAATGTACTGCGCAAAAGTGAGTGCGGTTATTGCATTGCCTGTTGGAACCAGAATAAATAGGGCCACCCAAAGGTAGAGAAATGCGGGTAAAGGTCCGAAGGCGTCACTGATGTAGGCATAATCACCCCCGGATTTTGGGATCATGGTCCCTGGAACAACGTTATGACGTGTTAAGTGACATTCGAAAGCTGGGAGTTCCACTGCCGTTAACGTGCTGAAGAATCAGGCTGAATTTTGTAACGTTACTGTAACGATGCCTCTTTGGATAAAGTCGTTATTTTGTAATTTTAGGATTACTTGAAATTTAGTATAAACTGTTAATACAGCATCAACAAACTTAGATTTTGGAAATTCAACTTCTACAGGTATTCCAAAGGTGCAACGTAGTAATTTTTCTTTCAACGCTTCGATACATGAACGTTATTAACTTCAGCCTCGTGGTGATGAGACAAAACTTAAATAATTGTAATTGCTCTTACATTCTGAAACAATTAGTGTCAGCTAGTTTTTATTGCACTTTATACGCCACAGCTAATCCTCCGTCTTATTTGTCACCCGCAGATATAAAGTTTCGGCGTCTTTCATCGCGAATTATTTTCGCCCTAGCGAATAAAAAATCTCAGAAACATATCACGAATCCATACAATTCCAAAGATTTAAAAAAATATTTTTGAAAATGTTTAAAGTATTCTGAGAATATCTGTGGGATTTTAAGTAATTGTGGAGAGTTTAAAAAAAAAAAATATTCAGCATTTCGAAAGTTCAATTTCTATTGAATATCATAAAAAGTTCGATTACTTGTCCCTCCGACTATTTTTGACCAAGTCTAATTCAAAGTAAAATCGGATGAATTTCTAAAGAAATAGTAGACTGTGCATCAAAGAGGCTAAGTAGGTTTTTTTACACTCATCGTCAGCGTTAGGTTTGCAATACGAGTCGAAGGCAAATATTGCAAATACGCGTGACGAAAAGGACTTTGCCTCCATGGTACGTAAGATACTTTATGTAACAAACGTATAGTTGACAAATTTTTTTTTCATGAAGTAGCACTAGAATGTAACATTGCCCTTTTTCGTACTCTGACGCTTTTCTTTTGTACTGTCACAGAAATTATTACTCAGTCAAAAAAGACGCGTAAACCATATTTGCGTTAAATGTACTCATATTTTTCCAGGATTTCATCTTGTGTCAAAAATGTCAAAGAATTCGAGTTCTGGTTTATTTCCGCAAATCTGCAGGAATCAACTTTCTGCATTTAAAATAAGATATTTCTACAATAATGTTCTTAGAAATTATTTGAATTTGTCAGAGATCATTCGAGGAAACCGAGAAACTGTTAGAAATTCACGTTCCGAGTGTATTTATTGAAGTTTCTGAAAATAATTTTTGCTAGGGTAACGTATACAATGTGATCGATTGAATGGTTTCAACTTTTAGGGTAAAAGAAAATTACACTTGGGATTCAATTTCCCGTGATAGTTGAAAAATTTGTTGAAATTTCATCAATTTCGAGTTTTCATTTCATTCTTTCCTCGGTCTTCAAATATTGCGCATTCAAAGTTTGAAAGACATTCCTCAAATTATCAACAGTTAGCACTAACATTCCACCAAGTTTAAACAAATTCTGATAAAGTCAGGATTTCTCTTCGAAATTAATAAAATTATCTCCGCGCTCGCTTGTTTTCATTTTCTTATTGTTCCCATTGCACGTAGATACGTAGCCGTAGCTAGTGTACCTAATTGTATCAATACTACATCTGCAATCAGACATCAAACATTTATAAGTCGATCTGTTAATAACGCAAACGAGTCATGTGGATTTTCACCGATCATAATTATAACTCTATTTGTAAAGCAGATAATTCCATGTCAAGCAAATCAAACATGCCAGGGAGTTCAGTGCTCTTTTGTCTTTATTTTCTCAGCAAAACGGTTGACCGAAATTTTCCATTTTTCCAAAGTTATTTGCTGCGACAATTCCATAAATTTTTTTTCTTTAACATTAATTCACAGCTTTTCAGATTATTGTTTTTTCAGAATCGCGACTCCGAGGAGTGGAAGGGCAATTCTTTTTTCGGTTGGAACTTGTAGAATCACCTTCAGTTGAGTTGCTGTGTCTCGAAAACTATCAGATTTAAGACAGAGTATTAAGAAGAAAAAACTTGGAGCTTTTGAACTAGCTTCTTAACGCAAAAAAAAATAGTCAATCGCGTCTCTCACCTCATCTATACGACTTTTTCGTTGTAAAGAAAAAAATTGGATTTGCGTCGACCAGAACATATTTATCGATATATTTATTGTCTTTGCGATATTGCCATATGCCATGCCTTCATTTCGTAAAGTAATAATCATAGCTTGTTTTTCAATACGAATTTCTTTATATTTAGCCATTGTTACACGTGAAAACTTTTCGGAGCCGGGAAAATGAAAAGAAATTGAAACACGCAGTTGCTGGAAATGTTCGTACGTTATATTCGCACACAACACTGTTGAGATTAGAACAAAAGAAAAAAAAATATCGACAGGTTCGTGTAGAACAATTGTTCACCTTTATACACTCAGTGTGAAGCTTACTAAGCTGTTTGTTTTATTTATCGTCTGGAGTTTTTGTTTACATCGTATCGAAGTCACGCAAAGTATTATATTTTGAATACGTTTCGACAATCGTACGTGCGAATGGTACGTGGTACAATTTGTTTGAATATTTCCTGTTACGAAAAGTTTCGACGTGTAAAATTGACTGAAAACAAATATAAAAACTTCGTATTGAAAAACGAAGCATTATTATTACTTTACGCAATCAAGGCATGTCATATCTAATTATCACGAAAAAATAAATGTATAGATAATAAATATGGTCTGGTCAGCGCAAATACCGCATTTTTTTACAGCGAAAAACTCGTATAGACGAGATGAGAGACGCGATTGACTATTTTTTATTTTGCGTTAAAAAGCAAGTACAAAAGTTTGAGGTTTTTTTTGTAACACTTTGTCTTAAATCTGATAGTTTTCGAGACACGACAACTCAGCTGCCGATGATTCTCCAAGTTCCAGCCGAAAAAATTGCCCCTCCACTCCTCAGATTCCTGATCTAAAATTATGACAATTTTTTTTTTAATTCTGAACAAATTCGAGCTACTCCAGTGTGAATGTATGCAACTTTTTACCCTCTTGACAAATTACCTTATTTGATTTCTTTTTACACATAGTTTACGCAGAATTCAAATTCGAAATCGATATTGATCAGATTTGTTAGATTGTTTAACCGTCTGGAAGTAACCCTGAGCACTAATACCCAAGGCTTTTTTCGAAGGGCGGGGATTATATGCTTTAATAATCGGCTTTAATAAATAGGCCGAAAACGGGTTTAACATTTTACATATTAGACGAATATATATAATAATTGTTTTCGGCATTGACTAGACGTGAAAAAATTAGGAAGAAAACTGAACGGTAAGCAAAGGGTGGTCATCGTTTTCCACTACACAAATAAGCGTCTCTATACTCTCTATATTACGTATAACGTTTATTGTACAAATGCAATTTAAAATCAAGTCATTTTAATATGAATTTTTATAGTATTAATTAATTATTGTGACTGTTATAGACACGAATTTAATATTCTTGTTTTCATGTATGCGTACTGCAATATTTTTGAAAACAGAAAAATAAACATATAATACCAAAGATTATATATTTTTGAATTTATTGAACACACCAAGTATATTTTTTAACAATAGAATTTATTCATTAAATTATGTACTAACAGGTAATAAAAACTTGACAATGAAAGCTTTCCGTTTCACTAATTATATTCCTCAAAATGTTAATATGTGATGATTACCACGATAAATCGAACGACCAAAAATATAATCACTACGAATAAAAAAATTAATTCTTCAAAAACGTAGCGAAACCACCAATACAGTCTTGTAGAAACACATTTTTAGATCAAGATATTTTAGGATCGAGTTTTATTACTTGAAATGCATAAATAACCGACGTTAAAAAAGAAAAAGATTATTTTTGTTAATTTTTCACATTTCTTTTTGTATTGCCTTGTACTGAGTTTTTGAAAATTGAAATATTCACTCCGAGACAATACCATCGTATTCTCCACATCGTGACAATTGCATTTCACTGTTTAAAAAATATGAATTCTAATGGTTTCTACATAAAAAAAATTATTTACGAGTATAACTATCCAGGGTTGCCTAGTTGAAAAAATTTTCTCACCGTCTAGCAGACGATTAATTATCGCGGCACGTTTTGACGATTTTAACTATTCCCATCGAAACGGGGAAATGTGTTATTAGATATCCTACGGCCCTTGACCACACGTAAAACAGTTTTTATGATAGTAAAAAAGTGAAGGGAATGCAACTCACCCAATTCTGCATAACATAATGCACCAATGAGGCATAAGAACCCAGACGATATCCATATCAGCAAAGCTTGACCAACGCTTCCGCTGTGTTCGAGAACCGATTTGGGTGAAACAAATATACCCGCGCCAACGATTACCCCGACGATTATGGCAACACCGTCGAGCAATCCGAGGTCCTTCTTTAACCTGATTCCGTCATCCGAACTCGGGGTTTTTCGTAGCGGCTGCTGTTCCGCGGGTCCAACTTTGTCCGGCATTTTAGCGATCGGCGAAAGTTTAACGGTTGAAAATTTGAAATTCAAACGTTCCGAAGCTCGCGGGTCTCGCGTTTCGTATTTTAGGTATTTGGTTCAATAAGCGCGGGTGATTTCGTCACATTTATAATGAATCTTCTACAAGCAGCCTTGTGTATGTCAAAAACGTAGAGACGAACACCTGCCTCGTCTGCAGCGCGGCTTCGAGTAAACACGTGGTCGGTCTAGTCTTCCATCGCCACCGACTCCGTATGGCTGAAATTCGTTGCGCTGTGTCGTCAGCCGGACGGCTGTCGCTTCACCTCTGTGTGAATAGCTTCCCCGATCGCAGAAGCGTGTTCACGGCTATATAGCGGAAGAAACACACTGTCGAGCGAATGCCTCCCTCCTCTCCTCATTTGCCGTCACCTAACTAATACGCGTGTGCACGCGGCTTACCTCGCCATGAGCCGGCCAAATCTGTGTTCGTATACCCCGCCACTTGCACACTCTCTCTCGCTGCGCCTGTGTTCGCCACTTCCCACCGTATTGCACCTTGCAAATCGAGAGTGAACGCGCGACGCCGCAACCTCGCTATACGTTCCAGCTCTTAAAACGGCGCGAAGAACCTGAGTCTGCACACGGGATAACTCTTTGCTGCTTGCGAGCTTTATCTAGTTGCCTGCCAACCCTTTTATGGAGAAACGTGACGTTGGACCTTCCTGTTTTACCGACAAATTCAGGAAATCGTACTTCACACAGAGAGAAACTTCGCACTCCTTCCTATCCAAACCAACTATACCTCTGAAAAACTACGCGAAATTACAGGGCTTAAGATCGCGCTGTGTAAGCGTGACGAATGTTCGGAAAATCAATGGAAACACTACAAATACACTTGCTACTGGTTGTATTTTTGCATCAGTTTTTAAAACTTTTATCAACGACATTAGCGCGATCATAAACCCTATTAATTTCCCTTGACTTTTGAAACGATTTCATATCTGACCGGGACAAGAAAATAACGGAATCATATCCAACTTCTTTTCTGCCCTTACTTATGAAATCATTTTTGTATTGTATGATCCCTGTCTATTGCAGATGCATTAGTTGAGCATATATGGTGTGAGCATTGCATGCAATAAATAATCATTTCAATCTTTATTATTTATAGAATTCGGAAAATATTCTGGATTGTGGATTATACTATAATTGTCAAAAACCGAAAATGTCTCGGTCGGTAAGAATAGAACGATATAACATGCCCTGAAGTATAAGTTTCTTCTAAGCAACTTTCCGGGAGTTTAGAACGAATACGGAGTCAAACGAACTATCGCAGCAATTACTTCCATGCAATACTAACACCAGAAAAAACCACAACTTGACCGGTAGAGGAGAGACTATTACATACTCTTTAAATCGAAATTTTTATTAACCGATTCTTAGAAAAATTGCAGTAGAGATGCCTTACACCTTATGTTGAAAAACTGGGATTACTAAATTATATCTTCATTCAAAATATGTTTCCGATATTTTTGGAGTGGATAACCGGAGTTTATAATAATTTTTCAAAGCCTGTAAGTGTGCGTTCAAAATCTGTGACAGAATTTAATTACAAGGTGGCGATAAATATTTGCCCACCAGGAAATAGGAATTAGGAGAAAGATATCGGGTTTCTAGCGTCAGTCATAATACGGTGTTACAGTCTTATACCGAGTAATCACTGCTATTTTTATATTATCCCGTAAAGGTCTCGAATAACGGCGGCACATGCTTGAATTAATGCATTACTCAATATCACTCGATGAGATATAAGCGAGGACTTAGCATGAAATTGATGGATTTATTCCCGCGTTGTTAAAATGCCTCCCTGTTTCATATTTGATCATAATCAGAGCATGCCACAGTCACGGTTGCAGCCGCACACGTATAATTCACAATTCGTTCGCAGCAGTTCAACTTCACCGTGGCGTCCGCGTGGCAGACTGAAGATGAGCATGGAACCCCGGCCGTGGAAAGATCCCTCGATCACTGGCGCGGACTTTACGGAGCGTTTTTGCGGCCAACGCGAGAGCGGGATACAGAACTGCGGAAATTCGCTTCGACGCCTATGCCGTTCTACGTCCACTGCAGGCTTCCGCTGCTTCCCCTGATCGAACGAACACAAACTGCGCTTCTTCTTTCACGACTAAACAACAAGCCGTGTGTTTACCGCAACCTTTTTACGCAACTTTTTACGCTATTTATAATCTCTCGCGACTCTGGACCGTTCTTATCGCTAATCACGATGGTTTCAACAAACATTCATAATTTTTTCATCTAATTTCTCAGAAATATGTCATATTTTCGGACATTCCTGAAAAAAAATTTCGTTGCATAATTTCTGCAGGAAAAGTTTGAATTATTCCGCCACAATATCGCAGGGATATTATGAATTTTTATGGAATTTCTGAAAAAACGCGCATTCTTTCAGAAGTTCACTTTCTATTGAAAATCACAAAAACTCCGAGTTCTTGTCCATCTAATTACAGTACTTCATTTTGCATCAATAATCTGCGTGTTTTGTGATTGTACCGCGTTTGGAAAACTGCGCAAAAGTTAGAATTGATTAGGATACAGTTGAAGATAACTATTCTGAAACGCAGCTGAAAGTATCTGGACACAGCTGTAAACAGATATTTTTTATGGAACTAAAGTTATGAAAACTTAAAATTTTTTAAAAATTATCAAGGTTGTGCCATAAATCTAACAAATTTAATTTTCTGCATAGAAATTAAGACACTTCCATGAAATTCCTGAAGATAAATAACAATTCATCAGATAATTTTCAGAAAAACTGAGAAACTATACCAACTTCACATTCTGAATGACTCGTAGAAACTTCGGAAATTTTTGTAAACAATTTTTACCGTGTGCGTACATTGAGTATTTACAAAGTTGAGATATTCGTGAGATACAATGATTAATTTCTTAAATTATAAACAAAAGCTTATATGTTGATTTTCTTTTTTTCAAGTCGCTTCAAAATGGCGGGCAACTATCTGATTCACGGTGTTTGTTTGTTTGAAAACTATTTCTTAGAAATCCATTGAAACAGATTTTGCTGTTTCCATAGTCAATTCAATGTTGCTACTTATTCGTCAATACTTATGTCAATATTAAGACAATATCGAGAATATAAAGCATTTCAAGATACGAGCACCAGAATTTTTTTTTTTAATTCAAAATAATGCATCTTAGTGTGGGATTGCAGAGAATAGCAGTTTATTCTGTTCTGAATAAAATGAGTCGTCTTACAGTCAATTAAGCAATTCGAAACTGATAAATCCACATTTAAGGTGTTGGTTGAATTTTGGTTTTGCTCTTCTTTCTTGCATTATCAAGGAAATCATCGTAACTTGTGAATGTGAAAAAAACCAATGCACTTTTGCAGTAACGTATCGAGAACGGAAATCGGCACATCGCCAATATACTGCTGTGGTGGCGAATTAAGATTGGAAATATGATACCTACTTCTTCAAATTCGCACACGACATCCTTGAAATTTACTATTTTTCTTATCTCACATCCGGGGAAAACCGTCTATAAAAATTTATTCAAGTTCGCTTCGGTCTCCCGGTCTGTTTTGATCCGCATTATTTTACGCGTTGTCGTTAATGAGGAAAACGATAACGTGACCCCAACTCTCCCCCCAAAAATCACACGGTTTGATATGATTATCGCAGATGTCTGGTTCGTGATTGTGTCGCTAGAGTACGCCGACTACAGATTGTGTTCGATATGGCAGAAGTCTGCAAAGACGAACAGATCGGCCCAACATAATATATTCTTCGCATTCAACGATAATCATAACGTGTTGACGGCAGAATATAATTTGAATATGCCACTTGTCGGAGAGAAATTGTGCAGTCAATCGAATTTCGCAAACTTTGGGTTCATTTCTTCGGCTTAAAAAAAATATCACGCTCGTGTGATTTTACCGAAAAATTTTGATTAGCGTTCTTATTTTTAAATATTGAATATTGATAAAATTGCTATCGAAGAACGCGAATTTTAGATGCAAAGTACATGCGAAGCTAACGCTAATGATAATAATTAGAACAATATCAGTTCTTTTGTCATATAAGTTATACGTTGACTTAAACAATTTGTCTTATAATAAGAAAAAAACGTTTTAAATTTTGTATAATAATTTCATCAAACAAGAATATATGATTGATTTTGTATAAACTGGTATATCAGTACGCACTTAGTTGTGAATCCACTAACAAATTATGCTTCAAGGTCATATACTGTTATTAGTATCATTTTCTTTTCTTTTTTTAAATTTCATCTTTATATTAGCCAATCTTACAAACAGTGATCTAGTAATTATATTGCTAGATGTCTTATCAGGATGCAATGTATGTTATATCTAGTTCCTAAGTATTGCATATATTGTATGTCATTTATATGATTTGGTTTCAGTAAATAAAAAATTAATAAATATTCAATATGAAACATGATGTAATTTTATATACTAGTCAAACACACTGAAATCACACTTATGTATTATCTGTGCCAAATAAAACTCTTGAAACCTTTCTATTATAGAGACTTTCTATTCATTAATAGATTAACACAGCTGCGATATTAAAGGACACTTACACAGCGCCTTTGTGATAGATATTAGGACAAGATGGTAATGCAAAAACTATGTGGAACGAAGGCTATCGATCAGCATATAACGTATTGAAACTTAAAAGTAAGGATTATGAAAGTGTTTCTTGGGAAAAATTATTTTTAATAACTTTCAGAAATTTCTTCTATGTTACTCAAAACATAAATTTCCAAAAATTTTTCAACGGTTTGTCAAATTTCTGACAAATTTTAGTAATTCTCAAACATTTCGTGGAAATTGAAAAAATTCTATGCAGTAAATTAATTTAGGCAGATTTATGGAAAAACGTTGATATTTATGGAAAACTCCTAGAAACTGTTCGTAATTTTAGTTAAATTAATATTCTCTTAGTAATATGTCCAAATTTTATCAGTCGTATATTACAAGTAAGAATTAATTTCGACTTTTTCAATTTGTGTGAATATGTTTATTCGTATCATCACCGTCAGCAGCAGCTAAAATTTTAGTGATAAATTATTGAATTTTTTATCAACACAAAGCTTATCGATTTCTCAGCGAAAATCCTTGATTTCCGAAGACGTTTTGCAGCAATTATATTAAAATGGCTACCATATTTAATTATAAAAGTTATTTTTTCTGACACATTTTTCGTTTAATTGACTCTATGTCACAAAACGAAAGTTCAACAGATTGCACGATGTTTTGTGTGCATTGATATTGATGAATTCACCAAAAAAGATCAGCAGATTCACGACTGATACCGTATTGTTTCAACTTATTTTTTGAATCGTCGGTAGGGAACATTTTCTGGCATACTGTGACGCTGAAGAATATTAGACTCGGCTAATACGGAAACAAAAAAACGAAACGGATTTAATTGGAGGATTTAAAAACTGGCGAAAAATCAAGATGATAGATATGGGCATGACCAGATTTCAGTTTTCATCGACAAGTAGCTGAAATCGACAAGTAAATCACGGCATTTAAAAAAAATTGTACGGTATGTATTAATTAAGATGTCACAGAGTAGGTATAATCTGTAAAACTTTTATCTGAAATATTACATACAACTTACCTGATTCCGCATAATTCATAAGATAATTGAAGTTGACTTTACACTATCTTGCAGAGTACCTAATACCTAGGATTCAATTTTAAGAGGATAATCAGTTTTTACTGACGCCGTTAATTTCAATTATTTTGATTATTATCAGCCAGCGTAATTAATTCTACATGCAATGTCAAATTATACAAATATGAAAAAAAAGCTTTGTTTTACGCCATAGTGATGCCAAGAAATGCATTCCTGCAATTAGACTACTACTTATAGCAGGAATACATTTCCTGGCATTGCAACAGCATGAAACAAAAAAGTTTTTGAATATTTTTGTTCAATATTACACGTAGAATTGCGCTTTGATATTTTCATATCAGTGCTGTTGAGGCACTAATCACAATCAAATAAAGTGACATTTTACTCGGTTTGCGATGATCGACTACATTAGCATTAGAGTGCCAACGAAGCAAGCAAATCGTATTTTACAAATCTCTTCTCTCCAGAGAAACGAAATCGTTTGAAACTTCGAGAAATGATAGTGTTTAAAATTGTATGTTGGCTCGAAAAATTTCGAAAATTGATGTGAAAATATGAAGAATGCGCAATTCGGATATCAGTAGCGTACTATAACTTTAAAATCAGTGAAGAACTATTGGTCTGGGGAGTAGAAGATTATAATTTTAATGCAATTAACTCACTCCGTCGGCACTTCGACCATCTCCTAGTTTAAATTAAAGATATGTTATTATTGAAAAATGAAAACAAAACAATAAGAAAATGATATAATTTTCATTATTCAACAGCCTTAAATTAACAGAATATTATATTTTATAATGTTTATACATAAATTTTGCCGTGTTAAAATAATTAATACATTTACAATATTATTATTATCGTTAATATTTTTTTTTTTATAAGCTATCGAAATAAGTTTCATGGATTTCTGTATAGCTGTTGCAAGGAAATTAATTGACCCACATTATTAAAAGTTTATTTTTCGATGATGGGTATTAATCTCAGTGAAATGAAACTTTGGAAATATATGGTGCTCACACGAATACAACACTATTGCATATAATCTGTCCAACACATCGTCATGCAAAAAAATACCATATTCTTCAACATCCTAAATTATGATTCTAACAACATTCGATAAAGAAAGGGAAAGTCATAATTATCTCACAATTTTGGCAATGTTCATAATAATTGTATGTAGCAAACAAGTAAAACCTGAATCGAATCCACAATTCAATAATGTCCATTCCGAAATTAAGTTTTATAAAAAAAGAAAGTACTTTCATTTACATGTTCATTGTATGATGACAAATAGA
The DNA here is from genome assembly GCF_021901455.1 of Neodiprion lecontei. Lineage (NCBI taxonomy): Eukaryota > Metazoa > Arthropoda > Insecta > Hymenoptera > Diprionidae > Neodiprion > Neodiprion lecontei. The sequence goes on from NC_060261.1 coordinate 12,353,408, forward strand.
GTAATAATGATAAAAGTACGGTAAATCAGTAGATAATAGCAAATTGTAAAGAGGAATGAATAATGATGCGTTACTAAACTCAAGGGACATTATCCAGTCCGTATTAGACTATTGCCACTTATACTTAAAAAATGAATTATTCGCTTTAATATATCTAAACTGTGAAGCTACTTCATTGTGTAAGAATTACTGTAATAGGAATTACTGTAATGGAAAAAATAGTTTAATGGTATTAAAAATTGGTCCAGGAATCACTTCTTATAATTGAGTTAGGTAATAGAGTAATAGAGTTTCGTGTACTTAAAGCATGTGATAAAACGTGTTAACTTGAAGTGACCAATTGATTTAGAAATGTAAATTATCAATTTCAGAATTGAATTAAATCATCATCAAATCAGTCGAAAAATTGAATTCAAAGAATGTGTTTTTTTAACAACACACTAGCAGCTATTTACGAATTATAACTTCTGACCACAATTGGAGAAGAAACAAATTGTGACTCGAGGAAGGATTAAATGATCGCCATTATCTTTCTGTACTTCCTTGTAATCTGAGTCAATGAGTTGCTGTCAAATTTCTTCATTCACTGCTTAAGTTTGATTACAAAGCTCTTACAACACTATGAAGCAATTATTGTAATATATCTACTTTGAAGACTGGGGTATTATTGGTTTGGTATATATTGTTACTGTTGCTGTGATACTAATGTACAGTGCAAGTTTAATCGGATGACTGATTTATTTGTCACTTTTTTATTCAACAAAGAAATGAAACATGATGGATTACTGAAGACTGAATAGTAAAACAGGCTAACTGCATAAAACTTGCAAGGTGAGTATCACACCTCTGAATCATGGATTCTACATGAATATAGCCTTAAATATGAATCCTGTTATGTGTAGTTTCATCTGATAGGCTTTCCTACACGCTGTTCACAATTGATTACATCACCAGTTTGATAAGTGAAATGCAGTAACAAACGAAACATGTCGTGTATTTTTGTCTTATGTATTAATTTTCATTGCCCTCCGATGAAGTTGCGATTATAGCATCTGATAAATTGGGTTGCGAACGGTTGTATCATTTCAGAGCATTAGTAAAGTAACTACGAATTACCGATCAACCTGACCTATTGTAAAGTAAAGGAAGGCTCAATAGATTAAACCATACATAAGGAGCTCCATATTTTGGGCCAAAAAAACACCCCTGAAAGTTCCGGCAGAATTCATGACCCGGAAGGCCGATACATTCCATGTTAGATGCTGTTTCTCACTTTACCACTATACCTATGATCAGGTAAACTTGATTAAACACGATGGAAGTACTTCTTGATAGCTATTAATATTTTACAAAGATAAAAAATAACTGCACTCTCGAGACTATAGTATGCCTAAATTTTGAAAAGGCGTGTGTTACCGTCACGTGTACATAGTATATGCGATATTATTGTTATCACACGATAATTTTAATTGAACAATGAATCAACATTTTTACAATAATGTGTGTGAGTTACATATTTCTGCAAGAAAATTTATTGGAGGAGCGCGCTAACGTCCCAAATTTTAATAACCCGATCTTGACCGATGGTTAGCAGTCTGCGACGCGGGGCATCTAAATCCATTCCAACTACGCTGTGTTTAGCATCGTGAAACGATGCTAACGACGTTTGACTGTGAATAAATTTCATTTTTATCATACCATAAAGCGGAACATAGTATGTGAATTGGACGTAATTTTTTTAGATTCCAGGATATTATTAAGTTTTAGGTTATCTTTGGAAGAGTTTGCATTCTTTTTGGCATTCTAAATACAAGAATAATTATAAGTATGTCCAAATGACGATGGAATTTTTTGAAACAACCAAATGGATTGAGTTTGATTCCCTGGTGATGTGCCGTTAGATTCTTTAAATCTTATTACCACCTTTGGTTAGGAAATGGTGAATACTTAAATTTGAAGAGAGAATCGATCATTGCTATACGACCGTCTTACAGTTTTCATGAAATTTTTAAATGTAATTAGCTATAAATTTTCTCGTTATTGATTCACAGGTTTTTCTAGTTTCCTATCGTTTTATGTTGTTAAGATTTGCAACAACAGCAACAAATAATTTCGCTGATTCAGATAAAATTGTGACGAGGAACCAAGTATAAGGCAAATATGTGACACAAAACTTCTAAAGACACATTATAATTAAAACAACTTTTCAGCACAGGGAATTCAATTATAAATCTATGGATACTTTAGCTTCCAAATGCAAAACCTTATCTTTATTCACGCTTGGTGGGATAGAGAATTTATTTGCGTGACGATTTTATGATTTTTTGCAAACTAACAAAATGACAGGACTTTTTCAAGACAGAGTATGCGTTTGTAAAAGATCTAAGAATTTCAGGATATTTTTCAAGCTTGTTTTTTGGCACCACTTACTTATCAGCTTTTAGTTGAGTATGGCATGGATCACACACTCGTACTTCAAACTCAAAACCCATGGTAGGAATAGGTATGCGTTGAGTTGTGCAACGAGCACAAAGCGCACGACCACAGTGGCGGCAATGATGCTGCCTCAATCCAAGTTGTCTTTGATCCATCATAGCTTTGATATTCCAGAAGAAAGGTCGTCCGCAAGACTGGAAGTAGCAATGAATCACTCCTATGCATAAAATATTACAATGTGCAATGATGAGGGGGATTCAACACTTTATTACCTGGCATGTGTCAGACTCAACCCAAACCGGAGTTTCTTTCCTGTTGGCGGACATGTCCCAGACAACTATCACTCCGTCTTCACCGCCAGAAAGAAGTAAGCGCTCTGCACTTGCATAGCACAAAGCTGTTACCTTATTGCTAAAGGAAAACAAGTCATTTCATTACCCTACTATTATCAAGAGAAGAGTGAATAATCACTTGAGAGAGAGAGGACGTTTTGAAGGAATGAAAAAACAATAACTTTATCTAATCAATAACGAATACTTGACGAGTTTGGTAAATTTGATACGTTTTCAGAGATTTTGGAGATATCAAATGATTTCATCAATTTTCACAATATTTCAGGAATTTCAAATATTTCACAGAATTTCAGTGATTTCATAATCTTTGTGATCTGCATAATTTGGTTTGACAAAAAATACATACTGATGCCCCTGAAGTTCGTACGCAGTGCCTTGGCAACCTCCGATGTCCCAAACAATAACACTTTGGTCAAAGCTCCCAGAAAATAACAGATCTTTTTCAGAATTCCAGGCGAGCGTGCGGATACTTCCTGTATGACCTTTCAGAGTGGTGATTAGAGTAGCACCAGTGCTCTCCAATTTGAGCATCGATATCTGTCCCGAATAATCTCCGACAAAAGCATGTTTGGTCAATGATGCAAATCTGTGATTACGTCAAGGTTTTTGCATCAGATCTTCGAGCACTGCCGATCAAATTTATTTTAATCGATTCGCGTGTTCTTTATAATCAAAAAATCAATGCAAAAGGATACTGCAATGCCGTGAACCAAGCATCTGTTTGAAAAGAACCAAGCCTATGTCCGGTTTCTGAGCAGTGAAATTGAAAAAGCTTATCTCGGCCGATACTGAGTACCCATTCACAATTCAAAGCGAATATAATTCCAGTAACTCGACCTTGATGAGAAAGGCACTCTCTCATTGGAGTCATGCGGTTGTAGTCAGTTTCCAATATAAAATCCTTTGAAGAATATGAACAATTCATTCCCAAACTTGGGATTCCAGGGAATAAACAACACAAGACAATCCTGGTATTCAAGGTATTTTCACGTAGTTGATAAATAAATTCTTTTAAAGAATTTCAGTTCTGTTCTATTTTGTGAGTATAAATCACTTTAGAAACAATGTTTCACCATAATTTTAAGGACTGTAATAAGCGACACAAGGATATCGATTAAAGTATTAAATATCTGAGGTTTTTCTTTTGAATTTCATTCTTCTTCATGAAAATACCATGAAATTTAAGCGTCAGAACTAATTCAATATTTTCTGGAAGATAAACTGATTGGACAGTTTAGTTGAGAAAACTTTTATAGAGTTCATATTGTTTGTGGAATTCAATTACATACGTTAATAGCTCCGTTTTCTAAGCCGACAAAAAGCTGTCTCGTTTCTGCGCAATAATGCATTGCCGTTGCAGCAGCACCCATGTATTGGCATACGCTGGGCCAATATTGCCCTGAATCGCGTTTTAGCCATACTCTGACGGTCCTGCACAGAAATCGAAAATTAGGAAAAATAATTACATCCAATAAACAATATTTTTGAATGAAAAAGGACATCAATGGAATTGCTATAGAAGAATATTATTCAATTTAGAGACAAAAATAAAATTGGTGTTCAAAATAAAAATTGACAAAGTAACGATTATTTAGCTGTAATTAAATTCAATGAATTGAAATTCTTTTGGATTATGTGAGTCGAAAAAAGCTTTACATTAATTCTTATTGTTATATTAAATGGTGTTTAGTTATTTTTTTTTTCATGCAAGGCAATTGTCATTGTAAAACGATGATTTTCACTCAGGATTGCCGTATATTAAGGTAGCTCCTGGTAAGACACAAAACATGAGAAAAAAAATTTACAACAAAGATTTATAACAATTTGTAAACAAAGTTGAAGAGTATGTTTTTTCATACACTAAAATTACAGAACAGAATATCAACCTAAGAGGGAAAAAAAGGATGGAAAATCGAGTTTTGGACACAAGGAAGAATTGCTTTGAAAGGCTTTGTTGGCAAAATAAAGGTATTTCTTAACCACAGAATTTGATCAAAAACAAGCGGTGTATTCTCAAGTTTGTGATGATTCAAAATATAGTAACAAATCATCGGGTTACTAGTTTCCTTAATAAGCTATGCAAGATTAAAAGTAATTTTTCTGTGATTAGTCAGAGGTTAGGATGTCCATATTTTCAAATTCGGCAGAGCCGTAACGCGCCAGTAGACGAACAAAGGTCTCATGTAGCCAGTTATTTATACGAGTAATTTAGTCACCAGCGTTATTTCATGATTTGATCATTATTATTGAACAAACAGGGACGTATTTGACATGACGCTATTTAGGGACACAAAAAATACGGTCGTACGCGACTCAACTATTTGCCTTTAATGAACTGGTCGAACGCGCAAATGTCTCTACCCTAACAATATTTGTATGTGGCAACTCGAGAAAACGTAAGTAAGAATGTGAAAAGGCTGAAGTACAGATAAAGTCGAATTTTTCTTGATACATTCGAAATACGAATAATGTAGATCAAGACTGGAAAGACTCGAATCTTCACTTACAAGATTTTCGATTATACAGTGCGGAAGCAGATTGAACTGTACAGTACAATGCGGAATAATTAATGCGTAATATTTGGGGTTGAAGGGGCATACCTGTCATCGCAAATACTGATAACACCGTCTTCTCGGGGTATGATTATCGCCCCATTCACGTCGTCATTACAACCTTCTAGCTTCGATAATAGAATTGGTTTTCGAGTCGTACTAAATCTTTCGTTGTTTACACCCGGTGCTGGTTTAATTTCAGCTGCCATTTCAATTTTTTTAATGTCGTAACCTCGCCTGTATGATTATCATTTGACAGTTGTCAGACTTCGACAGTTCCTACAATCGCGGATTTAAGAATATCTTAAGACCTTCAAGCCTGCCGATGGTTCGTAAAATGAATCAGTACGCTGGTTTAGTTGGCAGCACTTCCAATAATGTTCCCTTTCTTACTCCATGAAGCATGTAGTATTTTGATGCTGTACCCTCAGAGCATTCTAAGGCTGTACCCCAGGGAGACTAGAGTAAAAAGGAGACCCATCTCTAATGGAGGAGCATGCGAAAAATTTGTCCTCGAAAATTTGTCGTTTAGTGGTTTTAGATTTCATTAAGAACAGCGCTGTCATTGTAATATTCCGAGGTGAAGTTGATAAGAATTGACTATATACATACATCGATCGTGACTAAAATGAAATTACTTCTGTCTTTTCACCATTCGTTGGATATTTGCGATTTCAGTGCTGTTCAGCGTCAGCCAGCGCAAACCTTAGTGTATGGATTTTTGATGCCGGATCAAATGTATGTACAGAGATGGGACTTCTTTAGCCTAGTCTCCATGCTGTATCCGCTGTATCTCACTCCTAGAGAATTTTCCGTGTTATCAGCTATTTTCGGCATTTCAGAATACCATATTCGCCTAGTGACATTTTGTTTGATTACCAATTTACGCGCCAAATTTTGATAACCGATATTTGAGATTTAGTTTCTTTACAACACATATTCTAATCTAATAATTCTGTTCGCCACGCCGGCGTGATGAGCTGCATCATAGTTGGCCTCGTAATAAAAACCGAGATGATTACGTACAATGGCAATTATAAGTCTGATTAGGTATGTTACAATCTGCAGTGACGGTGATGTAATCTTTAGCGTTTGATCTACTATTATGAGCGCAAAAAAAGTTAAAGAACTGGAATCTACGTTCTCAGCCAGCAACACAAAACGGAGTAGAATATTCGACGATATTTCATGCTCCAGTCATGGATCCACTAATTGGGCTTCAATTTTAAGTTGCTGCCGAAGACATAAGCGGGAGAGAAGGTTGACTTTGAAGGAATATAACCCAAACGAATGCGATTACATTGTTGAGAAACTTGTAATTAAAAGAGTACCTCTGTCATTGTATGCAACGGCAGAAGATTATCAGGAATTCGTCGACGAAAAAAATCATAAAGAAGTAACACATGCTCCCTTAGCTGGTAAAGAGATGAGAGAAAAGCAAGTCTATTCAGCAATGACAGAAGTGGGATCATCGTTATACTTCCTGAAAAACAAAGTACGAGGCGATTTGTCAAATAGACCATCGAACAAAAATTTGAGATTTAACAGAGATGAAGACCTGTTGGATGAGGACACTTTGCAGGCTGGTCCCTCAAATTACTTCGGAAACGTGTCTTCGCGAATTAGAAAAGAAGAAGAGAATGATTATTTGAATCAATTTTCAGCTCTACATCCAGACTTGAAAATGACCGAAAGACCGCCAAAAGATCCACAACCATTAAATCCACCCCGAAGCAAACGATCGTTAGCTGAAAATATATCAGAAATTGGATCTACCAAAAGGAGTTCCAGCGTAAGATCGAAAAAAGGAAAAGAGAGAAGTAAACACGAAAGTAATGCGTACATCACAGTTTCAAATACTTCGAAAGAAATATCTACCGTTCTTGCTGACGAAGAAATTCCTTCTCGGGATGAAAATATTAACAAAGCCAGTTCACTCATTTCCCGTAAAATAGGCAGCGCATCCTGCATTCCTCACCTTAAAAAATCCTCAAAGGCACGAAAGGAGGGATTACAGTGTGAATCAACTTATCACCAGAATAAATTCTCAGAAAATGATCAACATCCCAATGGTAAATCTACTATCAAGAATTCCCAGTTTAAGGTGCACTATATTTCACCTGATGAGTGTTCAACTAAGCCAATAGCGGAATCTTCTTTCACAAATCGGCCAAAAAATTACACAGATTTACGTGAACCGGATAACGAAGAATCTACAACTGCAGCTACATCCTCCGCCTCTGATGATCAGAAGAGAGCGGACAAGACTGGAGCGACTTTAAGATGGAAAATTATCATCAAACATAATCAACCGACTCCATCGCAAACAACGGAAAAATCCGATTCGAATTTTACCGACAGCTCAATAATTCCTGCTGCAGAAGATGATGCTATTGGTCAATACATAAGAGAAGAATCACGAACATAGAATAAACAAAATTACAAAATTGAAGAAAAAAATGCGGTATATTTAAGAATCTTATGTCTGATTATCTCTCTGTTCATGTTATGAAATTTCTTAAATTAAATAAGTTACTCAAGCATTCGTTGCGTTCGTAAGTTACAAATTCACAACTTGTCGATGCGTCGAAATCGTACTCATATAATAAGGACTTCGAAACCAGGGCTACTCCGTAAGAAGTATAAACTTTACTAAATAAAACTAATTATAAAAGCAATTATTTAGCGTCACAAAATAGAATAGATTTTCTTGAATCTTGAGAATTCTTGAGAATTTTAGAATTATTGCGATATCTCAGGTATGACTCAAATTCTAAAGAGGTTCTGGAAAGAATTCAGATTCTCTCCGAATTACTTTTTGGATTGAAAATCTAAAAAACTCCGATTTTATACTTTTTGACTATTACTGATCAAATCGATCAGTGCAAATTGGAATTCGGAGCAATTCACATGGTCAAGAACCGTCAAGAACCAATCGCACTCTGCGCCGCATGAAGGCCATCTTGAATTCTCAACCAATTGCATTCGAGATCATTCGGCGTACATTATAAAAGTGTGGAAATCTCCACATGGTGCGTTGGGCGCATGGTGTATGTCACGTGTATGTATACGTATAGTGTCGTTTATTTTTAATATGGTATCTATTCGTTGAGAGCCAAATGGGTGCTTTCCATTTACTGACTCAAATCGACTTGTGTCGCTATTTCTTGTGTAACCGGCCAATCTGGGCGAAGGAATACACCAGAAATAGCGACACAAGTCGACTTGAGTCAGTAAATGAAAAGCACCCAATATGGTTTGAGCAGAACGCGACAAATGCGTCCGCTAGGAAACACCTTATGGACTCTGCCGACTCTGCCCTACTCCTAGGGAAGTTTTAGCCCTCACAACTTGATTTCGTAATGCGACTGGGGATTTCGCAGAAATGCGTTTCATGCATAGGCTTCATGTTTTTAACACCGACTCAGCTCCAACTGTCTTATGATATGCCATCGGTGAGCGCTCTTCCATATTCTGTCTTCTGCTATAAATTTGACGTTTAGAAATTTTGAAGTATCAAACCGAATGTGAAGCTTTGAATAGCTGCAATATGAATAATATTGAAATAGAAGACACTTACCATCACGACTTCACCACAGCTTCCGAGTGGGAAGTATTTATTGCGCGTTTAGAGGAGATAATTCGAGAATGGAAATTACCCCGCAGCAAAATATGTTCACCTTTGAAAAAGGGAGATTTTATCAACCTCTCGTGGGAAGCAACATCTGAAAATGTACATTTCGCTGGTTAGTTACTGCGCAGGTTATTTCTTTCTAAACAATTTTTTTGGATTGGCAATTGCAATGAAAAACATACCACACAAATTCGTTTTATCGCTAGATGACTCTGTGCCATTGTTTTTCTTCCATCAACACTAGCAATAATGCATCAGCTTTTTTGGTGATTCATTTTTTCAGATGTAGAATTTTCTCTCAAACATATCAACTTGATAACTCCAAGTGACGAAGCGATTCAAAGTTCCATAGAAGAATGTGAGGATAAGAGAAGTCAATGTCTAATGGATGCCCTGAATTCTACGAACGATTTTGCATCGTTAGATCAGGAACATCTAAATCTAGCAAAATATTATGGAATAAGAGAGTTCATCATACTTAGTCCTGCCAAAGAAGTTGCGATAACTGATGAGACTCGCATCAAAATCCTTCTCAGTTCAATTACAATTGCATCGAATAATTCAAATTGGTTCGTATATTGGGAAAAGACTGCAATGCATGCAGAAGCAATGAGGCACGCCAAAACAATTTCTGTATTCTTGATTATCTGGAAGATGTAATAACAATATATCAATTGTAATAGGGTGAGATGCATATTACACCCAGAATGTACAAGTAATGCAAATAGTTGTGATGTGAAATGTAATGACATACAGAAAATGTGAATGGCAATGTCTTTTGCACTATATAAGGTAGCTCAGTCGAATATTGTTCGGGTATCTTTAATTTAACGTATGGTATTTGCAGCGAAGTTCCTATGTTTGTACAAGTTCAAGAACCTTGGCAATCATTTTACCTAGGCGTGAGTGAGGGGCGTGGAGTCTGCAGCCATTTCGATATGGTGCACTTGAAGAAAGTTCCTCCATACTGTAAATTCCTCAATGGTTAGTCTCATCAGTGTGACGTCACCTAGAGGGTTATTTATTCGTTGCTGAATACTAATGCAACTGACGCAACTGTTCTACCTGGCGTCTGCATAAGTGGATCTCTCTCACCCGGAATCTATGTTTAGCAACGAATATATGACCGTGTATATACTACTTTTTTTATGGTACTTGCATGCTTGATTGGGATTTAACACTGTGGCAAAATAATATAGGATAGAGATGCGTCCAAGTGGGCCACTTGAGAAAGAAAAATTATTATGGTTGTTAGTATGTCATATTTCTATTGCTGGTTAACTATAGGTAACGCAACTATTTCACTTTACTGTCGACAAGTATTTTTTTGGACCTTCTTAGTATGTGAAAAAAAAAATTCTAAAATTTGTAACCAACCCACTTTACCGCAGTCTCTCCTACTACTGCTGCTAGAAAAGAGTCACATTTAATCATATAAATCTATTTTTTTCTCATTTTTAAGCATGAATCAACTAAATGGGATAAACTAGACGCACAACGACTTGCACAAACTTTTTAGTTCTCTAACAATTGTAAAATGAACCTAAAACAATCAGCTGATTACTGCTTCGACACCACATTGCTTCACCACAACCAAATGTTGAATCCTAGAGTCAGCCATGACATTTTTTAACAACATGTGACTGATATCCTTCATAATTCCATATTTAATAGTCAAAATTTTTCACAACAAGTTATTTTCAATGATGCAATATGACTTGGGAAGTAATTTATAGCTGAATAGCAGTATTTGTTTTTTCAAATTATTGATTACAGGCTTACTAACACTGTTCAAACAAAAAATTACTGAGGGATGTGGGATCCGTTTGGACCCTGCTATGGTCTCTGCTCGTTTTACATATTTGCTCAAAGATTGGACCAGCAGTACATGGACACAGGATCCACCAGATTTTGATTTCATGCATGGTGAAACACTCGGAGTCGCGGAACTTGGCAAGCTTCCGTTTGGCGCTACATTTGATCCAGTCGGGTGAGAGTGTACATTTATGTATTGGAATTATAATTTACTCAGTCAATAATACACTTCCAAAGCAAGGAACAATTGAATCATGATAGATTGATGTTGAATATACCCATTCGTGTCATTTTCAGAGAGCTAATCCTTTTCACAACTTGGCCAGAGATGCCCGAAAATGTTGTAGTGGATAGTGAAAGTTATACAGATCTAGAGCCGCAACAAGCCCCAGAATGGTCTGTTCAAGTGAAAATGACGTCATCCCCAGCCTGTTTGCTTGGCGAATATTTGATAGACTTTATACACTTGTGTTCTAACCAGAAGACGTTGTTTGAATTGCTAGGTGATTTTGTAAGTTATACTGAAGGTGATGGTCAAAATTTGAGCTCCGCTTTCAATGCGTTAACGGAGTCTAGAGTACCGGCACTTTCAACAGTCGTTAGCAAGGCGGCAATCAAGAAGACAAAACCAGTTGAGGGTCCAATTTCGGAAGATATACTCTTACCAATACTTTACTTCTTGTTTCCAGATGCTGAAGATAACCCGGTGAGCATTAATGGTTCTCTACAGTGACAGCAGGGGTGAAAATAACTCTCAGAAATTTGACACGACCTTTTGTAAAAATTTTTCAGAAATATTCAATGTTTTTGAATAGTTCTGAGAAACAGCATTACCTCTACTGGAAAAGTTTAAATTACTCTGATAACATGTGAGGGAATCCACAAAAGTCTAGAAAATTTTTGGAAGAACTAATATTTGATAGGAACTTCATTTTCTACCAGCAATGTGGAAAAATCCGAGTTATTAAGTTTTTGACTATTTTTGACCAAATCAAGTTTGAGGTATAAAATCGGATGGGTTTCTCAAAACAACTTACAGATGCGTTTTCAACATTTTTATATTGACAAATTTAAAAACTCCGAGTTTTACTATATATGGCTATTTCTGATCAGGTCATGTTCGAAATTAAAATTGAATTTTTATTGAAAATTGCTATTTTGTCAGAACTTTGTTTTGTATCATAAAACTGAAAATTCAGAGTTCTAGTATTACTGCGTATTTTCCGACGGAACCGCGTTACGGAAAATTGGGATGGGTTTTGGAGAAAAATTAAAAATTTTGAGGAAGCAGTTGAAATTATTCTGAAATTATTATTATATAATAATTCTAAAATGTACTTGAAAATATCTAGACATATATTTGTGAAAAGAATATTTGCAATAAGACTAGTTTATGAAATTTTTTCAAGAGATTGCAACAAATATCAAGGATTTTCTATAAAGAGATTTTACAGAAAAAAAGTGAGAAACAGTCGGAAATTCACGTTGTTACTAAATTTGTCAAGATTTCTAAACGTTATTGAAAATAATTTTTACCAAAACAAACATTTGATTTATCGCGATGATCATAACAGTCTTTACGTTTTACAATTTCAGAAACAACCGTATGCCAATGCAAATGCATATAATGTCGAAGATGACCAGTGGAAAGGTGTAAAAACTGCTGCAGTAGACAGTCTTGTGTGGCGGTTGTCTATTGTCGCTGCTCATTGTGCACACAACCTTGGTGGAGCACCAGCTTTGGCGCATCTGTGGCACGAGTTTGTTCAAGAGATTAGATTTCGCTGGGAAAGAAATATCCTCATTCCAGGGTAAGTAGAAAGTTAGTTTTCATTAGTGTGCATCATCAAACGGTTGAAGCCTGCAGTACTGCATTGTTTCTAGAATTGAATTGATAATATTCTCCATGTGCGTATGCCTAGACTTTTTTTTAAACATTCCCTTTACAAGTCACGTTTATGTTAGCCTGATTAATTACCTTTAGTCAAGTTAATTATCTGGGAAACTGTCTCTATATCGTCAACAAAGTTTCTTTTCTTTGATTTCTTTTCTTGTACTACATAATCAACGATTCCTGTCGCAACACAAAATGTGGTGAGGACAGTTTTACCATTAATTTATCTTCAAAAAAACGTAAAAACTGTCTGGCAGCATTATTTTTGTAAAAACATTTTCAACACCTAATTTTTTTTTAATCGAACTTAAGCGGTATAGTATGATACATTAATACCTAGCTACTTTTAGTTGACTTACGCTAAACGATTTCAAGAATTTATGGACCCAAAATCGAAAGTTGGGAAAAAGGAAGAAATTGTTGAAAAAAATTACAGAAATGTTATTTGTGCCAATGATAGTGAATGCGATTAAAACTGCTCTCCTATTATGTGATAGAAATAAATCTGTGCGACTTTGAATAATACAAATTCAGATATCATCAATTTGAGAACAAATTTTATAATTAGAACGTTTGAATTTAGTGTTTTTGAATCGGTTCTAATATGGGCTTATTTTACTCACTAATCAGACACCCTGGAAAATTCTCGAGCGATTTTATGTCATAGTATAGTTATAACGTGAAAATCTAATTGTTGACTAACATTCTTTGCACCGTACTTACAGAAATATATTCTTTATCCAATCTGGAGATAACTGTCTGTAAAATTTTGTTAAGGTGATCTTTGAAAGCCTCTATAGTGAACATAATGAGCCTGAAAACATTAGAATTGGATCTAAAACACCAAAATGTAATGATTTTGAATTATTCAATTAAAAGTAGTTTTTACAAATTGTTGATGACATCGTAGCTTATGATACTGGAATTTATTCAGATTCACTGCTATTACATAGTAGGGCACTATCATCGGTACAAATAATATTACTGGAAATTTGTCAAAGGATTTATATTCTTTTCCAAACTTTTGATTCAGATAGTGGGGCCCATTGGTTCTCTAACATGGTTGAGCAGAATGATGAAGAATACACATTAAGATCATAATGGTACAAGACCACCCCTCGTTGTTGGGTTTCGCGCCATATAAATATCCATGTCATGATCCGTCCAGTTGTTTTCCTCGTAGTTGTTCAGAGTGTGGTTTGAGTCTGCTAAACTGTACCTACTCCCTGGGCGAGGCGGGTCTTGTTCTAATGTGCGATTACGCGATCTCGGACGCTGTCGCCTAGCTGATGTGTGCGGCTGATGGGCCTGGTTGGTCGGGAAGCTGGCCCGTGAAAGCCTGTCCGACGCCGCTGCGAGAGACTGGCGTGACTGCCGCAATTCTGAATTATAAGCAGAATTATTGACAAAAAAGCCTATAAGTGATGGATACTGATCCTGGTGTAAATTTTTTTATAAAATGCCATAAACAGAACTCTGAATCACAAAATTTTCGTGACATTTGGAGCAAACAAATTTTCATCGGAGGAAAAATGTGAAGCGTGGAACTTTGAACTCACCTGGTCGTGAACTGATAAGATTCGATGGTACGGGATTTGACCCGAAATATCGTGTCGAATTGTTCGAAAAACTATGCTGTGACTGTCCGTCAGCAATTGACCGAGTCGAGACTTTTCCGACACCAAAATGTTGACTTTGCGGCCTCATTTCATCGATACATGCAGCTCTGTTTATCGAACCTATTAGGAAACGAATGAAGATTATTAATATCCCAATGAATGGAATCAAAATCGACCGTTCCATCAATTTGAGTGTACAGACGAGCCATAATTATCAGAGTGTGATAACTTGACTTCACAGAGAAAGTATCATGCCTCTGGATCGTGGGTTGTGCTGAAACTTAGGATCGTTTTCTTGGCTTAAAATATCGAGCAAATCATACAACCTTGGCGTTCCATTGGGAAAACTCTTGGCCTAGGGATGCTCCTAGTGCTGTAGGCTGATACTTGGTCCCAGTCCTTTTGATTGTTGAATGCGCTCAAAGTCGCCAATGAAGACAACGGTCCACCCGGGCTTGGAGTTGGCCCAATACCTGAACAACAATTGACCGGTAAGCCTGCGATAGGTCCACCCATTTTATTTTGATCCAGATTATGGAGGGTGTGCAATTTCCTGGCTCTTCGTCGATTCGCGACGACGAAGATCACGACGGCAACGACGATTGTCGCACAGATTGCAGCGCTGGCTGCAATCGTTATTTTGTCCATGTTTGAGGTCGGCGAATTCTCTGTCCTCACTTCCTTGCATTGGTTATACGGAACATTCGCAGGGCTCATGTCTGTCTCTTCCGACGAAACAACGCAGACTATCATGCACTCCTGAAATCAAGATCTGAATACGTGAATTACACGATTTAAACATTGTAGACGGTTGAATGTCACATTTTTACCTGAGCGGGAACATTCTTTATTTTAAATTCACGCTCATTGTTGCCAAGCGGTGGACCGGACTTGAAACTAGTCTCACCAAAGAGACGGTAAATTACTTTGAATCCAATACTGTTCAGGCCTTCAGTATCCCAGTAGATGATGACTGTGTTATCCTGCCTCAAAACGTCTTTGACGATGATCCCCTTGTCGGATCCCCTAGTCATTTTGTAAATAGGGGATCCGAGGACGAGTGGCGGTTTGGGCTGGTGTTGTTGTAAGATACTGTGATCTTGCTGATGCTTCAGAGGCGATATTGTCGTTCTGGTTATGACAACGTTGCCGGTTCTACTCATGGAGGGTCTGCTGGTTGTCCGCAATGTTGTTGTAGAAACAACTGGGTCTTCTGTGATCTTTTCCAAATTAACAACCGAACGATGTGTACTGGATGATGACGATGATGGGGGTGCAGTTGATGGCCGTTGAGTACTAGTTGTCGACGTACGAGTTGGTGGCAAGACTGCTTCTACTGTGTCTTCTTCCACATCACCTACGATATCTTTTGTATCCACACTTTCTACCGTGCCAACGGCAATCACTCCAGTAGGGCAGACCAGTTCTAAAATTGTTATCTCTATAAATACTTGATATTCGACACACAGAGTATTTCTGGTAGAAAGTTTTCGTTCATAAACTGCAAAGAAATTTCATTCAAATATTATGATTTTAGAGAAATTTTAGAGCGTTTCATCGCATTTCGGAAAGGTTTCCACCAGAGTTGATATGCTAACAACTCAACGTTTTTCTAATAGTTGTCGGTTTTCACATAGTCTCAGCAGATTATAGAACGTCTCTGCTTGTACCAAAACAATTTTAACACCATTGAATATGAAGCAAATAATTCAGGACAGGTGAATCTGCGCTTAATAATATTTCAAATGTAATAAGCAGTCTTACAATATCGGAAACTCCAATTTCAGTATATGCCATCTTGTGGCAGTGAATTTACTACACTAAATAGGCCTCTGCGTTTTTCTCTCGATGTTTTTTGCATTTTGATACTTATGAAGTTGACCAAAAACGATCAGCTGATGACCTGATTCGTCGCCACATTGTTCTAAAGACGCCCGCATAAAGGATACCAATACTTATAGCAGTTTTAAGATATTGAAACAATAACCCTACGAATGAAAATCAAAGCAGAGACTGTCGCACCTTCGGATTTGATGCTGTAAAACGTTCTGTTCTGCAGATTTCCTGGGCCACCACAAAACTGGGGTTTCTCTCGACTGGTAACTTGCAGGTCCTGGTTGCGTATCCATTCGATAATCCAGCGAAGCTTGCAGTCACAGTTTAAAAATGGTCCACCAAAGCTCAAACCGCGCAATGTTCCGTTGAGGTGCATTAACGCCGCTTCAGGCACAGTCGGTAGTGGATTGCCATCAATTGCAAGTAGCGTCAAGGACGGATTACCTTGGAAGGCGTTTGCCGGTAGTAGGGTGATCAGATTGAACCCGATGTCCAAAACCTGAAAATTGATTATAAAAAAACGATGGCCTGACTAATCACAACAAATGACATACGTACTCTTAAATCATGAACACTGTTGATAGCCGCAGTGGGAAAGTCGGGGATAAGATTGCTCAGCAGGCTGAGTGAGCTCAAAGTGTTTTTAATCCCGTAAAAAGCATCGGGTTCGATGTTTTGAATGAAGTTTCTTTCCAAATTTAATCCAGTCAGCGCGTCGAGTCCGTCGAATGCCAGCCGTCCAGCTGACCCCGGAAGTTCCCGCAGACTATTGTAAGACAAATCGAGGAATGCTAGGGTTTTCAGACCCCTGAGTGCTTCCGGTATTTTCTTCTGCCTCGTACCCTTCAGATTCAAGTTTTTGAGCGTCTTGTCCAACCCCCTAAACGCACCCGGAGAAATGGTCACCTCATTGTCGGATAACTTCAGCGTGATTAGATTCAGTTTGGCAAAAGCATCGTCGAGCACCTTGGTCAGTTTGTTCATCGATAAATCGAGGACCGTTAGATTTTTCAGAACTTCTACGGATCGCGATGGAATTTCCGTTAACTCGTTATTTCTCAGGTTCAAGTTCTTCAGGGACTTTTGCTGGCCCTTGAACGCGTCGCTCTCAATCGTCTTGATGTGACATCCCGAAAGTTGGATGTTGTTAATGTTCAACGTCGATAGTGAGCCGTTCTTAAGTACGCCGATTGAACTGTCGTTGACGTAGAGCAACTCTATCACGATGTTCGAGGCGTACTTGTGCAGGGCTCCAACCAACTTTTCGTAATCCACGACATCGCACTGGACGGAAAGTTCTTTCGCTAGATTGTAGTCACAGATACATGAACCCTGTAGTTCTGCAACATTGTCACCCCATGGACACGGAGAAGTTGCTGCTACTGCGCAGAATGTCCCTGCTAGAAACAGCAGCAGCTCAACCACCGGGTAATCTGCAAATTTACAAAATTAACGTTACTAATTAATGTGAACTCACAATTTAATTTTTTGTTTTTTCCACGCAAGGCAGGAAGTCGTTAGACATAACCATCCTGGCAATGGAAACAATCCGCTTTTCACTAGATTTCTGCGTTTTGAACTCTAGAGAATCACATTGAGACTGTTCTCGAATCGACACTTTCAATCAGCGTATGTGATCAAGATTTTAACCGACAGTGTCTCGAAAGCAAGCGAACATATTTTCATGATTTGGTCTCAATATATGCGGTTCTGACTAATTCAGAACTGGTTACATTTTCAACAAAATCGGTCGAGCCATTTCTGATTTATTTGCTAACATTGGAAATTTGGTTGATCGACGGTACATCAAGAACGACTGAACCGATTTTGATGATTGCGTACTGAATTGATGCAGTTTTAACTAATTCCGAATTCGTAAAATTTCGAGCAACATCGATTAAACTGGTCCTGATAATGAGTTATTTGCAATAATTGTAATTTTTTTCAATGTTCGATATCTCAAGAACGAGTGAACCAATTTGAATGATTTTAGTCTCAATCGATGCAGTTCGTTTCATCTGAGACTTGATTAGGTTTTGAGTAAAGTCGGTCGAGCTATTGCTGAATTATTTGCGAAAATGAGAAATTTTTGTTCAGGGTCGTTATTTTCGCAATAGTTACGGGAATAGCAAAAAGTTCTACGTCTGGTCCTTTCAGGAGAGCCGTTTTTCGCGTTTTTCTCCTCGACCGAACGGCTAGTGGACATTAATGTATATCTGTACAGTACTGATAAAATATCGCCGACAGTTTGAATTTTCATATATCTGATATATCATATATTTCTCCGTTTCTTTTCTATCGGACACACGCGCCGTTGGCCAAGTCCAGCTATTTCAATGTGTAAATGGAAATTGAATTTAATTATTACGGTGCTTTGATTGTACACGGGCGTTAGCTAGCAGCATGTCCGCGCCTATGGGCCCTGAATACCACGAGGCAAGTGAATTCCGTTACGAGTTAATGCCCCTTGACAAGGCGCATCTCCATGTTACTTCAGATATGTACCGCGATTACCAATCGCATTTTGTTACGCATTGACATCAGCGTTTTTGCAGTTCATTTCGAAAGTTACTGAATATGGACCGCTTGTTTGTACGGTATATTCTTGAGACTATTATTGTCCCAATAAATCGGGGCAGTTGAGTTTCAAGCCACATAACTCGACGAAAAAAATTGTTAGCGTATTATCAAGAAAGCATTGGAAAGTTTATAGTTTTCCGCATTCAAGCAGTCCTTAATCATTATTCTACAAAATTTGGAACTAGAGATATTTGCTAGTTTTTCTGCAATTTTTCACTGTAAATAAACTACAACGCGCCACAGCTAATTAAAAACGTTCCGAAAATTTTCATATGTTTCCCTTGACTTTTGAGGTTTTTAGAGTACTTAAGTACTTGTAAAATTTCAGCTTACCGAAAATTATGATAGTTACACAATTTTCGAAGGATTTTAATTTTCGAAATACCGTCGTACTACAAAAACGTCAGAGTGTGTCTAGGAATGATTTCAATATTTTCAAAACGTTTGTCTGGAATTGTGGTGTTTTGAAGTTGGGCTACGGTAAGAAATTATGTTAAAACTACGTTTCTTTACACATAGCAACCGGTGATTCTAGTTTCAAATTTCTTAGAACATTTACGAAGGTTATTTAACGGTACAAAATTCTAATATCTGCAATGGTATCTCAGTTAATGCGCCAGAATTTTTTTTCCGCCTTAATGAACTTCAGATCCAACTGCACTGATTTTTTCAACGATAGTCGGCGTAACAAAATCGATTTTACTTTGTAGTGACACGAACAATATCATAATTCACACAACTGTAATTAGCTTTCCCTCAACTTCGAATACTGGAACGTTCTACAAATATCTATAATTTTGCACAATAAACACGAAGAAAGAACAATTCAATGATCACAGAGTTAACGCAAATGAAATAATTTTGTCATTCGAACAAATTACATGAAGACAAACGCAGCAGTTAATGAACAGGATTACAGTACTCCGTCATAATGATGATTTGTTGATACGTACACTCCCATTTATCTTGTATATGTATACCAAGACTAGATTGACGAGTAAAAAGTAAAAGGCAACTTCATTCAGTGAAGTTCTTGGCCTTTTTGTATCTCATCTCTTTCACCGCTGAACACTTAATCAACATTCAAATGAAAATATGAAGCATCGATACGTTTATTTAATTTTTTATCTAAGTATGAAAAGTAAAGGTCAAACCATTGCCAAACGACGAGTGACTTGAGAATTGAGTTAATTACAGGACCTGTCTTATTACAGTCAATTGTGGGTAGTATGTCGAACCAAAAAATATAGAAGTTTGTATTTGAGAATATTATAAACTTAAGTTATAACAAATTTGGAAATGTGACCAAACGGCGCTGGGTGAAATTGCATGAAATTCCCATGTATGTAATAATTATTTTTAAAGCTAGTGAAACGTGGGTGTTTTTAGTTACAGTTGATAGTACTTGAAGCACCGGTATAGGCAATTAATTTTTCCCTACTAGCTGGCTGATCGCGTCAAGGCAGCTACAGTAGGACGCGGAACACTTGTTAACCGGGGCACGAGGCATCGTTCACGCCACTCATCCACCGTGGCATGCGTTCTACTCCAACGTCCTCGGCCTAGCGCTACTCCCGACACCGTGATAAGAATGCCTTTACACTCGACCGTTTCACCGGGTCCTACAATTAAGGGTCAATCGGCCTGAATCTAAAGTTGCAAGAGGAGAGAAAAAAAAACCGTTAAAAAAGCTCCTTCAATGTTATCAACTTCAACGATGATGGACACCAAACTAAACACGTCCTACCTCCCTACTATATGGTAGAAATGAATTTGAGCGAATTTCTATACCTCAAGCTGAGATATCAATAATTTGCTGCTGAAACGGATTCATAATTAGAAAGTTCGTAACGATTGAACTCTGATTTTGGACCTGTTTTAATCACCATAGAGATCTCCAGAGTCTGTCCGAAAAAATTGTTATACACAGATATCTCCAGGTAGGAGAAAAGTAGTAAACCACTGAAAAAAATGAGCCCAACAACATGAAGATTGTTAATGTTCTAATTATAATACCTCTTGTCAAATTGTTCACATCTTAGCTTGTGTTATTGGAGTTTTCTCAGATTCATTTCTATCACATGCTAGTGATGTTGTTTCATTCGTGTTCATCATCATTGACGCAAATAACATTGAGGAATATTTTTATGGCGGTTTTTCTCTTTTCCTACGTTTTTATTAACACGGTCGGACCGATTCATCCATCGAGGCGCAAGTATCCCAAGTCCAATTTCACTCCTGTAGTAGGCATACCCATAAGTGTGGGTTTCTATGGCGTGCAACTGCAACTGCATGACGGTGCGGCTAACGATGCTCCAGTAACCGACAAATTGTTGTGCCAAGCCTGCGTGGCGATACACACTTCCCGTAATTTACCTCCGTAATTAGTGTCGGATAATATGGTTCTTCCAACCTTTTACTTTGTGGCTACATTTCTCTCATACCCTCAGCCATCGGCAAAACTGAACCGACGAATGTCAACAAAATAACAAAATAAAATCTTGTATAAAAGGATTCTTATTTTCGCAAATCTCAACTATACGTCAAACGATTTTCCTAAAAATTCAACCAGTTCTAAGTAACGATTTATTGCGTTGATTGAGACCAAAACGATAAAAATCCGTTCAATCGTTTCCCAGATATGGTTAGATGAAAACTTAATCAGATGGACATGTATCTCAAAACGCGACAATTTACTGAGAACTTGACTCTTCATTTTTGAGTGATAATAAAATCTTCCCCTCTCCTAAGAACGAAACCTTCAAAAGTGGGATCCACAACTTGGTGGTAATCACTTCGATACACAAAATCAATAACGATTGATTGCGTTGGAAACTGTCGCGAATGATATTTAAGGTCCCGGGTCATTATTTAGTCTTAAGTGAAACCATTATTCAGGGAAGAAAACTAGGATAAAAATCTCAAACGCGTAACAAATCACTGCGAAAAATACGGGCGCGGCTCCAGCAACATGGCGTCACACCTGACGATCAGCTGATTGTTTTAACCCCGGTATTGGCTTATAAATTTCTCGATTGTAAAAGGACACAAAACGCTATTCTTCTATTATTTTGTTATACTAAATGAACGAAGAGTGAAATACAGGTTAAAAACAACTTTTATTATAATTAAATATGACCGCATCTTCCGTTACTTATTATCTAGTGCACTTTTCTGGGTTACAATTGTTCCGCGAACATCGAGTTTTACCGGTTCGGTAACAACCCGGGCGTTCTAACGTGGCGAATTGAAAGTCATAATTATTTCACAAGCATCATGCAGATGTCGACGTAAGAGACGAAATAACGCGTCTGAGACGACCGGCCTAATGGAATCTCTAGCCTTTCACTTTCGGTCTCTTTTGACTCTCTCCCTATAGTATGCGATTCGAGTCAAGACCGCCATACCATTCAAATTGAGGCGCAGAATTCCTCCTGTCAAAAGAATTGTTACAAATTGAACAGCGAGCATTACCGATATGTCAGTGCTGAACTGAAGATCTCTCCCATACTATTTGGCATTGACTTACACTACGGGGAATACCCACAAGTAAAAGAATTCCAATGCTGCTGAGAGATTTCTCTCTGATCTCATCGGTGACCTGAAGACGTAAATTTAATTCAGTGGCTGCGGCATTACAGAGAATTATATTGAACAATAATCATATAAGAATTTTTACTGAAGAAAGAATAAAAAGAACAAGAATACTTAAAAAAAATTCTACGTCGTCCATTGGAAAACATGTTTGGAATATTTGTACAAGATCTCGAATGACCGTCAATGGCCTTCTTTGGCAGCAACTCGTTTTTCAAATGTGATATTTACCAATTATCACGCGTTGAGCTTGAAAGACGCTCGTAATTATGGCACTTGGAGGTCGTGTGTTATCATTACCGTAAACATTATTGCAGAATAGAACAAATTTGACCTTTTCCAATTTTCGATGTTTCAAATTCCTAAGTAAAATATTTTTAATAAAAAGATCGACTTTGAAATAGTTTCAGGATTATGCAATCCCGATATAAAACCTCTCTAATGTTTCACGATATTCAAATGAGATGTATAATGTATCGAATACGAACCAATCTACTAGGACTTCGGGCCAAGGCCAAAAGATAGTGAATATTCATGAATTGTCATAAAAACTTGATCTGAATGTACGAGGATTTTCAATCTCTGTATCTACAAATAATGATGGTTACTAATCCATTCCCTCTCTTGTCCCTCGCAATCCTAATGATTCATAAGGATATACCCTATCGTGTATGTCGGGTGTTGGTGCTGATTATTATTATTATAGTGTTAGGAACTTCGATAGAATCTGAATGTTCTGAGCTGAATGACATGTATACATTGATCACCCCAATTTTGTAATCGAATACATCTACGTTATTTTCTTGAATCATTTTACTGTATGATTCATTGGACAACTCTTGAGATCCAAAATATCGAAAGATGCAATCTGGCGGCACAAAGTTGACTACGTTAACCGTGTTGTATTTAATAATAAAAGTAGTTTATTGACCTATATTTCACTCTTTCTTAGCTAAATATAAGAAATAAATACTGTGATCGTTTGCACAACGATTTCCGTCTCTTTATATGCGTGTGATTTAACGGAAACCGAGACTAAATCGATCAACTGATTATCCAATGCGACACCATATTAGACTAACCAAACTCATGCTTTGAATTCTAATTAGAGTAACCAGAAATCGATTACGACTGAAAAAAAATATTCATATTTTAATATATGAAAGCTGAAGAAAGTGATTATTCTCATGTATGCGAAATTTCATTGACCTCATAGAAGAAAAAGAAGAATAGGCACAAAGGAAGCCTCAAAAAAATAATTACGATTCGATTGTTCCGAAATTGGCAAAAAATGAAACTAGCTTTATTCTGTCAAATCGTAAAACGATGTTTGAAGGGAAAAACGAAGAGAGCCGGAAAGGGACATTGTGCTACGTGTATGAACGTGAAAGGATCTCTCTCGCTCTCTGTTTTTGCCTTCGCCTCTGCGGGGCGTTTGCACACCGTCCATTGCGTGGACCGCGGAATGTTTCGCCGTGCTCCAGCGGATTTCGCAAGGTACAGTTGAACCGACTTATACGAACTATTTGCCTTGTGTCTCACAATCCGTCTGTTTCACTGAAGGCATACACACCTCGTAGTAAAATTGTTGTTACGAAACGCGCTCAAGTAGGGTGGGAATATCTAGTTTTTTGCAACCGATACAAATTAATGTGTAGAAAGATAACCACAACGAAAAAGAAGAACGGTTTTTTCGAAAAAAAAAACGCAGGCCTAGTTTTACCACTTATAAAATAACGTATAATAATCAGACTGGAATCGATCAACGAGGCGTAGATATGCGGTTCAACTTTTCCCTGTAGTCAAGAAAGATTTGATCTATCTCAGTGAAAGCGTCGGCGAAGTTGATAATCGACTATCTTATATATCAATCCATGGGTTGGAACTGCAATTACGGCTGGCACAGCCTTTGCCGGAAGCAAGGAAGCAGTTGCGGAAATGAAGAACCAGCCCCATTTGCAACAAACTTAATTTACCCTCCGTCTTCGCAAAGATCTTGAGATTTAGGTCGGCTTACCTCGCAATAACTCTTGCAATATTTTAAATCAAAAATCGATACAGGCAGAGCTGTAATTAGTCATGTTTTTGGTTAGGGCAATAACGCGTTGGAAGTCGTAATCAGTTGATCGTTTTCGGAGAGTTTAAGTAATTTTGCAACACAGGTAACATCGTGCAAGCTGTCAGTGCTCTATTTTGTGACATTAATTTGATGCAGACCAATAAACTTGGGAAAAAAACACTTTTATCAGTAAATACGACGGCCATGACAGTTAGCGCCATATATAATGCCGCAATACGGTGCTTCTTAAATTTGAGTATCCCGATTTTATCGAGAATTCTTGCAGATTAAGATGATTGAAGTTGATAAGTGCGAATCAGCAGGTATACATCATAAATCGTGATCAATTATCAGGAATACAAAGCGATCGGCCAATCGCGCACAATCGTCGTTTACTGGAGTGTGAAGTGAACTGTACAAACAGTGTTTTTATGAATTCATTCATGGAGTGTTAGACTCATTGTCTTTGATTGCCGCTACGTATCCGCGTTTCAGGTACGGCAGCGACCGCAACGAATTAGAATCATCTTACGCATGTTCCGAGCCTTTAACGAAAATCCCCCTAAGCAACGAACTTTCTTCTCACTTTTAAGTCATGCTTGATTTAAAAAATTGATATTGCAAAAACGAATATATTGTTTTTCCGCCACGATACAAAGAGATTGGCGATTGTGTTTCGTACGTGATGTAAATACGTCGAAGAAGTTTCTATACGTATATTCTTGATTTCTTCCTCTAACCTACAGGTCCATATAATCATTGATGCATATTATGCATAACATGTGGTTCTTATAACAGTACATTCTACACAGCATTGAACGGCATGCAGAGCGTATAGTTTGTGCACCTGTGACGACGGGGACATCAACCATGCTGCTGCTGAACAGCAGTGTTCAAAACGGTCGAACACTGACGAAACTGTGTTTAAATTTCGAGAAAATTCGACTTTCCTTTTGCCTCGGGGCAAAATCTAATTCAAAGTTTGTGAATTGTAACTCAAATGTACGGATGATTGCTAATCTGTTATTTACTGCTATTCTTATAAGTTTCAATGTATTTTCATTTCGTGATACGTTGCATTTTCCTTATAATGCAGTGATTTGAAAACCCGTTGAAAAGAATTTATTCCACAAAATCAGATGCGAATTTTTAATCAAAAATATATCAAGTTCGATTTTCGAATTTTACAATTTTTATCTTAGATTAGATATAAGATAAATGCGGATCTTCAACGAAATAGATTACGGCATAATGAGATTCTTTTGAAAAATGTGAAGAATCGTAAAATATTATAACTTTTCTCCATTTGTAGTTAGAATATTACCTTCATTATAATGTACTCCGTATTTTACGTAACCTCTTGCTATTATTTCCTCGTCCTTATTATAAAATAATAAATACGAAAGGAAAGTCGCGTTCGGGTCTAGATATGCAGCCTATACATGTATATATATATACATGTGTATTCTTACAGCTGCAGAATTATTCACGATTATATGTACAATTAAAATTGCGCTTGGAGGTATAAAGTTTGTAATTAAATATCTCTGATACATGTTATGTGCTTGTATAATGGTGTATTAAATTATAAATTCATTGTACCGGTTCCCGATCTCGCTTTTGGTCACATACAGCGTACCAAAATAATAGTAATAATAATAATGATAATAATAGTACAGCCAAGTATTTCAAAGCTTCATTTCTCACCAGTAAATACCTCGATAAGTCAGACCGGGTAACTGTTGTGCTTTCATTTACACATTTTTATCGCGTATCTAACAGTTTGCGAATCCCTACCGAGGATGAAAACACGTTTGTGGCATTTCGCTTTGAATGTGTGTCATTGAGGTGCGGAATACCTGTTTCATATGCATCAGGATCAGCTTCTGTTACCGATTCCTTTCGATAATAATGTTACTTATTCCCGTAGAACGGTATTTTTTGGGTACCTCGGGAGCATCATGCGAAATACGTCTCTGGTTGTTAATTAATAATGATCAAACCATGAAATAAATTTTACTGAACTGTATTATTCGCATAAATAATTGCCTAAGTAGATTTTCTTAACTTTAATTGGCATGTTTCAGGTTTTCATAACTTTTGAACGTGAAGATCCTATAAATCTCTTTATCGTAGAGAAATCGCTTCCGATCTTGCATATCTTTGTAATAAAGTGAATGTCCTTATAATTCGTTGCGATGTTTTGAATCATCGCCAACTGCAGATTGTATTGCTTGTTTTTCAACAAAATTCTGTCTGTCAGAAACATGTTTATTTCGCGAACAAACACTTTGAAAAGCAGTACTATAAAACCCTGCGTTAAAAATTCGATTTTGTATTTTTTTTGTACTAGTTAGTAGGTCGATAACCTGGTCTGAAATTTTACAGACGCGTGAATATACTTTTCAACTTGCGTGTATTAAAGCACGAATTTTTATTCTGTCGTAATCAATTTCGTGACTAAATTATCTCGAGACACGTTCGGTTATTTTAAATCGTGGATTCGACGAGAGTTTCCTCTTAACGGTAATAACGTTTACGGTCTTCACGAGTACGATTTTCGTTAACTGCGTTTGGAATAACAATTTCGCAAAACGGTGCAATGCAGAATATTATAATTAATATCATACTCCAGGAACATACAAGAATTACAAAGTACCGGTTCTCTTCGTGTTTCAAGATGTTCTTTTCTCAGCTATTATTAATACTGTTATAGTAAAATTGCCACTCGTACAATAAAACACTGCATATGTTATTGTAATTGTGAAAACAAAATAAATTTAACTGATAAAAAAAATATATATTTATCGTAAATTGCGCACGATTAGGTATTGCTAATTGCGGACAATACGGTTTTTTTTTTCTATTAAAATTTCATTAGCGTATTAATTTGCAGAAGTGAATAAGTCACGATAATGATCGTAACTCTGTTTATAAGGAATGCGGACATACTTACTCATTATTCACAGAAGACGAAGGTATAAAATTTTTTAGGAACACCTGTGCTTCATAGTTACATCGTAGTTCAGTTTAATCACATGTAAATTTGATGGGTTCACCAGCAGTAATTTTCCGATTTAATTGTTTCACAAAATTATTATTCTTCTTTTTTATTGTATCCAGAATAAAATTTCTTCCCGCCTCACTGTATCACGTGTATTAAAATTATCACTACAAGCATATATATATCCTTGATTGTAAAATTATAACAATGTTATCGAATCGATGATTATCTGTTGATTAATTGTTGTTTCCTGTGCTAGGAGTGATTTCCTTTCTTTTATTTACTTGTTTCTTTTATACGTTTTCTGATGCATTCACCGTTTTAACAAATTTATATCGTGACATTACGAGCTCGAGTATTCTCTGCGCGATTTTTTTTTTTTTTTTGTTTTTCTTTTATCACAGCGATGGGTAATATTCCTTCCAGACAAAAATAGCGAGATGATAGCCCTGACCGATGGTGTGGATCAGTACCGTTATTTCCTTCGCAAAGTCGCGATAGCGCGTCGTTTGAGTTTTGTGTTCGTCGGACGACTGCAAGAACCTGCTTGCCTGGCGTCCGAACGCTGAGCTCGACTCAAGACTGATCGCGGTAGAGCAAATTCTAGGCATAGGCAGTGGTAAAGGCGAAGGCAAGTTCTCCCGTACTCAGTGTGCATCTACCTTCGTCCAAAGACAGACGAACGCATGGGGCAATTTAGCCTCCGGCTAACCGTGGGGTCATCGCCCACCTGTTGCTTGTTCAGTCGGAAGAGGAGAAGGAGAAGATGCTCGGGATGAGCACTAAGGTGTTTCGTTTCAAAGCCACAATGTTTTTTTTTTAGCCTCCAAGTGAGAAACTTTGTCACAAAAATCCTTGCGGAAGGATATATAGTTTGAATCCAATTTTAAAAAGTCCCTCTCCGGATTCGAAGTTTTCTCATATAATCGAATAACAAAAGGATTGTATCATCGGTTTTTAAATTGTTACCACTTGACCGTGTATTAATAATACGGACGTCATCTTGGGAACAGATTTTAGAGGGTTAAATTTTGTATAAAACTGTCTCTGTCAAGACGATCATTAAAATTTTGTTGTCGAGTCAATAGCTTAGCCACTGCAACCGTTTAAAGATGAACCTTTACATAGAATTGACTTTTGAGCCGAGGCTTATAACTTTGTAACGGTTTTGGTCACTGAACATTTAAATTTAATTCTCTGAAATCCTTCTAAGATGCAGCCGCGTGATAATAGTTTTTTTTTTTATTTTTTTAAGTTTCCCCGCGTTGCTCGAACGGGAAAATTCTAATGCTTTAGAGTAAAACTTGGATTCGAGATAGGGCTACGGTTTTGGCTAAATTTAACAAAATACATTTCGACATATTTTAACCCATGGGAGCAAGAAAATTTGAGAATTACTATACTGAGGACTAGCCTACTGTACAAGATTGAATCCGAGATTGGTACAGTGCCCAGATTTATGAGGTTGAAGTTGGTAATATTAACAAAACAAAACATGGAAAAAAAATCACTATTTTGCAGCGAGAGTATGAATTTCAACAACTTTGACTTTGTAAAATGATGTTTTGCTTTGTCATGGCTTACTGAATTTCCTGCAATTATAACGTTACGAAATAACGATTTTTATGAAAATTGCATCTTTATTTCAACTTGACAATCTTCAATCCCCGTCCAGATTTGCATTTTGATCTAAAATATCACAAGATGTCATCGGGGGGTTGGAAAATAATAGTCCTGACCGTGTCGCATTTAAGAATAAAATTCGTTTTTAAATTTGTTTCACTTTTTCTCAAGTCATCGTAACTAAACAAACGTCTTGAAACGATTAGGTGATCATTCTATGCAACGTCATATTGCTAGTATTTTTGGTCCCGACATAAAACGTTAATTATAGATTTTTGTGTTTCCAAATGTTTTAAGAGTCCTCTATTTTCCTTCAAGTAAACGTATTTTGAAAATTATAACTTGTAGGCCAAAATATCTCATTGTCAGGTCAAAAACGTATAGTATTCTATGAGCCGTTGGGTAAGGTTTTCGTTATATTCTTACCAACGTTGTAAAGTTGATTTTTTGTTGAAAAACATCAGGAAATTCTTTGGACGGTCGTTTAAACCCAACAAAAAAAAATGTACCAGGTGGCATCAATCGACGTTGTGGAAAAAAAAACGAAGATTATTAACAGTAAATTGCATGGCACCAGTATTGCTACGTTGAACGTGGAATCGCTAAAGTTCTACATAAATTTAATTGCCAATATCTGAGCTTTAACAATTTATGAGTAGAATTGACCTGCGTTCTTTCCATTTGTCTCTGTTTTTTTTTTCCGGTATGCAGTTTTCTTGTGCTTCCCTGTTCCACTTCAGAACACTCTCGTATTTGATTTCCGAGATAATTTTTAACTACTTTTGGTGTTTAGCTCAAAACCTGCTTACCAATATCTCTGTGGCAATAAAATTGACGAAGTGATTGTTAGGATGAAAATAGTAGACATTAGCAAATCTTGCGGCACGTGAGAAACAAACGTTCGGCCACCAGGATTGTCTCAGAATCAAATTGGCAAATCTCGTAAACAGTTTATGGGCTGTTGCAAGGTTGTTGAACGTTACTAGGCACGAGACGAAAAGGAATACAAGACATTAATTCTTTACAGTAATCATGATTATTGATTTTAATGGGGATGAAAATTCAACTGTTGTGTAACCCCGACGATTTCTATCTTCAAAATTTTTTGTTTGTTTCGAAATTTTTCATGATAAATAACGCCGAATATTATGTTCAATTTTATTTCATTGCGTCTCTCGCAATACTGTCGATTACGTCATTTCTCACTCACGCGATGAATAATTATTGTTAAAATTATACTGTCGTGCCTTTTGCAGAATCGGATCTGGCTTTCCTGACTCAGTCCGCACGTGTTTGTTGCATCAAAAACTTCAGGTATCTACAATCATCTTTCTATTTATGCTACATTCAAGAAAGAGAAATGAAAGGGCTGATTCTGGTTCCCATAACTATATTCCTAAAAATTATTCATGAAAAAACATGTCCACTTTTTAATACAAGAGTGGAAAATACTGAGAAATCGTTAAATGATAAATATTTACTGTTTGAGCGTGTCTGTACCTCATTTTTATGTTTATAGATGCTGAACTGTTGCATTGAGCGAAAAAAAGTGAACGAAGAATCTTTGTACAAACCGCAAAGTATGGACATCGACGATCCCGATTCTGGTAATTTTATTTTGTTGATTGTCTGCCATTTTTCTCAGATTTTTTAGATCTCTGAAGAACACGTATAAATCTTCAAATTTTTCGACAATCCTTTTTCATCATCTATAACAGGTTCAAATACATGAGCACGATATTGAATTGGAATGAAACTCCTGAAATTGGGAATCTTAAATTCAGAAGAAAAACAATATCCATTGCTAAATCACGATTTTTATCCAGTTTTTGCTCTCTTCGATATTTCGCGTTGTACAGTACAGCATCTGAATTATAAATTCCATACAAAAAACATCCAAAATAATCTGATTTGATCCAAGATAAATAATAAAATATCAGAAAAACCGTTAGTTCATTTTTTTCCAAAAATTCAACTTTACTCAATCAGATAAATAACCTTTTTTAAATCGCGCAGTATCTGCATATTTTTGCTCTTAAATATCTGTGTCTTGAGAGTTACTTAAGTAAATTTTTAGCTCAAAATATTGAAAACTCAGTGAGCTATGATTTTTTGAGTGGAATGATCCATTTTCCTGTATTCCGTTGTGTCATGAATTTTTTGTTCATATTCAAAATTTCATTTTGTTAACGATAACTAATTTGCCTTGATATATAGTAGTTAAAGAGTATCGCAAAATTTTTTCATGTTATGCGAATCGATATCTCCGGATATATCATGAAATGATTTTTGATGTGGGGTCTCCAGCGACCGCGGTGTGACACCAGTGTTATACACGGAAGGTGTGCAATGTTCGGGTTACATTCAGGAGACACAATCTTGCGATAGTAAATATATTACACTAACGGCCATGGCCATTGTTTTTAATTGTAAAAGTTTTTTTGCATCTTTCACTCCACATTGATTAAAAGTCAATAAGCGAAGGTCCAACAACACGACGTGTTTTGCATCATGATATTTGGTAACTTTACCATAAACGACCACTACAGTCACCATATTGTCATAAAATAGGATCAGACATGTACCGATTAGATATTTGATACTTGCATATTTCATGTTCGGATTTTAGATTCAGATGAAGAATTTTTCGAATGTACAAACGAAGATTCAACTGAGAGCGAGGATACAGGAATAAAACGACAACGAAAAATGAAGCACTCTTTATGGAACAGACCAACAGGTCGCCTAGCGAAGCATCCCGTCCTAAAGCTCTTAAAAACTGGAGGATCTCTTTATCTTCCCGTAACACAGGAACCAGTTCCAAAAACAGAGGATCAATTGGAAGAGGATGCGGAAGTTATGATGCAACTTGGGACAGACCAACGTGCCTCAGAAATGAGGGCGAGACTGATGAGTGCCTCACTTCTGTCCGATATGGAATCTTTCAAGGTAATGTTTTATGTTATTATCAATGGTTTGCAAAATTTGAGTCAAGTATGAATGGGTTGTACTGTCTGAACCAAAGTTAAGAAAAGGGAAAAATTTCATTAAAAAACAGCACCAGTGTTATTTGTCCCAGTAATAGAGAAATCGTCTTACCAAACTCAAATTCATCCAACACATAACTTATACTCGTCATTGATTCAAGGCTGCAAATCCGGGCGCAGTGTTGGAAGATTTTATTCGTTGGTACTCTCCTCGTGATTGGATTGAAGAAGAGGGTCTCGACGAGTGGGGACAAAAAAATGGTTGGTATCGATACAAGTTATTTTTTCATTAACAGTCAATTTTATCCGATTTTTATGTACTGTTTATTTCTTTTTCATTCAAGGCAGAATTGAACAAAATACCCGATCTAAATTAATGGCGTGGTCAGAGCAATATGGCGTCACACTGGCCAATAAGCTGATCTGCTCAGTTTGGGTTTCAACTAAATTAAACGAATTTTAAGCGACAGCAAACTACGTGCAAGTGGTTAGACTTCAGTTTAGCTACATTGAGTTGACAAAGAGTAAAATGTACGGCAGAAAGCGGCTTTTAAAATTAACTATGACTCGATTAGCGTAGCGCCAGATGCCATGTTTCGATATTTCAGACCTCAATTTATTCATCCATGTATAGCATAAAGAATCTTCTGTATTTCAGGCCATCTATCACCTCGAATGATGATCCCAAACAACCCTTGGTCAAACGCTTGGACATCGTCACAGCCGGTGCCTGCCCATCGCCAAAAACGTTTGTTCGATGATACTCGTGAAGCAGAGAAAGCAATACACTATTTGACATCCCAACGCCTTGGACAGATCGCCCAATTGTTGCTGCCAGTTCTTATGCATGCAGGGTTAAGCACACTAAACTCTCAGAAACAAGAAGCCTTGAGCAATCTTCCAGATGTTGTGCAGAGCATTTTGAGCAAGCTGCAGTATGCCACAAAGCCGATTCACCAAAAAATAAAATCATACGAGGTTTGTTTCAGTCTCGCTTGTTTGTCAACACTTGTTACTTATATGAAAATTGCCTGGAATTGTTTTCAGGAAATCGCACATGACATCGAAGGCATCGAAGCTTTGGTTGCACAGGCCAATTCATTGCAGCGTAAGCTGGGCGGTCTAAATCAAACGAAAGAGTTTACCGGGTTTTTGGTGCAATTAATGCGCGAGAAAGAAGTTCCAGTTCCTGATGCATTATGGGAATATGTCAGATCCCGAATAACGTCAATGTTTTACGAAGCTCAGAAGGTACTACGGGAATAATATGTGTTTAAGGATGAATGGGCAGATAACCGTCTGAATCAAAGTTGGGTAACAAGAAAATAGTGTTATAGAATTTCTGGATGTGTTTTATGTACCAATGATAGCGAACGACAATAGACAACTGATATGTAGAAGGGATTTTGAATAACACGAACTAAGATATCAAAAATCTGAGAGAAGATTTTGTCATTGGAACGCGCAAAATAATCAAAATCTAATGTTTTTGGTCTGATTCCAATGTTTTTGAGCTTATTTTGTTCACCATTTAGAACAAAACGGTTACGCGGCGTTATAACTCTACTGTAGTGTAAGATCTCTTGAATGTTTCCCGGACAATTTGCGGAGATCTCATCAGCGAGCAAAATGTACCCAAAAACATCAGAATTAGATGAAAAAGACGCCAGAGTTTAATCTTTCAGAATATTTCAATTGTGAAAACTTTCCTCAAATTGGTTATATTTTAGATTGGGTTATTTGAATTTGTTCAGATTCATTTCTATAACATAGCAGGGATGTTGTTTTATTTGTGTTCACCAATCATTGGCGGAAAAAACTTTGCCGGAAATTGCTGTATGTGTTTCCTCTTTGCCTAACTTTTAATTCAGACGTTACGACCCTAAATCGTCATTCTTAAAATGAAAAAATACTACCAGTTGTTTACCACTGACGAAATTGTTTTAATCTTACAGGCAGCGCACATGATGACATCTGTCAAGAACATTTCTGATGCAGATTCCCCTCGAGATGGTGGAAATGTGGGAAAATTTCCAGCACCGTTTTGCAAAGAGTTTATACTACGCGCTATTGCGCCTCGTCCCTCAGGAACATCAACTCCTCATCCACAGCGTCTGTACGCCTCCTTGAAACGCGACCACTTGCGATTGGCTGGGCTTTTCTCTGAAGACACGATTTTTTTTTAATATAATTTTTAATCTGAAGTTAATAATGTTACTTTCTATTGTTTGAGATAAATATGTACAAAATTGACGCTCGTTCATCACTTGTTTATTCCCACTTTTAGAGAAACTGTTTCACCTAGAGTGAAATATCAGTCAGATCGATAAGATCATAATTTTTATTTAATGCAAAGGTGCTGGAATTCGGATTGATGTATGTAATTCTGCTTGTCGTCATACTGTTGGCTCCAACACAAATATGCTTTTTTCAAGCTTGGGCTTCGAGAAAAGAAAGTCTCGCACGATATCGTCAAATTCGTTAAGGGCAAGTTGGGCGTGAAGACGCAGTACCGAATCTTCATCATGCTGTAGACTCAACAGAGCTCGATACAGCGGAACTAAATCGTTTCCGAGACTGATTAGCGCAGCTTTTCCGAGGCCTTGAAGCAACAATGTGGTCACCATAACACCGGCCCTACGGCATTCCGCTATTTTGTCCGTTTTTATTATGCTCCCAATGCAGAATATTACCTGTAAATACAAGCACAAGTATGTTTTCAAAACAAAATAGTAAAATACTTTAAGAAACATAGTTTTCCAGTCAACTGAATGTCTAATTGTAAGTATAAATTATGAATCAATGCGCACCTCAACGATTATATTCCCTAAACGGTAACCCAATACTTTACAAAGTTCTCCGAGACAGGATAAACTGGAAGTTCTCACTAGAGGATCAACATCGCGTGTACCACATAGAAATCCATTGATCAATATGTTTTTATAAGTAGGTGCCAATTCGCCTGCAATTCAAAACCAAACTTGGTATAAACATAATTCCTGAAATTTTTTAATCACAAAACAAAGAATCTTCCATTATAGAAGCATTTTACTCACCAAGGGATCTTGTTACTTTGACTAAGATCTCCCCTATCTTAGCCCGAGTATCGGGTGAAATTGTGCTCTCTTTACTGGCAGATGTTATATCGATAAATTCGTGCACCAGCACTTCGATTACTTTTTCAGGATAAGCGGAGGCCAGCGCCGCGAGTCCGTTGATGGCGCTCAAGTATATGAATGAATCTTCATGTTTCAAATTTTCCTGTTACAAGTGAAAGATATTTGAGACGAAATTCTTGCTCTCAACTACAATTTGACTACGAATTTGCTAAACTTACTTGAAAAAGGCATAAGACAATATCCTTCTGGGCAATTACATCGTGATCTGAACGTTCAACAAGCTTTGTTAGCAACATCAAACCATGCGCACGGACTGGTAACAGAGGGTCGGCGAGATCGTGAATAGCTTTATCGAATTCAGTCACCTTTTCATTTGATTCTGATAAATCTTGGTACCGAGGTCGAGCTAATGCACCCTTTGTTTTTATAAGATTCGTCACTTCTTTGGCCAGCGTGGATAGTTCAGTTGATGTTCTACAGCTTTTCAATTTGCCTAAGGCAGTTGCCAATTTGTCGAATGGCTTCCAATCTATGGATTTTCGTTTATTCTCAAGGATGAATTTGACAAGCATTAGACTGATGTACAAAATGTCAAATTCTATGCCAATTTCATTTCCATTTTCCTTATCGTTTGCTGACTTGTCTTCGACTAATGATATTACAAACAACAGAATGTGCTGCGGATTTCTAATATATGCTTCTTGAATTGCATGCGTATCAGCAAGAATGGATAACAGCTTTGCATACACCAATTTTACTTCCATGTCGTGCGCAATGTCTTTATTTTTGCAATGACAATTTTCATTCAATCTCGACAGTGATTCCAACAAATAGCAGAATAAATTATATGACAATATTTTGTCATTCTGTACCAAGTGCAGAAGGCAATCGCCAAACTCGTCACAACTAATATATTCAACTTGATTCGTTACTTCAAATTCACCGTTAGGACCAAATCGGAACGTCAAATTATTACCAAAATCATGCTCGACATGATTCGATCTGTGCTGTACAAGCAATATGGCAAAAAGATCAGCTTGCATTGATTCCTCGCGCAAGAGCAGAAGCATTAATTGCTCCAAGTTCTTTCGATGCAAGTAAACAGTGCGATATGCTTTGGTGTAGAGGCGAAACAACGGAACGGCAATCACACAGAGAAGTTTGCTTGGTAGGCATTTAAATTCAGCTCCATTCGAAGTGAAACATTTCGAAAGATTTTCGACACACTTCGTAACTTCAATCTCAGTCCTCAGTACTTCCATTGTTTCAGATTTCCCAACTGTGATAAGCAGAGGTTCCATAATCGGATTGAGAATTTGTTTAGTAAAAACTGTTGGATTTCTCGCATACAGTGCGTTCATGCATAAACTGGTTACTATCAGTGAATCTTTTCCTTTGGACTCAAGAAGATTCAGCAGCTGTGAGTAGTTTTAAAATTCAATAATTATTTGAATGTGACATGAGCGGTGCTTTCAAACAAAACAAGTTTTCAAACAAAATAACGAGAAATTTCTAAACAGTTTTATCACCAGAAAATTCAGTTGACTTTCGAAACTAAAGGATTAACTAACCAACCTGAGAGCATATTGAATTGTAGTAAATATCTGGATCAGTGCCTTGAGGAGTGGCGATCAATTTTGCAATGACATCTAGCTTTGCCCAATGAGCCCCTGAATCCAAGCCATCATCACACATTGACAGTACTAAAGCTACGATGCCGTTAGGCTTCATTATTCTGCTGATCAGAAGTCGTTGAGTTTCTCTCCGCAACCAACACGGAGCATGTCGAACTCCAAGAATGATCATCAACTCTTTGACAACAGTGGACTGCGGCAATTTGTCAATCAATGAAAGAAGGCTTACTCTAAATTGTTCTTGCTCTCTTTTCAACTGATTGTAAATAACTGCTGTCATGCGAAACGTATTCCCTGAACTGTTTTCACTCTCGTTGCAAGGTTTCGTCAACGGTACAGTTGACAGTTGTATCAAGGCAGCCAAAAGTGACCCAATCTGCGGTAAGATTGTGGGTCGCATTGTAGATTCGTCAAAACAGTTCAATATTGTTTTTACAACATTTGACAAACGCTCGTATTTCTGTAATTAAATGAAATATAGGCTCGTTGAGCATTGTGAAATACAATATATTGGCAAAAATGAACAGTGGTCCTATGAGGGAGATGGACTATTGTGAAATGAAGTCGTATATTCTTTATGCAGGATGAAAATGAGGTACCTGAAAATCTGTCAGCTGTTCTGCAGGCAGCTGGGCTGCTCTCGGACACATGTATTGTATACCTACGCCAACCCCTGGTAGAAGGCACGGTATCATCATGGAAATTGCAATCTCAATCCCACGTTTAAGTGAATTTAATTGTTTCACACCAAGGGAGGTGTCTCCATCGAGATATTTGGTATTTCGAATTTCATTGAGGAAATATAAAATCGCCTGGAGAAATGCTTCCCTGTAGTAAGAAAAATATAAAAATTAGGCAAGACTAGGGGGTTTTTTTATTCACAGAAGTTCAATGAATTCAGAATGGGAGCGTTGAGTTTATAAAAAAGATACAGTCGTACCTTACCGACCGAGTCAATCTTGTGTTTCATCAATTTTTAGGCGATAATTTCCACAGTTGAGGGGCTTTCAGGGATTCTGGAAATATGTAGGAGAGAAATGATAAATCGTAGTACCATTTTGAAGTAAGAATATGACTGTGACATATCATTTGATTCCGCAATACTAAACGTACCGGTACTTTACATATCCCTATTCTTACTATAGTGACACCGGTCATTCAACCGAGCTAAATACAGTTAGTGTTAATGCTTCGATACTAATGCTTAAAAACTGTGTATGAATCAAAAATGACTCGGTCGTTAAAGGTAGGATTGTTACATGCCTTTAAGGCAGTGTTACACGTGAGTAAATTACCATGCTGACACATTTTTGGATTATTCTCCCGATTGGAGCAATAAAATAAAATTTTTTCTCGCTATTAAATAATTTGGATGTCACAGAATGGTATTTGCTAGTAGCAATGATTAGAACCTGCCAAAAGTTGCTATGATTGATTGCTAATAGAGAAATCTATTTAATGAAATTATGAAGAAGTAATTCAATGACTCATATTAGCTCTTCAGCCAATTGATTATGATTATAGCAATTGTTTAAGGTTCTGAAGAAGGATGATATACATCGCAGACACAAACATTAACTCAGTCATGCAACGAAGTTATTGAAACTGTTTGATTCACTGAATCCGTACCTCGGTTTGTTTTCATCATTGCTGGTTTTCTTGATATCGCATTCAACTTCATCAGGTACAAGGTGATAAACACCCTGTAGGATGTGGCTCAGCATAGCATCAAAATCAACATCGCTACCTACAAAGAATAATACCGTTGTGATTGTTGATAAAAAATAATCATTCATTCAATAGATCAGTTCAATTTTTTTTTTTTTTTTTTTGAGGTTATTCTGAGATCTTTCTCTAGGTAATAAGGTACTTCTAAAGCAGATTACATCAACAGTTCATGAATATCTAAAAATTGATGACATTATTTCATCTATATCATAACTTACTTCGTTTTTCATTAGATGTCAAAATCGAAAGGCCTTCAAAACAATCCATTGCACGATTTTTGGGTGGTGTAAACTGTGAAGTAAACACGTGCAAGGTTAGTGTTTATACTAACAATAAGTATGCTTCTGCAGTAGACTTCTGTCATCTGTATCTTGCTCTTGCTCTAGCAATGGTATACCTGCAAGCAAAGATACTGGTTTGTTGCCTACCGATAGGCGACTGACATTTCTAGTTACTCATGCCGTCAACTCGCAAAAACTGCAGTCGAGGTAAGGATGATCAAAAATAATCGATTTTCGACTAAATCGATGCCATTTTGGAATATCGTACAAAAAAGCAATATTATTTTATTTCATTAACATTTCGATTGTGATTTAATAAGTGAAAAATAAATGAACATTTTTACCTAAAGTTTAAAAAAATTTGAAATTAACTATAGATTGTCAAAAACTTTTTCCACTATTAAGATTGTGTACGGAAATTTTTGAAACTTGTTTTCAAATACACTTTTTTAAAAAATTGTGAAACAATCGATTAATCGATTAATTTTCGCCGATTGAATCGAGTCGTGTTCGATTGTTTCTCTGAACTTGATTAATCGACGTATCGATTATTTTTGGCCGAGTGGCCATCCTTGAACCGAAGTGATGAAAGAGCGGATACATACTTCAGATATTATACAGATTCGATTTAGTTGTAATATATATAAGTCTATAGAATATATACTCCGGACAGCTCCGGATACTCCGCTCTCTCACCCTGCATTTGATTGGCGGAGAGGAAACGTATCGACCAATCAAGTGTAGAGCGAGAGAGACAGGTCTTGACTGGTATATACCTTTCTCTCTCTGCCCCTCCGCCACACTTTCTGTACATCAGTACATGCGAAGCTACCTTCAATTGTATAATTTTGCGACTGATCGTTATTTATTGTAAATTTGACAACTATTAAAGCACAGAAAACATTGTGAAATCTACTGGGTTTTTATTTTCAAACGATGTCAATGCAGTTTAAAATATGTCATGAAAACCTAGTTAGCAGCAGATGGTGTATTATCAAATAATAAGACCGTGCCATGGTGACTGAAAAGAATTCAGCGGCTTTTGAAATTCGGTGATTATTTGACTATGATACAATTAGTGCTTTCCAGAAATCAATTATGTTGACCATTCTCTGGGGCGTGCTTCCTATAATTCAAGCATATTATAAAACCTACCGAGGTTTATTCGCCCTAATTTTAATGACATTTAAGATTTTTGCATCTACAAACATGAACTTCAGTAAATTGAAACTTCAGAACAATCATTCTGAGGGCAAAGTTTTACCAAACTTTCTTTGTTCTTTGTTCAATTATAGTGGATACTTTTTCATGGCCGACACGTCAGCCGTCTTTTGCTAAATTATGTAGTACTTTCACTGTAGCTTTGGATAAACTGTGAAAGTTACCACGAGAAATTTCTACCATAGAAGAATGCTAGGTTAATTAAAATCGGATTACTTTTTTCCCATTCCAGTTGGAGCTAACCCACACACCCTGTATTCTTATTATGAGTATAGAAAAATTATATCTATTATATTTCGTAATGATTTACGTCTCATTATCAAGCGATACTAGATAACCGGGACTAACAAAACTTCACTTGACTTTTTTTATTAGTCATTAGAGGATAGAGAACATCTCGAAATTAGTTTTTTTAAACTTTGCAACGGTATTAAAGAAAAAAAATACCGCCACTAGATATTCTAATAAGAAATAAAAAGCGCACAGTATGGTGATACAAATTGAAATCTTGAAAAATATGGGTTCTGGTAAATTTCATTCGATTTTTACCTCTGGCGCGACTCCGTCAGATATAGTCGGATAGCCGAAAACTTAGAGATATCCAGGTTTTGATCAGATAAAGAAGCTCGAAAAAGATCTAACGATAAGTTGTTCCGAGACGTTTAATCTAGTTTTCCCGTGAACTCGACTTACGATATAATCAGAAATAGTAAGAAACGTAAAATCTCGAAGATATTGTGCTTTTCAACAGAAAAAATTCGGAAATCTGTGTTCTTTCCAGAAACTCTCGAGTATCTTGAAATGCCGCAAACGTTATCACAATAATTGACGATCTTGTAAATATATCTGTTGACTGAAAACATGGTATATTTTTTAAAATTTCTAAAAACAACGTTGAGAAATTGCTGATAATTTTTTTCACCAGGGATAATTCGATATCTATGTCGATAATGTGTTATGGATTATTCTTCCTGCTGGACTATTATCTTCTTTTCCGTGTCACGGAATCTGCTACAGGTGTCAGTTGCCTGCAGAGCCGCTAAGCACAAGACGAGGTTGTGAGACTGATGAGAATATTCTCCTCGCATAAGTATAAAGTAAACGACTACCGTATAGTAGATGTATAAAAAGGTAGGTATGGCGGCCATGAATCGGTTGCCTGTGCCTTTGATTCAGCAGCGACGACTTCGACTTGTCCTTTGAGTCAAGGGCGTCACCTTGCCACGCCACTGTTCTGAAATGAAACGGAAAACGGTCACCCGACTTGTGGCTCCACTTGTGACTGAAGTAGGAATGCGTCTGATCCCGCGAATGCTTTTTGCTAGATGTAGTTCCACGCGTTCGAGACGAGGTACTTATCCAACCTAAGTTGGCAGTTGACTGGAAAAGGCCAATGGGATGCTGATAAATGGTTGCCACCATTTCAAAGCTGCGTGGAACGTCTGGTGTTAAATCCGCCATTTTGAATTTTGACACTTCTAGAAAAAAATTCGAACTCATCGAGTTTTAGAGCCACTGTCTACTAGTTATTCTGTTACATGTGACTTGCGTTTTTTGGCACTGATTGACTGGCACATTTTTGTTTTTTATGGTGGAATCATGCGTGATTCCTGGCAGTTCATCCTCTGATGGCTGTTTATTGTGTCCGAGACGTACACGTCCATATCATACACTCTATATATTCTTCACGAATTTCATCCGAGTTTACAAATTTGTTCAAGCTTTCAACGTTCTGCGGCACTTTTGAAAATTTGTTTTTTTTTTTCTAGAAATTCTGCACGCATATACCGTGTATTCGAACAGTTATGACAAAGGTCTTTATTCTTAATAGAAATCGTTCGAAGGATTCTGGTAAGATATTCCGAAGGATTTCAAGAAATTATAGAGTTGCTGGACAAAGCTAAAATTCTTTTCAAACTTATTTTCTACAGAAACTCTGAAAACCTCCCACTTTTCATCTTTCGGACTCCTTTTAACCAAATCGAAGATGTGCAGTTCGGACGAATTTCTTGAAAAAGCGTATATTTTTTTGGAGCTTCCTACTTTATTAGATATTTGAAAAATTTAAGGTCTACGGTTTCTGCGTACTTTCTACGAAAATGAAACAATTTTTGCGTAACAGTTGAAATTAACTTTTCTAAAAAGCAGTTGAAAAAATCTAAACATGGAAATTTTACCTAATTATTGAAAAAATTTCACGGTGCTTTTACGAATCTGTCGAAATTAATTTTTTGTGCAGGAATTGAGGTATTACTGCAAAGTATACCTAAAAACTATTAGAACTTGTCAGACGTCTTTCAGAGACTGAAATACTGTCGGGAGTTTACATTCAGTACATTCATAGAAATGTCTGCAGATTTCCTCACTAGAAGAACAGTAAAATTTAACAGGTGATGCTACTTGAGTGGTAGATTGAAAATCGTTGTAAAAGGTCCTAAAAGGGCAGCCAAGTGACTGCATATAACGTGTAATACAATTACAGCAGCATTGCAAATCCGTGGCCTTGATTTCCAAGAACAAGTACCGCAGCAATGGTCGTAATATTACTACGGACTCATTGTCAGTGCATATGAGGCATATAAGTCCGTATCTACGTGTAAAACGAAGAACGACCTTGTCGCGAGGCCGAAACCCCTTTAACGGGACACCCTGTATACAGACAGCAAGATTTTTTTCAGCAGGTCTGAAGAATTTACCACTCGTCCAGCCAACTCGACTCCAACAGCTCGACGAACCGCGGCTACACGATATGGTCGCCCATATAAAAGATTGAAACAAGCCTTGATTGCAATGTGCGTTACCCACTCTCAGAAATATTACCACGATATTTCGATATTGCTATTCCAGCTGCATTGTCGTAGTTTTCTGCATGTAATCTTAAAGCAATCCAGAAATCCTTCAGCAATAATATCTTATGCATACGTTAAAACTTTAATCACGTTTTATGGCTTATTCAATGAATTCACTTATCGATTTTCGGATCATGTAATTGTTTCCAAAGATCAGAGAACACAATT
The DNA here is from genome assembly GCF_021901455.1 of Neodiprion lecontei. Lineage (NCBI taxonomy): Eukaryota > Metazoa > Arthropoda > Insecta > Hymenoptera > Diprionidae > Neodiprion > Neodiprion lecontei. Next base: position 12,396,394 of record NC_060261.1, read on the forward strand.
TCATGAATTCCAGGACATTTCCGAGGGCTGTAACATAAACAGTTAAGCAACTCGATCGATTTTGTAATCTATAAATCGCATTTCATGGCATACACAATTAATCGCTTATAGTGATTTCAGGATTTTTACCAAGTTTACAGAATCATAAGCCAAAATACTCAACTTTAGAAATGCCGGGACATTTCCGTGGCTTCTAATGTGAGCAATTCGACCGATTAGAAGCATTGTGACAATTCTGTAAAACAAATGATTGAATCCAAGTTTGAAGAGACTGTATTGGATGCAGTGCAGCAGGGTCTCGACGCGGGACGTAGGCTGCAGACAGATAACTCGAGCGGAGAACAGTCTACCCCCATGAAACCGGTTTCCCCTCGACTGCATCTTCTATTTTTCCGATGGACCAAAGCCGTCGGACAACTGCACTGGGCAGTGGCCAATGTCGCCTGCAGTCAAGCCGGCCCTGATGAAAAGAATTCTCGGAAATTTCTCATCATTTTTTTCGAAATATCTACGAAACATATTACCGCCCTTTTTCAAACGGTTATTATAAAAAATTTACATTATTTGTGGAAAAGTTTCAATTACTCAGAGGAATTCCGAGAAACTCTAGAGAGCTTCTGAAAAGAAGTAATATTTATCGGAACATAAATATGAAAAACCCAAAGTTGTCGTCTTTTTCGTTATTTCTACCCAAGTCGAGATCGACATAAAAATCGAACGTACTTTTGCGAATAACTCCTATGAGTTGTTCTCTTGGAACTTCTGTTCCTATTGCAAATACAATAAACTCAGAGTTTTCATCTCTGACTATTTCGAAATAGTCGTTATTAGTAAAAATTTTACCAACGTCTTTAGAAAATTCACATTCAGAACTTCAATTTGAATCATAAGTCCGAAAGAATATGTGTTCTGGTGTTTCTGCTGATATTTTGACGATATCACGTTTCCAAAAACTGGGATGGAGTTTTCGAAAGTAGACGTAATGCTTGTAAGAGAACATTTCCAATGAAACTAGCATGATGATAAGTTTTCCAAAATTTTCGATAAATATCAAGCTTTATCCATTAATCAACCGAAATTAATTTCGTGCACTTCAAAATTGAGTTATTTTTGTATATAACAAGATTCCTAGCAAATTATCAAAATTTGCTAAGGGATTTGTTAAAAAAAACTATGCAAGCCTTTATGAAATTCTCATTCTCCGTGAATTGGAGTTTTTTTTAAAAGTTGTTGGAAATGTTTTTTGCCAGGGGGCCGACGGCTGCAAGTTGGCTTCAGGACCACATCCTTTTATGATTAATAGTCGGCGATTCCCGCGCTGCGCTACTGCCCCACCGGTTGTGGATTGTAGACGACTCCAGGATGCGGAGACGCTGCAGCCACAGACGGACGGGTCCTTGATTCACCTGTTGCCTCTTGCCGCCTTCCGTCGGGCGTTGCGTCGCTCCTCGTATAGCGATAAACCAGCCTTCGGAATTAAATTCGTCTCCGCCTTCACGGCCCCTTAATTCATAGAGTATTTGTATGTATATTAACCTGATCGTAATTAAATTTTCACCATTTATTCCCGAGGGCGAAAGAAATGTTGAAGACGAATGAAAATTCGTCCTTTAGTTCTGCGCGACACGCCGATTAGTTACTTTATAAACCTATATCCGACTCCTCGTGCGAGTGAAATAGCCAGTGCTATATGAATTTGACGACGATTGGCTTTTGGTCAAAGTTTCTTTTGGAACTACTGTCGGAACTATCCCACCGGAAGGAAAAAACATTTCTGTGCAGGTGAGCATTGACACTTTTTTGATATTTTAGAGCTACATTGAAAACGTATAAATTATGATATATATCGTTATCTGGTTTAAGATTTGGCTGTAAAATTGTTATTTTTACCACCATTTTACCAACCCGAGTCTAAGGCTTATGTGTTTTTTTAATACACCTTTTCAATCAATCTAAAAATAAGATACTGTAGCTTCACGTCTGTAAATGCTATAATTAAATTCGAGTCTCATGCTTATCATGACGAAAAATTTTAACTGCAAGAGACTCTAAAATTAAATACCTCATAAAAAATTCACTGAAATTCCGTTATGCAAGAAAAAAAATTCCCATTTCAAAAGGTATATTAGACTTTTTCTCGCTCATATACCGATTTAAACAAAATCAGGCTTGAATTAAGTGCTGAGCTCTTCGGCAAAATAATGATTTGCTATTTCTAAATTGTGCGTCGGCCCACATTTGATTATACTGAAATTTTTTCGAGGCAGTTTATATTTTTTTATGTTACCTCAAATTACTTATTATGTGAAATTTCACTGGAATTCTCTAGCCTCTCTATTCACAATTTACAGAATTTCTCAGATTAATTGGGGAATTTTATAGAAATTATTCCAGTGGTTTTTATGACATTTTAGAAGAAAAAAATTAGTATGTGATATAGTACTTAGATTCTCTGTATGGATTGAAAATCGATGAATAAATTTATATATACATATTATATATGAAAAATTTTTCATAAGTAATAAATGGAAGAAATCATTCGTTGATATTTTCAATTCCATACAAATCTTACTGATTCTACGACAAAGTCATATATATATATATATATATGTAGCTACTTGACGCTTAATGAATGCTATATTATTTTTATCATCATTGAATTTATGTAGGAACATTAACTTCATATTTTTTTCAGAAATTTGTAATCAGTTTAAAGTTGCATAGTGAAAGTATTTTAATGCAACAGTGCAGAGAGATTAATAGAAAAAACTATAGTGTTAAGACTTAGAACTCCGTGAAAAATTCGTGGGTGTATAATTTCATTGCTTACGTGTACGATATGTATGTATACAATTATAAGTATGTAGTTATAAGTAAGGATATTGGGATAAAGGGGCAAATATTTGGTAATAACGAGTCTCGTTCCAATCGCCCTTATTTTCGCGATGAAATGGAGTGCATACAGCAAGGGTATGTGCAAATAATCTACTTAAACTTTGCCAGACAGTGTATCCCGCAGTCGCAGACGCAGAACCTCGGTCAAGGTCGCACATTGTTTCACGTTTTAATGCCTTTCTACCCGACGCGATTCGTTATACTTATATCCTACAGTCAATCGCTTGCATTCGTTCCCTTCTGCCCGTTTTGTGCAAGGTAATTTGGATATATTTTTCACAGGATGATTCTAAAATATATAATTCGCTGCAATTTGTCACTCATTAATTCTTCAACATTAATACAATATACTGATTTTCCTGATCTGAATGATAAGGAATTACTACATTTCCATTGTTGTATACGTTTTGATCCTTCTTTTTCTGTTTTTCTTTAAATATTTGTTTAATAATACAGAGTGGTCGGTAATATAGTCCGCATTGTTAATAGTAATGCGCCACCATTACAGAATAGATTCTTTACACTTGAGTCGTAAATGGACAAAACTTTTCTTAAGGTGTTAAAAAAAAATATGCAAATATGGCATCGAATGATAGAAGGTTTGCTGCGCGGTTGACGGCTCGCATTTAATCGCAAAAGTCATCGCATAATTTAGCTAAAACCGAGGCTGAGCCGATCAGCTGATCACTTAGGGCGACGCCATATTGTTTTCACCCACCCATACTTTGGATCTCAATATCGAGCACATAAATAAGTATTATTATCATTTTTCATAGTTTTGACGGTCTACGAGAGCTGTGAGCCTGATCTGAAACTTACTTCCTGCTACACGTGTAATCGGCGAGTGTGCCAAGATCTGGTAACTCCACCACCGTTGGCAGACATTGAATCGCCAATGGGATGCGAGTTTCCATTCCTAGGCACTTTGATCAACTATTAACACGTACGTGGAATGAGAAAGTACAATAGACGGTAACGACATTTGTTTGCAAGTAAATCACGTCACGCATATCAGTACACATAGGGATGACAAATTGATAATATTATGCTGTATAATGAAATAAATCGATTTGGAACATTTTCAAAACTTGTATGTATGTATGTATTTGTATAACCCGCCTATCATCATCAATCACTATTTTTGAATAGTTTCCGGTTGAGTTTCGTTTGAAACATTAAAACTTTTTAAAGAGAATTGAGCAACGAATACGCTGAATCCATGCCGGAAATTTTGTAGGGGTGTTCTCACTCTCAAAATAAAATTTAAATAATATAAGTTTTCACAACAATTTTCACGGTATTGGCAACCCGAGTATTTCAAACTGAAAGTGCATGTCAGGCACTTTGAAATGATGAGTCCAGTCTGTTGGAAAAATGAAACCAAAGATGTCGTCAACATTTGAAGAAGTAGAGATTTCAGATATTTTTAACTCAACGCCGTCGAAGTTCCGACATACCGAAGTCAAGACAAAGAGGAAAATGGTAAGACCACGAACGCATACACGAAGGGAAAGGGTTATTTCAGTCAAGTGACATTCGTTTTATTCAACTAAATGCTATAGTCAAATGTAGCGAACACAATACTTAACCAAATCAACAAAATACTTTTGTCGGACGAAATACTTGTTGACAACTTAATATAGAATTGAACCAAGCCTTTGAATGATCATGCTGACTATTAATTTATTCAAGATAACACGGCACGAGTGCCTTGCAATAATGTGAATTTTGTTTCAAGAAAATCTGTAAATTGATATGACTAAAAATTTAATTGAACGCACCTCAATTAAAATTATGAAGTTGTTGTATCAAAAAGAATTAAGCTTGTTCTAATTTATATTTTGTTGAGTCAAGAGTTCAATGGTTGAAAAAGATAACGTAATTTGTTGTTACAAAAATCTTTTGCATAGACTGAAATATTACTCATTCAGCGCACAAAACGTATTCGTCGAATGAACTCATTGATAATTTTGTGACTTGATACCCGTTTATTGAATGGGTCAAACCCGACAATTTGTTATATATGTAGAAGGATAAATTGAACATGTGTTAATAATTTTTGTTCATTTGTCGTCAATATCAATATCGATGCCTCGAAACTATTATGCTTGCTTCGTTTGCAATACGGCTAATGAAGAATTTTATATTATGTTATCCACATCTCATTTCTTAGACGGCTACCTAGTTTTACAAATATCTCAAACTATATCCGTAGTGAGAGAGTTTACCGCCTAGTGGCCGTTTATAGTACTAGTATACTGAGGTTTACGATGACTATATTCTCTATTTATTTCAAAGCATGTGGTGTTTCTTTGGTCTGTAAACAAATTGGTGCAAGTGATTCAACCAGTTACGCCAAACAAGCTCCGGTTAAATCAACAAATTATGACATTCAATTAATGTAAAATTTTTGTTGGGTAGGTTCATGTACTTATTTTATTTGAAGTGCCTAATCTTTTCTGTCAACAAACATGCGAGCCAGAGAAACAATACATAAACTTCAAATGAAATGATATTTAGTTGACTCAATTTCGGAAACACATTAAAAGGTTCACACCTTCGATTTTTGGAGCCTGAAGTCTGTGCGCAAAGAACATAATTTCCGAACAGTGTGGTAAAACAACATTGGCGCATGCGCACAACTGAAATTCTCGATCTTACATAGTAAACCTTACTTTGATGTATGCGTATTTGAAGTAACTTAATTTTACGCATTGCCTTAAGCGTAAGTTGCCTAAATACAATTTCACGTGCTGTCAGTGGCACTTTCGTTGCTTCTTAAATGATACTTTTCTTCAGGAAGATGTTGGAAAAAATACTGTGTATCATACATACGGATGGGTGATACCTGATCCACAGAGTTCCAGCCTAGTGTGATAATAATGCTCACCTTGGCTCATGCTGCAACTTCACACTTGGCAAAAAATAAGTCATTGTACAGAGTGAATTCTTTGACAGCATGATCCGTTGTTTGCTAAAATTTAACGCATAAGCGCCCCAATCCGAGCGCGGCCGTTTGCCTGGGCAACCGTCATAAATTTAGACGACAGCTCGTCGCGATCGAAAAATTTTTACGGCGTCCGTCTTAAGCACAACTGTGAAAATTTTTTTGGTTCGATTTATCGCCGGCGGTTTGTCGCCCTGGAAACAGCTGCTGTGAGATTGTATGCGTGAGCATTAAATTTTATCTGACGACAAATCATGCAATCGTTAGGAATTCGCTCTGTATACGACTTAGTGTTCAGTAGTTGCCTGTTTGCCGGGATCGTGGTCGGAATGGTATTTGCAATATGGCATCGGCAGTAAAAATCAGCTTACAGATTGAGGTTAACTTCATGAATACCGTAACGAATACAGTCACAGAAAACGTGAAAGCTGTTGGACTGTCATTTTGTGACATTTAGTCAGTGTATGGTAAAATATCCAATAAAAAACCACGTTGATAATTCATAGACTTAATAAGCCTATATTATAATTAAATGTGCCAGCTATAACAGTTAGTGTTACGTGCTCTCTGGCGCCAGATGGCGTCTTATGAATTTAAAAATACCAATATTGTCACAAGGTAAGAATGCAAATATGTGCAACACCTCGAAATTTCATTTGGAATGTGAAGCGAAAATTTGTAAATTTTGGCAGAGCCATAACCTGGCTTTCACCTTCCACTTGATAATAAGAGCAAGAAATAGAAATTTTCAAAATCGAGCTAATGAAAAGTATTTAAATTCAAGCAACGCCATCTGTTGTCTAATCTGCTTAATCAATTCTCAATGTCATTTTGAAGTTGAAAGCCTTACTCAGATTTGAAAATTCTATCCCAGCATTCTAAGACCAATAATTAGAATTAGTGCTGTGCTTACTGTGCTTGTGTTACAAGCCATGAGAATTCTGTTTCAACATTTCGCTAAACTCTCTCTCGGTGCAGTGTTAACTGTAACCAATGTAGTAAGTATACATAACGAAAAAATGGTACCTAACTGATATTACTATTTTATTCTAGGAGTGAGGTGTCATTTACACGAACTTTGACCATCACTTCATCTACATTGGATTCAGTTTACTTAAATTCACAAAATATACACATCACAATTCTCACTGAAGTTACATTTTCCGTGGTTTAACTTTCCTTTTATTAATGTTCATTATTTGCTCAACGATGATATCATCAGCTCTTGGATCAACGGGAACAGTTTGAACCGGCGATCTAGAAATTGGCACAGGTTTGGTCCAATTTTCAACTAACGTGGTGAGATTGTTCCACAATTTTTCACGATTCAAAAAAGCCAGTGCTACCAGCATAATCAATGGCAATGCCACTACAGAGGTTTGATTCACATCACCTTGGTCGACTTTTCTTTCAGCATGGAATGATAACTTCACGTGTTTGAAGGATGAATTCGCTTCAAAATATATTGGTATGGTCTTGTATTTATGCAGTGTCTGTGACAACGACGATTCTAACTGTACAAAGTATTTCTTGTTGTCAGCTTGCAATGGGGGGAAATGAATGAGAAATCCTGCACTGTAACTATTTCCCAATTTCGATGCATGTTGAGTGTCCAATTTCACAACGTGTATCGGTGAATCAGGTATGTCTTCTCTGCACAGCTTCACCCTCAGCGTTCGATAGTGTTCCGGGTGAGCAGCGTCAATGTGAACCGAAAGATCCGTCCGCAAAATTGGATGGAAAGCAATCAGACGTATGCCATGGATGTCTTCTGTAGCTTGAACGGCCACAGAGCTTGGCGTGGCTCTCTGGACGTGAAGATTTGCTTCCACATTGGGCTTCAAACGAATCGCATAAATACACTAGAAATAAAAAACGGCATTTGCTTAGCAACGATCTTCTGTTATCGGTGTGGCCACTCGATTTATATTTTATAAATCACTGACTTTTCTGAACTTTCCAGACAGAAATTACGCTTTTATCATTTATTCTTACTTCCACATGTCGCATTTTGCAACACTTATTTTTTACTTTTAAAAACGTTGAAATTGAACAGTTCATCAATAGAAAGCAGAAGTTCTAAGTACTAGCAGATACAAATTTTTGGTTCAGCAGTTAGGAAGACAGTAAAACCTGTTAAAATAATCTCGCGCAGTAGTACTTCTGCCAGCGACAGTGTCAGTGAACGGATATAATTTAAAAAAAAAAAAAAAACATCACTAATATTTATTAGTAATGGATTAATAATTCAAGAGAAGGTTTTATAATTAGAAACAAGTGACCATCCTGCACTGTTACAGTCGAGATTAGAGGCAAGACACTTACAGAAGGTTGAAGACCCCTGATCCGAAACTTTCCATTCTCCTCAGTTGTTGCTTCTTCCTGGTACGAGGCGCAGTCCGTCTGCCCAACAGCTTCGACCAGCAAGCCTTGTTCTGGTTGTCCGTTCAAAGAGGTTACAACTCCATAGGCACTAAATGCAACTCTGTTACCAGACAATTCAACTTTGACAGTTGCTCCTTCTGCCACATTAATCATCTTCGACGGAGGATCAAATCGATATTCTTTCATCATTGGCCGCAGGTAATATTCACCAGGAGACAATGAATTGAATACTAATTGTCCCTCTTCGCCTGTTATACTATTTTTACGATAATTTTGTCCCCCAGATAACGATAACAGCACACCCTGAAAATTTGCAAGCCAAAGAACCTTTTATGAATGAGATTTTTTAAGTGCCAATCAATTAAAGTTCAACAATTCTTTTGTGATTATTCGAGAAAGATTACTTAATCGTAAATGACTCTACAAATTGGTTTGAAAATTATGCTAAAAAGCTTTGAAATTGAATATTTCAGCAAAATTTCACTGAAATTCTAGGATTCGTTCTGAAAATCCTCAGTTCAAAGATTTTTTCATAGAAGAATTTGCAGCAGCGATAGCAATAAGAAATGTCTAAATATATTTTTAATAACGAACAATAGGCTTTGAATGATAGAGGATAAACTTTAGTTACAAAAACTTATTTTACCTGCAATGGCTGATGGTCGGCTTGATCTGAGACAAACACAATCACCTCAGCGAGTTTATGGGCCATGAATTTGCCACTTGCATCAGGTCCTGTAATAATATAGCCGTCTTTTTCTGCAGTAACGCTAGAAAATTAATCAAAAACAAGAATCAGTTATCAAATGAATGATTCGTTTATTAAGTTGTACTCGATTTTCCTTCAAAGGTTTTTTGGACCCAGTTTAGGGGTAAATACTTCCATTGGACATGCGTAATACTTCCGTGAAATTTTCTTTACCTGTAATCAACTTTTCCGTCAAGAGGACCAACTCTGTAATTTCCATCCGATTGTGTAACCAGCGTTTGAACTGGCGCAGTTTTGTCTTTACCAAATATTTGAATTTTCACTCCGTCCAGCGGTGGTAGAATACTGCCACTTATTACCTAGTAAGTCACTAACAAGTATTATTTATAATCTTGAATATGGGACATTATCTTTAAAATCAGATAAAATTTGGTCATATTTTTTATATGCTTCACTTGTGTTTTAATTTCATTTTGCTTATCAAAATGGATCATTCATGACTTTTTTTTAAATTGGCATGACAAATCGTGCCTGAATTATGAATTTTCGAAAAATTCCTATTTAAAGAGATATTGGAAAAATTCGAGGCATGTTTAGGGCCTTGCAAAATTTAAAGTCTTATCGGATTTCAAAAGTAATTCATATCAATTCATCACCATACAGTGGTGATAAAAAAAAAATCTTACCTTTCCCATGTCACCAATAAATGAAGCAACATTATCCCTGCAATCGTTTTCTCCAGTAACAATTAAAGACGAGGGGCTGAACAGGAGAATTTCCGACAAGGGTGTCACGATGTATTCATTATCAGTATTTGCGTTGAATTCAAATTCATACTTATAACTGTTTCCTTCTTTAACATAGTTTAAAGGTCCTAGACTGTAAGAAAATTGATACTGTCATGTAAAAAAAAAGTAATGTAGGATTTTGGAAAAACGGCGACAGCGCCACGAGCGAGTGCGAATGGTGTGTGTGTGTGCGAGAGTGCGTGTTTGAAAAGATCGCCGCCAGAGAGCGCGCGAGAGCCACGAGGCAGTTGACACGAGGCAGTCGAAGAGTAAAGTCGACGTCGCGAAATTAGCATCGTAAGATTCTTTGTTCAATTCAATAAAGTATTTTCCTCTTTTTTCATCAACCCCATGAATTCGTCATTACCCGCGCGTATGTTCCAATAACACCAGGAACAGAAATTAATCCCATAGTAATGGCAGTTATTATTCGAAATAGAGAACCAATCAAGGTGGTAGAACCCGGATGTTTCAGTTTACTATCACTTATACGTATTATACATTTTAATCCAATTTTTTACATCCAACGTTCTGCAAATTTGTGTAGGAAAAGTTAGGGAATGTGAATAAGAAGTTGATATGTAACATGAAACTCACATCAACGGATCTTCAGCATGCTCGATTTTCACCTTGAGCCCATCCACTACGTCTGTGCTAATGATGTTCCCCTTGTGACTGTGCTCTGTCGATGACAATATAACAGGAGCCAAGCTGTTCGTATCCCAAGTGTATTCGGATCTTGGATAAACGTGACAACTTTTTGGTACAAACCGGTATTCACCAGGTGCCGATGTACAATGCCTTGTACTTCCCTTAGAAAGTTTTAATAAAACTTTCTGTGAACTCTTCAAGTCAGAAAACTCGACAGCGGTATCGTGCGAAGAGATGAAAGTTATTGAAAAGCCGATCTGCTTGAATGTTGGCACCTCAGCGAATTCAGAGGTTACAAAAATTCTCTGGCTTGGATTTTCCCAACAGAATACATCAGTGTCTATCAATACTTCGTACTGACCAGGCAAGATGTTCGAGAATTTGTATTTTCTATCTAAAAATCAGATGAAAAGCCATTTCCTAATATTAATCATATTTAGCTATGTTGGTACAAGCAGTCTATTATTTCATGGGTATGTTACATACGCGATTGGACGTATGATAAATTCACTTGCGTTTATGCAATTCAGGATGCATTTTACTGATCGATACTCGTCTTGTGGTTCATGTTAATTGCAAACAGAGAAAACTCAGTAAATTGTAAACTATAAAGCAAATGTTGATCGGTACAATGTACTATTAGTTGTCAAAATGCCGAAATGCACACCGATTCCAGTTAAATGTACTCTGAACTGCACGAATGAAGGCGAGCTTATCTTTTTTTTTAAATCGGCCATGTAACATTTTCATGAAACAACCCAATGGATTGTCAATTTTGACGTTTGAACATTACATTCCATCTTACCTTTGGTTTGTATGGTCTTAACAGTGGCTCCATCGAGAATTTTGAGAGTAACAGATGCTTGACTGCAGTCCGAATCCCGCAAACACTCAACTTTTCCCATCAGCGTGGCTTTCAATTGCAAAAAATCGAGGTTTCTTATTGGTTCAGATGAAACATCAATCTCATGTTGCAAAGGATAGAATCTAATGAATAAGAATTTTAAATATAATTATCGGATACCGTAATTTTACGGCTCTTGACTTATAATACATACTGTAGTCCTTTTGCCTTCTCATCGTTGCTAACAAAAACACTCAATTGATATTTGCCACGGGCAAGATATAAGCAAAATTCTCCTGTCTTAGGATCAGTTTCAATTTCACTGTGGAATGTGGAAGCAACTTTTTGTACAGCAACCTTCCGATGATGCAACGTATCTTTGGCCGACAAAGTCACCCTCCCACAAACTTTGTAAGACGAAGGCGCTGACGGCGGTAATTCTGTAGAGTTTGGTGATATCTTCACATTTTTCTCCTCGAATTGTACATCATCTAGAAAAAACCAATTGCTAACACGCGTGATGACTAAACAGTGAAATATTAGGTTAGTGGTTTATAGGTACCTGCTTCAATTTTGAATGAATACTGTCCAGCCTTCATGTTGTCAACTCTGTAAGAGCCATCCTTGTTTGTTATTGCAGCGAGTTTTTTGTTTAAGTAAATTTTAGCCCCCTCTAATCCGCCACCTTGCATTGACGCATATACAGCCCCACTTATCGTGAAACCAGTTATCTTAAAGTCTTGAGGGAGAATCAGGCTCTCGTGGTGAACTTTGAAAGCTAATTCCATCGGCTGAACATCAAACTTTGTTTGAGCACCAGCATAGTGTGGCACAAGACGATACTCTCCAGGGGCAAGAGAAGAAAAAGTGAAACGCCCAGTTTTGTCGGAGAGAACATGGCATAGCGGTTTGCTAGATTCAAACCCTTTAATTGGTGTGGTTTCGCAGTTTCTCGCTTGTCCATTCTGTTCAACAGAGATGAGTCAGGATGAGGATTTTTTTTCATTTTATGGAAAAACCTTACCAAACAAATAAATGATGCGTTAATAATTACATAATATATTCAATATTCGTTCTACGTACCCCAAACAGAATAAAAGACACTCCTTTCATTGGTTCATCTTCACTGGTAACTCGTCCACTTACATCGTACCCGGCGACTACTAAGCTATTATCAGTCAGTTCTGTATTTCCCTCTCTAACAGTAACATCAAGTTTGGATTTCTCAATTATCCACCTTCAAAATTAAAAGCACATCAAGAACATAGTAGAGTTTAGCTGATATTCAATTGTTTTTGAATACACATCGATAGAACTTACCTTGGATGCGATGCTATGAGAACATACTTGCCGGGTTGAATTGGTGTGAAGTAAAATGTACCTCCATGAGCAGTTATTGTTGTGTCAACCGGAGATTCTCTGTTTTTGTCTGTGTATAAAGAGACTGTGACTCCCTTCGGTCCAGAACTAGTGCCATGGCTTGTAACCTAGTTATGTATTAGTATATTATGAAAAAGATGAATTTTTTTCGAAAACATGCCCAAAAATCAAAACTATTCTGCTAATGGGTAACTGAGTTTATTGGCTATTGATTCAATAAGTGACGCATGTTTATTTAAAGATCGAACCTTTCCTGTGATTCCGAAGCCTTTGAAAGTGAAGTTTATGTCTTTTCCTGAGCTACACAAATCTGTAGAGCCGTCAACATGCAGAGTGACTGACGTTGGTTCAAAACTCCATCCTCTCGGTGGCTCAACCTAAAATAGCACAAGAAAAGGTGGTTATCATGTCTCTCATCATATCGACCTACACTGCAATTTGAGCACTCACCTTCAGTACGTATTCCCCTTTATCGTACAGAGGTAAAAAGTAGTACCCATTATTTGGAGCACATTCTGTTTCATCTTTCAGGCTTCCAGCCTTGGTATACCTAAGTTTTCAAACCATGATGTAGTAGATTCATAAATTAGGTTAGGTTAAGTCAGGGCTAGATTAGGTTAGGGTTGATGATTGGAATTGAAAATTAGTGCCAGGTGTGTCACAGACTTGAATACTTACAATTTTATGTGAACTTTGGCAAAATCAATGGGCACGTGACTTTTGATAAATCCGCCACATCCCAAAATATCTTCGGCAAAAGTTTCTGATACTGATAAATACAAATTGAATAATAAAATGATTAAGTTCCTAAGGCACAGAGTCATCTTTGCCCCTCTCTGCGCTCGTGTTCTCGCAATTATGTCAACTGACTGGTGATTGTATAGGTATGTAAGACCGTGATGTCGGCAATACAAAAGTCTATCATCAAATAATTCGTCATAATAAAAATGTCCGCAGCGCTCTACTCGTGGCCGCGAGACGAAGCATCGAACGGATCCAAAGGAAATAACGTAGTGCAGACTACAGTACATACATATCGAACATGCCCCACAGCACGGTCTTTTACACAGGTCTGGCGACTCGGCCCGTTTTATGGTGGCGGGGGTGTCCCGCTTAACGGGCTCTTTTTCAATAGTTTGTTCTATTACCGCGTGAGTCGTTGCGATCGAAGATCATTGAATTGCATGCGCCCTTCATACACTTGTGTGAGGCTGTGTGAGGTTCATTAGCAAAACCCTTTTCAACATGCGACTCTAGCGGTAAATGTGAGAACTATGGAAAACAGGCCCGTAAAGCGGGACACCCTCTCCACTAGAGTTCAAGGTATAGAAGGCCGTGTCCCACAGTTCACGTGTCGTCCATGTTGTTATTAAACAAACGAGCTATCCAAGTCTTGATCCATACGTTTTGATATATTTACTTGAGTGAAAACTTTATAAACGAAAACACAATTTTTTTTGGTGATCAGTACTCTTAAATTGATATACCCACGCAATCACAGATATGGATGCCAATACTGAGATACGTAAATTGAGGCCTGCAGAGCTGTATAAACTTGGTAGAATATTGACTGCCTCTGATTCATGGAAAATGTTGATGGCGATTGTGCCCAAGGAAGGAACTGAAAATGTTCCAAAATTCAGTACCGAACACTTTGAGTGAGTTACATACATTGAATATAAATTTAAAATATTTCTAGTACAAATAGGAATATTTACCATTTTTTTAATGCTCGTCAGACTGATTGAACAGGCCAGTCGCCAACAACGAAAATCAGCGGCAGAAATATTTTTAGAAGAATGGAGCACAATGGGAAAACGTAGGCCAACTTTGCAGTCCACTTTGACTCTTCTCGTCAAGGCTCAATTGTTTAAAGCTGCAGATTATATTGCAGTTGATTTATTGCATGGTAAGAAAGTTGTCTATGTGCAATTTTATGAAGAATTTACACACCGTGACCGGTTTTTCAGTAATTTTTACAAACTTTTTAGATTAAATATTTTACACACAATGTCAAATGTGTTGGCTAAAACCATATCCGAAATCAAAGGTACAAACTTAGTAATTAGTGCAATGTGGTTCATCATTTTCAGGCCAACCTCCGCAAAGACCGTTGAGTGGCCCAGCTGCTCCAGTGATTATTTCTGATGAAGAAATTGAAATGTTGTTGAATGAGACAGCTTCGGAGCACGATGAAAAGCTAACGTGTCGAATTTCGGAGCCACCAGAAAATTTGGATGTAATCTTGGACGGAATGAGTTATCCTAGTGAACTTTCTTATCAAAATTCAACAGAATCAAAAGTCTTGGTTACCGAAACTTTAAAGAATTCTGATTTAATGCAATTTAGTGTAAGCAGTACAAAGTTGTGTAAAAATAGCCATCAAAATCTTAATGTGGACCCGGAGTCCAATTTAATTCAATTCAGTAGCAATAGTGTTCATGATAGTACAAATAGTTCTCTGTCTATACTCAAACAAGTTCAAGAACGAAGCTCCGTGAAACATGGGCATAAAGATTTTCGCGCACCAAATAACGGTGTCGAATCATCATATGATGGCGCTAATGAGTTTACTACTGTCAGTGATTATGATCAGCTTGAATTGAAGTCTAGCGAATTGCCGGCAGTTGTGGCAAACCTTGGTAACGGCATTCGAACCATGTACAGCGAATTAGATTCTAGCGAATTGCCACAAGTTGTCGCCGAAATTGGTAAACGAGAATCACCGAATCCAACCGAATTGCCGGCCAAACTTCAGTCATTTGGAGAAAACACTGACGTTTCAACTTCTTCGACATCATCAGATTCGTCGTCATCAAATTCTGACACTAATGCCATGAATACATATGACAATTACAGTAATGACAATATACCGATTTGTGTAAACGCTCTTCTCGGAAGCTCGGAAAATTATGAACTGGTAACAGCAGAATTGCCGCAAATAGTAGCAGACTTGGGACGGGATCAACAATTCAGTTTTACCGATTCAAAATCTGGATGAAAATCTGCCGAAATTACCAACGGTATTAACCAATAGGCGTCTAAGTTATTGGATAAACAATATGTTCAATAAATTGTGAACAGAATAAAAATTGTCTTCCAATGTCATGAGTTTCATCCCGACTGAATGTTTGCAAAGAAATGTGTTGCAACATTGCGTGCTTTTCTAAACTATGTAAATAGTATAACTGTATTGATACTGTAAATATTAAAAATATATCTTTTTGGAAGTAGTTACATGTGTAAATGTTCATTTATTGCGCGTAATTTGTAAGCTCTGAAAAATATAATTGATTACGTCAAGTATTAATAGAGATCGACGATCGCCGATCGCGCCAAGTTCATTAGCATGAGCCGACACACTATCTTTTATCTGCCGAAAATGTCATCATATATATTTCTGCTCTCACGATAAAATTCGCCATTTGACAAGTTTTATACGTTTATAGATTTTGAGCGCTTTCATTAAGCCTTATATCAATACGATCAATGCACAGAGAGCCGGAATATACCACCTGTCGTATTTCCAACAAGGTCAAAATAGTCAGTTCGATCAAGAATTTTCAACGACCGTCAACGATTTAACGACTTGATGTACGAAATACTAGTGGTCCTTAACTTTTAGACTGCCGAGATTTTGAGAGCTTTATTCCTCTCAGAAAGTCTCAAAATGTTTTGTCTGTAACTCATATCTAACATATATGTAAAATTCCAATCACAGACGGAGACTAGATTTTTCGGCAGTCCAAAGGTTAATAAGATTGTTTTTAAATTTTCATGCTCCCAGGGCCTTAAACGCTTTCAAAAAAATAAAAAAAATTCCCAAAAAATTAAGCTGTCCACATCAACTCTAAGATAGTCCGCTTTATGGTCAAAGTAGCTTATGGAAATAACATGGGAAAAACTTTTTTCTCAGTATATATTTTATCGTAAAAGTAATAATGTTCCAAAAAATCTGTAACTGCGAGTTTTTAGTGGGCATTAGTGCTATTATCTGAAAAAAATACACATCCCAGGCAATCTCGACGAATTGCACATCCTCAAAATCTGACTTTTTTTATTTAGAAGAAGTGCATTTCATCTATATTGCCTGGTACGATAATGTGTATTTTTTTCAGATAGCCACACTAATACTCACTAAACTCTCGCACTTACAGATTTTTTGGAACATTATTACTCTCACAATAAAATATATACTGAGAAAAAAGTTTTTCCAATGTTATTGACATAAGATACTTCGATCACACAACAGACTATCTTAGAGTTATCATAGAGAAATTAATTTTTTGTATAAATTTGCACGAAATGTCCCAATTTGCCTGAAAATCGTAGAAATCATTTCCACCAGGGTGACAGTCATACAATGTATTTATTGTTACAAGATGGAGTCATCAATCTGAAAATTCCATTGTCGAAAGACGGGGGGGGGGGGGGGGGGGGGGGTTATAAAATACATTCCCTTTTAGTAATTTACTTTGCTAGAAAAATTTTCTTCAAATAAAATTTGGCGAATACTAATTTAAAATTGTTTATTTTTCTCACAGGAGAGGTGTAATTGTCCCGTTGTATTCCTATAATTTGTGAAGAAATTAGAAGTTTCTAAATTTAGGAAAGTGAAAATTTCGGTCATTGTTCTTTTTCTTATTGCATTGTTAGATGCAACTTGATTTATTGCGTTTCTCTCGTTTCAACACAATTTTTTTTATCAGATGTCCCATGTACCCTACAATAATGTCATCAATCGAATGATTTGAGTGCAATATTATTTTTGCGAGAGAAAAAGGACGGTATGGTTATATGTATATAAAATTGACCCTCCACTAGATAAAGAGTCAATGCACTGACCAAAACACTCTGAATTCTGTACATGCAATACATATCAGATGTTGTCAGTGCGATTGAGATTGCATGGAGCATATTTGAAAGTATTGGTTTGGCGTCTCGGTCGATAAGGCGACGCGTGCGCCGATCTTCGGGAAAACTGGAGTAGGTCCTATTCTGTCAGTGCGTCAACAACTTATTGTCTCGTTCTGAAGGGTAAGTAGGCATTTTTTAGAGGTCAGACACAGTGTTTTCGCTTAGGTGATTTAAAGGGAAAAAAAAAATAAAAATGACAATTACCGCTCGCAAACTTATTTTATTGCATTTTGTACAATTACTTGAAGTAAGATTTGGTTTATTATTGCGCATGAAGGTGCGTTCAATACCCGCACCCTTGATGTATGTTCCGAAACGTGAATTTAATATTTTTAAACCTTCGTTTACAATAATAGTGTAATATGCTAACATCCGTGGTGAGAATTATATTTAGAGCCTTATAAACACTTCTACGAATTTAATCGGAATGTGAAATCGCACAAATCCTCAGTTTTTTCTTAAAAACTGCTCACGAAATACAAAAATTTGTGGTAACTATTTAAAAATAACGCAATTTCGGTACATTTGTGAAAAGACATTGAAATTTTTTGAAAACACCGGTTTCATTTTCGTAATTCTAGTTTTATTGAAAATATTCATTTATAGGTATTTTCATATTTTGCCAGCTACACTTCAGAAAATCCAATTTAAACTGAAGAAAAATTCTAATTTCTCTCAATCGATTCCTAATTTTCCATAACGCGATTCCGTCACAAAATACGGATAAACACCAGAACCTAGATTTTTGAAGCTGCGCGACATAAGTAGTAATTCTTAAAAAATACGACATTTCTCTAGGCATTGATTCGATTTACACCTCTAGCGCGACTAGGTGAAAAATAGTTAGGAAGGTTAAAATTCGGAGTTTTTCATATTTCCAGCAGAAAACCAAATTCCGAAAGAATATGAATTCTTTTTAGAAATCCCTTAGAATTTCACGGAGTCTCCCTCAGACATTATCACAACAGTTCAAATTTCTTCAGAAATAATGCTGAATTTGTCTCATACACGTCAGCGAACGTGGTGTACGTATATCTGAGAAATTTCTAATCGTATTATTTTTACCAAGGAAGAGCTGGTCAGGTTGGATTTATTGATTAAGATCACTTCGAAGCTCCCGCTAGTTTCTCTTCCGTTGTAATTCAACGTGTTTTTTCTGTTTTGCAGAAAATAGTGATGAACAACACGAGCTGCACCGTGTGTAAACTGGGTCCACCACCAGACATGATATTACGCCTCCCACCGCCGCCGATTCCAGCATTTCTTCAACGTAATTCTGACATCTCATCATTTTATTTAAATTCCGAAGTTCAATCGTTCGCCACGCATTTGAACGACAGTCCTTGCAAACATTTTTGCGATTGGAGGTCGGAAGGTGTTCAGTACATTGAACTCCCGCAACAAGGTGCATACGTATTGAAATATGTATTGTGGAATTACATCTTATAATTAATTCGAAAAAAAAAAAACAATTCGATACAAAGCTTAATATTTTTATAATCACTGAGAATGTGAATCAGCCAATATCATCGCTAAAGGTTTTTCACTACCAGATATAGGAAGAATTTGTTTTAACGCAAAGAAGATTCACTTTTTCGACGAAGATTTCAAAGTCCTCCCCAAAAACTATGCATTCATTCCTTTGGTATAAAAATTACTCATTGGTCACTATACTTTGCAACTTTTAAACGGAGTATTTAACTGCAAAAAATTTTCGAAATTTAATCAACATGGATTCTTTAGTACTGAATTGTATATTATACTTGAATTAATGTTACTAATTTGAAAAGTTTTCAGCAAACTGATTTCACCTTGCAATTGTGCAATCTTATTTTAATAAAAAAAAAGCTACTCGTTGCCGATGAATAGTTGTAACAATTTTCAGGAACAGTTTTCGACGATACCTGGCTACTCGTCCTTATGTCGTCCTGTGTGGGAGTCATATTCGTCGGTATAATCCTTGCCGTACTACTTCTCAAGTGCAAGTCGTAAGTAAACCGATACAGATCTATACCATCTGCATACCCGTATAATAAATTGGCACGCTATTTATTACTTGCTATAAATGTGAAACAAAACAGCTTCACTGATAAAATGTTCGACATATCATAACATAGAATTGGATCCGTCATTTTGAATTTCGAATAATGCTGAGGTCAAATTCAAATTCAGTAATGTATAATTTAATAAAATATAATACTCTAAAAGCACAGAAGGCCACGCTTTCAGTTACTGCATTATCGTAATTCAAGTTGCTTCGGCACAGACCGATATATTCACAAAATGAAGGTCCAACAGATTGCACGACATTTTCTGTTGAGTGATATTTGTGAAATTCACCTAAAACGATCAGTTCTTTAACACTCACGACGCTATATTGCTTTAGCCCGCATTACGGATACTAATCTTTTCAGACGTTTTTATGCGTTAAATCTACGAAGATACAGTAAATATAATATTATACACGCAGATATCGCAATATAATATACACACCCATATGTACGTAATGAAAACTCTTTCGTAAGTTAAGTCACGATGAATAATATGCACACGCAGAACTAGCGGAGGTAAGACCGGTGTCTCGTCAATACCTGTGGCAACTTCGACTGTACAGGCCAAGTTGGGGAGGATTCCAAACGAGGCAGTTCTTTATCCCTGTGCGGCAGACACCCTGCAGGACAGCCGAGTGATGTGGGCGACATTAACCCCCCGCGGAACGACGCGCCATTACTTAGAAGATCATCATTACGAAACCATAAACAACACGCGATTTCCAAAGCGCACTATTGCCGCTTCCCCAACTGAGCACGTAAGAATTTCAACCTTTTTCCGTTTACGTTGCATGTGCTTTACCTTTTCTGTCTCTACATTCGAGTCTGACCTGAGAATCTTGAGATTATAAATGGCGGATCTTTTATCGTGGAAAATCGTTACAGTCTAAATAATTCGAAACACACCAAATATTTTTCTTACAACACCTGCTTGGGAAGTTTGATTTTCAAAGCCTGTGGAGCGTGCCCAATTTCCAAACAGTGGGTTATAACGACGTTGGCGTATGCGCATAATCGAAATGCGCAACCTTACTTACTAGGGTTTTCTTTGGCGCATGCGCATTTTCAAATAACTCAATTTTAAACACTGTCAGTGGCACCTTCGGTGCTTTTCAAATCAAACTTTTCTTCACAGGTATTGGAAAAAATGGCGTGTATCACACATATGTAGATAGGCGACATCTGACCTGTGTGATTACAGCGCTTGTCTTGACTTTTGCTGTGTTCACACTAGTAATGGAAGGTGGGGCAAGACCGGCCACCATAAAATTATAGGTCAACTGGCATTTGCGCGTCCAGACGAGTAATACAAAACAGTATGAAACGTAGCTCAGTTGACAGTGATAAACAATCAGGAGGGTAGAGCGAAATTGGCCACCCAGGAAAATAAATGGACAAATTGCATTTTTGCGTGAAGGTGAGTAAGATCCGACGAAAACAACTTGTCTTCGCTAAGAATCGATAAAATACTAGCTCGGCGCATTCCAAAAAAATCGCATTTCGGTCATTCTGTGCGGCAGTACGTGAGAAAGAAACTTTTTCTTATAAGTTCACTTACGGGTCGGTTTAAGATGATATTTCAGTCAGTCTATACCAACCGACTTGCAATTTTTTAAAAATTCGGCGTATAATTGCCCGTAGAATGGGGCAAATAAATGTAGAATGGGTATTTTGATGTATTATGAGAAAAAAGTATGAGAAGATTTTCCGAAATAGGGAGAAATCAGCTTTTTTAACATTTCGAGATTCGGATGTGTAATTTATTCTGTTTAATATCAAAGTCTACGCAATACCCACGAGAAAACAAACAAGTAATCTCCATTCCGGATGCAATGACAAACATAAATATACCAAAAGGTATTTGTTTAACACAATAACAACACCATGGATTGTATACCTAGCGAAAATTGTAATTTTTATTTTCATAATTTTTACGATTTTGGCCCACGCTCTTGGTTGTTCATCGCTGTCAGCGGAGCCTTGTATACTGGGTTGCATACCGTTTTGTCTTACTCGCATGGACGTGGAAATGCCAGTTAGCCAACGTTTTTTGGGTGGCCAATCTGACCCCACGGCCCGTGCTGCTCCACCTTTCCCTACTGGTGCGTTGTGGCTCACGCTGCAAATTTCACATTCATCAGAAGTCGCCCACTTTTCGCACCTGTAATGTAATATACTATTATAAAATTTGTACAAATGTTTTATACGAGTGTAATTATCTTAGGTATACGCTGAACCACCCGTACCATCACCAGTGCAGACTCTTCCAAAAGATGGGTCGGCATTTGATAACACTGCTTTTGTTGATTACGAGGAACCTCTTACTGCGAGGACTGAATATTATCAATTGGATGATGTCTTGGAACCAAATTTTTCAGGTCAGTATTGGGATCCGTAAGTTCAGCGAATTCCATCTTACGACAGTAAATGCACGACACTAATTATCATCATGGTCTTATTTGATTTTGTGAGTAGTTTTTTTTAGCCAATATTTGACTTTAAATCGATTCAACAAAAGTACTCCGGCCCAGCATTTCCTGTAGCATCAGATCGTGCATGTGTCTGTGATCGGCAACGCTTTAGGGTAGAATTGGGTATGCTTGTTGCATGCTACTGTAGCGTGGGTCGATCGAAAGACATGCACGAGTCTGATCACTGACACACTTCGTTTTCCCACATACAATTGACGATTCAATGATTCTTTCTTGTAAATTTCTTTCGCAAATGCGTAAACTATAATGTGATATAAATGTAAGCTAAATTGAGGCATTAATAAGTATATCAGAACAGCACCGCGGTGAATAACTACGAGAAAAAAGCAAGAAGTTGTTGATTGCACGTCAAACGGAACGTGTACGTTGTAGAATTGGTTCGGTTGTCGGAAAAACAATTCTTTTTTGCGGCAGAGCATATATGTCATTTGCCGTAAATCTGCAGCAAGCCTCATTCGGAAGCGCACATATGCAAGTCTTTTCTACAACTGCGGAAACAGACAACTAGTGGTCTACCAGCAGAGTTATGCCTGCGCCCAAGTGATGGCCGTTATTACGTAAACTTGCGGCAGAATGCTACCTGGGAGCACTCACACTCATGGGATAATAGCTTATATGCTCTAAGGATAATAGCCATAAGGAAAAATAAGAAGAAATCGATTCATTAACACAAAATGAAACTCCAATAGCATTATTATTAAAATTAGTTAGATAAATTGCCATAAAAAAATAAGCTGGTTACTCGATGCGACGCCATATTACTCAAACCATGCTCGACGCTGTTTTTACTGCAACGAGATTTCTCAGAATTATTTTCAGTAGAAAATGTAATACTGTGTGACTTTCAGGCAACGTAACACTGCAACGAGGGACGTTGCGTCCACGTGTGAGTTCTCCAACGAGAATTGAGAACCCGAATTTGCCCCCATTGAACCTTCAACCCCACAAACGTACTCTGCGTCGAACCCAGGGAACTCAGTCAAGCACGGACAGCTTGTCGAGAAGCAGTGCCACGTCGTCGACTTTCACCCCGAATTTATAAATTCCTATGATGATCTAATCATGATGAGGGTTGAGTGTAATATTAATCGTGGTATTCCATGTGTATGAAATATTTGTATCGATTACTCATCCATTGACCTTCATTCACCCTCTAAGACTATGTCATATTTTTTAATCGTTTCCCTCACAGGTGAGAGAGTCTTTGATCAATACAAAAAATTGAATTTTTTCTCAATATCTAGTCAAGTAGAACGTCAATCGAAGTACCTGCACCTTAGGGCGGGTCGAAAAAATCCATTATTGTATCTTCCGTTTCTATAAAGACACATATATTGGCATAAAGACAACACTTTCTGCCACTCGAAAACTGTGCAATTAGTGATCTGAATGAAAGTTTCGTATTTTTTCGACCCACCCTTTTGCACATATATGTATTATTTATTATTCGAATTGTTAGAAATGTATGGACATCCACAAAAATAAGGATGACCTCCATAACTATGCGGATTATAACTATGTGATCCTATATTGTTACAAACATTTTTATTTATTTATTTTATTTCGAATGCATTCTTATCAATAAAATGAACCACCGGCACAGGTATGAATTGTAAGCACACTCACCTGCCTACTTGATGTAATTACATACTTGTGTACACCCACATTGCTGTAACTGTTTTTACAACTTCTATAGGTATTAAATAAATATAGTAGGTATAATTATTCTTGGAGTTTCCTAGTTAGATACCCTCAACTTTAATATCACCAGCGATGCTGAAAGTTTCATCACGGATGAGGGGACATTTCTAGTTTCATTACATAATGTACAAACTGCTAAATGAGATTGTTAATGTGGGTGTGGTTGGAGCAATATGGCGTCGGGATAGGTAATCAGCCGATCGTTTTAGGTGAATTTAAAAAATATGAAGCGGTAAACATCGTGCAGGCTACTAGTCTTTTATTTTGTGAGAACACATCGATGGATGGTAAAATATGCGATAAATAACTAATTCCATAATTAAATATGACGTTCATTTTGATTGGATCAGAACATTAACTGCCAAAAGATAGTGAAAGATTCTATAAACTTTCTAAAATATCGTTACCACAAGCTCAAACAATAAGGGTAAAAAAACTAAGAGTAACCTGGTTTTCTCATGAAATAGTTCAACAGTTTGTAATTTTACAGACTGGGTAAATACCCAACTGTAATTAATATTCATAAAATACCTGTTAACAATTGATATACAATATACTGTACGTCAACTTCATTCGTGATTCTTCAATTCTAATTGGTGGCAACTTTAAAACCTTGTTGAAGACGTCGCACATATTCTTGTCGGCATTCCATGTCATCAGCTGGTCTGTTGTGTGGTTCCCACACAGGAACACCAACAAAGTATCTTTTTGCTTTGATAAAATTCTGAAAGAACATATTTTCATATCATACATGGTGTCTTTGAGGTGATGCTAAGCAAAATTAGTTAAGGATTTTTAAATGAATTTTGAACAAAGCAATTAGATAGAACTTTCTTTTACAATTCAATCACTTAGATATTCTAAAATTACTGCTAATAATATGAATTAGAATTTGTGAAAAGTTGGGAATCCACTCTATTTTACCATCAGGGCAAGCAATTTTTCAAATTTTGATTTACAACAAACACCATATCAATGCGAATACTTACATTAGAGTCTAATGTAAATCGATGATATATTCCGCTAGGTATGATGATCAAATCACCGGGAACAACCTCAATGCGAACCCATTGGTCATCACTGTTTCTCACATCAAAGTACCCAGAGCCCTCAAGTACGAGACGAATTTCCTCGTCTGTGTGCAAGTGTTCCGTAAAGAAATGTTTCAACTGTAATTGTTGGTATATAGATAAATATATTGGGTTCAAGGTAATTAACTATTACAAGTATAACGACGAAAAATCAAGGTATTCAGGGATTACCTTGTCTTCATAGTTCTGGAGACACTCTTTGGAGCAAATGATCTCATCCTCATAAGAATACCCTCTACTTTCTTTCAGCTGTTTCAGTACCGTGTCTGACTTGTAGTTGTCATGGTCAACCTGAGAAAGTAAATCTCAGATATTATTGGAGAAGTTTTTGGTTTAACAAGTTTGTGGTTTTCTCAAATAGCAGGATTGTTCTTACCTTGAAATATTCAACACCTGTGGCGGCAAACAGCTCTGACAACGATAAAAATTGCGGAGGATCAGTGAAGTGTTCCAGACGTTGATCGGTATCCAATTCATCCATTATCCATGCACGAACCATTATTGTAAGTCTTAAAAACTCGGTATTGGAAATCTTAGACGACTGACAACCAGCGAATGAACTTTTGACCTTTGTCAGCCACTATCAATCTTGCTCAAGGTCTTAATCAGTGTCTTCCACGCAATTACCAAACTCATACTCCAGACGGTTTACTTACAACTTAATCTCTTGCGGCTGTACACAACGATGAAGTGACAATGTCTGTATTCTATAAGCGCATTCCGGTATTATTTTGTTGGCTGCATTGAGACAACAGTCTGTCTCGCCCATAGACTTAGAGAGAGGGAAGTATATGAAGTATCATGTAAAGCCTCTGTCCTAGGGAGTTTTTAGCGCTGCCAGCTAGTTTTGGAACGCACCACGTAGTTGGCAATCAGGACTGGTAATCCACAGGTAATTAGCTAATAAATTCCCCATGGAACATTTCTGTGCAACTTGGACAATTTGTTCCGTCGTCTGCTCAGAATGTCAAACAGCTTAAGAGCGCCAGAGAGCGCCGAGCCACCCACCGACACTGCAATTTTATGAACTACGAAACAAATACAAAAGTTGTTTATTTTCACGGCTTCGATCTTTTTCAACCACTAAACACTGCTAAACAATTTGATTAAGCCATGTGCTTTAGTTCGAGTGAAATCGCTGAGAATAGAGTTTTGATAATGTAATAAAACGAGTGAAGATGTTTACGAATCCCAGTTAAAACTCTCAGTGACATTTATACTATACTGTTGTGATTTCTCAGCACATCTTAAAATCCCAATGGAGTTTAGCAGGATATCTTCAATAAAACAGGAATCCGATGAAGATATCGACGATGACGATCATTCCGTTAGCACAATGCTATTGCCGATTCCTCAGATGCATGACAATGATTTCATTGCCAGTGATGAACAAGACAATGAATTCCTTCGCCTCACTTCCATGGTATCGTTTCTCTCATAATTACCTATTCATACTCGAATGAGATACTAAATCTCACAGACGATAGTATTCAAATTGTGCATGTCACTTTTTTAGGTAAGAGAGGTATATTCTTCGCACCTTTATAAGTCTTTGTACGCAAATTACCTAGTATGCTGCGAAACGAAGCATACTCCTATCTCTCAACCAGATTTAAAAAAGTGCGCCGGACAGATGGAACTAAACGCTGTTAGAGCTTCTTTGGAAGCTTCGTTGTACAGACAAGCAATGCTTAAAATGGTAATGTTTTTTTAAACTGTAAGCACACTCTGTTTCTTACCTACTCGAGACGATGCATTAATCCCAAGTATCTTAATTTATGTCCATTCTTCATGTAGAAAAATAGAATGCAGCAATGCTTACTCAAATTCTTTTTATCTTAATTTTAGAGTGCTTATAGTCCAGGCAACGATGGATTTTAAGGACAAATAAGCCGTACCATCGGAATCAAAAGTTAGGAAAATAGACGAGACTGTTGAAAAAACTGTGATCAATATTATTTATGCCAATGATGGTAAACACATGTGTAATAACATTCCTATTATTTACTAGACTTGGACCTAAGCAAAATCGAATAACACAAGCTGAGATACTAACTTTCGATTCACATAGTACATGACTTATTTGTCCGTAATGATACAATTATCCGTAGCAATGTGAAAATTTGAAATCTGTGGACTATAAATTGTCATTTTCATTTACAGAGTCACTGCGTGTTTTAAGGTGACTCTACCAGTACCACTTTCCCATCACAATTTATAAAATATGTGCAACTACTAACTAGCATTAGTTAGTTAATATTACCAAGTTCCAACATAATTCCATAAATCCATAAATTGTTCGTGACTTTTTTAGCAGTGATAGAAACACATAAACACAAAGAAACCATAATATTACTTATTGATTCCTGAAATGATGTAAAATATATAACAAAAAGATTTATTTTTTCATTGAATCTCTCTGAAGCTTTTAAGCATATTCAAAAATATTCTTGAAATCGTGAATGCGCAAACGCTTCTCTATAGATTTCCACAAACTTCTGTTTCATACATTTATGTGAATAAAGCTTGAGCACTGCAATAATTGCTATAAAAAACACTTTGATTTTCAATCGTAATTCCAACCAATTTTATATATTCATGAAGCCACGAATTACAGCTTTTAGATTTAGAGAAAACTTTTTTTAAGTTGTCTTAGAATCAATTTCTCGTATCTCGCACTACAACTTCGATCGCGTTTGAGTGAAAGTAATGAGTCAACAGTTAACACCATCTATTTCCTGATAGGAAGTGATCAAATTTCAACGCTCATACAACAAATGTACCCGATATTAACGAAATTGGTATTGAACAATTATTGCAACTCATTTAAAAGGGCATTGATATTAAAATGCTCGATTAGATTTCAGATGTGAAGGGGCACACGACTGTGAAGAAAGTGCATAACAAATTGAACCTCTTTTTAAAAGCGCCGCAAAGATATATCGACATTGGTGTTCAAACAGACGAAGTATTGCATATAGAAAAGAGTCGAACTCCAGACACAACGACTCCTTTAACCATCAAGGACCCCCATGTTCAAATTTCATCAGTAACGTCGAACTATGATGAGTCCATAGTCACAGTTGTTAGTCCACCAATAGAAATGAGAAAATGCAGTTTAGACGAGAGAGTATCGTTGATTCTGAAGTCGGAAGTTGACATTCAGGACGAAAGCACCATTGTAAAATTTGAAAATGACACGCAGGAGGTATCTGAGTCTGAAGCAACAGACTGTAACTTGGATTTAAAATCTGGCGACATATTCAAGTCTATAAAAGACTTTGCATGCCTGCAGACCGGCAGCTCTGAGCAGGTGCACAACGACGTTGAAGCAATTTTTGGCGACGAGAACACAGTCGACATTGCTCAAGCGCAGAACGATAACGATTCGCAAGACTCGATTCTGCAACACATGGAAGATATGTTCTGTGAGAGCAACGACAGCACCGATCTGATGGCACTGATAGAGAAGCACTCCGGAATTTCCAAAGCCAATATTGACATGGAAATCTGCAAAATGTGTCCTGAAATCAATGCTCCAAAGCTTATCACTACACCTGTTGCTAAAAGAAAAGATAATACTGGTGAATCATCAGAAGTACATGCAAACAAGAGAAAACTCAGCTTTTCGAGTTACAAAAAAATGAAGAAGCGAGGCAAGGGTGAAGAATGCGCCTCTCCAAAGGCAGAAGAGACTGCAGACGAAAAGAAAAAACGGAAAGCGAGCGGCGTTTGGCTGGTTGAACGGATTCATCAAGTCTCAAAGTTGAAGGCAAAAATGATGGAGATTTCGACCAGCAATTATCGCAGACACGGCAGAATAAAAGCAAAGTTTTTAGAACTCTTTGGCGAGTCTGACGACGAAGATATGATGCCTGATTCGCCGATTTGTATTGAGGAACATTTAAATGCTTGTAAGGAACGCATCGCTCCTTGGGTTGTCAAGCATTTAATGCCTTTTTATAAAAAAAAACGGATCACAGATAGGAAATTATTCAAAACCGTTGCCAAACACGTTGCTGATATGCTTATCATTGAAAATACATTTCCTGGTAAGTTTTCTTTCTTCCAGTATTACACTTCATATGATTAAAATTGCTCGTTTGCATTGGGTTTTTTTTTTGCAAATTTCGAAGGTTTTTGTTTCTGTTTTGATGTAACAAATTTGTTTTGAAATGGAGTGAAACGCAGGATTTTATTTTATTAAAATTGTAAACATTACGCGAACAAGAGGAATTTCCTGATCTTGACGATGAATGCCATACTGTCTAAATGAAACTTAGGGAAAGAGATAGAACGTATAAAAAGTCTCCTGCAGTGTCATTTGGTCTTATAAACACAAATGAAACAATATTTCTACTATGTAATAGAATTGAATTTCAGAAAATTCGAGTAAAAAAAGCTGATATATCAAAAATTTTTAAAACTGTTTCATAATTACAATTATTTATTAGGTCAAAAAATTATAAATTAGATTAAAGTCTGGTATTTCTGCTCCAATTCCGAAGTTCCTGGGCGCATTTTCCTCACCAACCAGACCTCTACAAATTGTCTGAAGAACATTCATGAAATTTTACAGTATGATCTAGTTATAACCCGCTAATTTGATTGTCGTCAAACATCTGTTATGTACCATAACTAATTTTTTCCGGTCCACTCTAGTTAACTATTTGCAAAATAATTTCTGGGCTACCCTGGAAATTGCTATCGTAAAAAAATAAGCCCTGAAACGTTAATATGGCATGAAAAACACAAAGGTTTGATTATTTTCAACGTTCTAACTATGCAACTTATTCTCAAATTGTTTTTATTACACCTTGCATTATTCGAATTTGCTGAGAATCATTGCCATAGAATAGAAGGCATGTTCTTTCAACGGTATTCTTCGTCATCGACGCCAATAACATTGCTGTAGAATTTTCCAATAGTTCTTTCACTTTTCCCACTTTTAAAATTTATTTACAGGTCTCATCTAATGCTTATTAACTTTTCTACATTTTGCAGAAGAAAGCGATGTGAATAAACACGTACAGAAATACTTCAAGAATAAGAAGACGATAAAAACGAAACCAGACATATTTATATGAGGAATAAGCGTTCATGAATATTCCACCACGATTTTATTTGTTACACTGGATTGTACCAAATTAGTTTGTGTATCACTTACGAGAAAATAAGTGCGGTATCACTGAAGATGCGAAATTGGACTGAAGAAAATATGTAAGGCAACTAGATAAATACTTATAATTAAAAACTAACATACACGGAATATTGTTATATCATGTAAATATATGAATAGACTAACGAAAATAATCTGTTTAGGACTTCCGTGTTTTTCGATAACCTGTATAATGAATAGTTATATCAATATACAAAGTAGGAATTCGCAAGATTACCTTCACGCCGATGAAAACCGTTGCGCTATCGATTTCGTGAACACTTATTAATTATTGCATTTTTATTAATAACTAAAATGTTCGCTCGTAAATCAAAGCCCCAATTGAAGCTCAAGTTAAAGAACTCTGTAAGTTTATTACATGTATATAATAAAAATGTGTTTACGTAACAACAAATAATATAAAAATTTACATGTTCATAATAGATGTACACATATTGAATTGTTATACTTCCGTTTACAGAAAACATTGAATTCGAAAAAACAACGGTAATAATATTAACAACATATTGATACTGAATTTAACGTATATTAGCATATTCCTATAATGACAAGGGCAAGTATTTATTTATTTATTTGTTAATTTATCTCGACATGTTTTTGTCGCAGGCCAATGATTTTCGGCCGCTATATTTAAATAGCTAAGTTAATTGTAAAACCGAGCTTTGATCACTGGGTGATCCGACTATTAATTTTTCAAGTATCTTCAGAGTATTCAAATGCCGCCTGTTGGAATGTTTAGTCTAATAATAAACTATGCATACTATAAGTGAATAACGAGGCTGTTTTTTTTTATTTACTGCAGAATATGCGTATATATAGATTAAAAATGTTAGAGAGACAATTTCCTGTAACCAATTATTATCTTTACACATAAATTAATCTCTCGCATAATCGGAGGCACGTAAAATCTCAGAGAAAAATTCGTGTGAAAAACCAGAGAAAATATTTCCTAAATCAATAAAAAAATATTTCCGTAAAATTTAAGTAATTACAATTTACATTGTATAAACCTCAATGATTACAATTTAGAAAAATCGAGTTTCGAACCGTTGCAGGAGAATAACAAATATTTATAAAGCCTAGCTAAACGCCTAAATTTGAACAACAATAGTAATAATAATAGTAATAATTGGACTCTTACAGCCGAAATTCCAAGGTATTAAATTTTTCTGTGATCAAAGGATAGTGGCAATTGAATCGAACTAAATTTATCTCAATTGCACTGTCGCGACTTCTTCCAAACTAGTAATATTGAATTACTCTACAGCAATCCGATCATCGAATACTTGTTCCATTCAGACAATATACGTTCCAAAAATGTCTACACCGATGAATTCAGTTAAGCTTCAATTTACATTCTCCTAGGATTATTATCGTTGAAGAAGAACAAAAAGAGGCCATGAAACTCAAACAATTTAAACAATTGTTAGTGATTTCTTATTTGTCTTTGTTCATCTTTCTAATAATTAAGGGGAGGGTACACCCGTCAATTCATGTATATGGTGGAAAAGTCCGATCGGGATGGTGATTTTTTTCAGCTACTTCTTTTCATGCTGAATGCAACGCAGGAAACCGCTAAAAAATAACTCAGATATTCCGACAATTTTTACCAGTTTTATTTTTCAGCGGTTTTCTGCGTTACATTTGGCGTGAAAAGCAGTGGTAAAAAAAAATCACCAGCCCGATGGGATTTTTCCATCACATACATGAATTCACAGATGTACTGCTCTTAATCTAAATCAAGCGTTTGTGGTAAGTATCCCTGTGTTGTCTACATACATATTCTTTACCATGAGTTAGGATCCGTATTACTAATACCAAAAAGAAAAGTACTGAACTCGAAATTAGTGTTATAACTACAAGCGAGCGTTATCATATATATATAATTCTTATCTATTAGCATAACAGCGATAACATTTATGTACAAGTACGAATGGCCAGTTAATTATACTATACACCCATCTTTGTCTGCAAACTATATTATAAAGGTATTATTATCAACATAATTATAATATATGTATATGTTTTTCATATATAATATTATATATATATATTTTATAGGTGAATAAAATTATTCAAGTTGTAAATATGTATAATAATGATATTGTATCTTATAATGTTGTGCCACACAGCAAAAAAAATAATGTTTTCTTCTTTCAGGTCACTAGCTCTGTGGTGAGAGGAGGAAATAGTTTTTTATTGGGAAATCTCGTGCACAATAATGTCAAACTATTATACATGTATATTAAGTTATACAGAGGAACGGTTTAAATTAAACATATTATACTGTTCTATATGTTTTCAGCTAAAAATTGTTCTGAAACAATCTGAAATTGAAATTTTTACAATGAAATTTCACTGAAATCTGGCGATTCGTTATGAAAATTCCCAATTTAGAGCTTTTTCGCGAGTATCTCAAGAAATTTCACTGAAGTTTTCAGGATTTTCATCCTGTTTTTCAACACAAGGATTTCAAATGAAGTATATAAATAATAATGTTTCAGGGCTGCAAGTATACCTATAATTCTGATTAAAGATAAATAAATTCAAAGGATTGTTCCTGCGCCAAAAGAAGATAGATTTGGTGTAAAACTTTTGATTATTAAATCGACTTAAGCACTCGCTTGGAAAAATATGACGAATAGGAAATATATGAGCAATATCGCTCTGCCTTGTAGCCTGACATTCATCACAGCAATTTTCTCGATAGTTCTGTACTTGAAATCCTGGATATCCGTATTGCGACATCACTAGCTGACTTTACATGCAGAAGAATGATTTTGGGGAATATGTATTGTTTTCTTTTAACTCATAGCGAGTAGGTATCAATGTGACCAATTGGAATCAGGTTTAATCTGATTCACCATTACTTATTTCATTTTGATAAATTTAATATTCAACATTTTTTTCTCACCTAGAACCATAAATTTTAAATAAATGTACGCCATTCAAATCGATTCGATATCATAATGCTAATCAGATTCACAGTGTCACGTGAAATATAGTTCGTTACATATATAATTGTAGTATTTCACAGTGTGATAGGGCGTCGTTATACAAATAAGGTTTTTGTACCGTCTTATAACGAGACCGTAATGTATACCCTGACAAAATTATTTATGAATTCTCTGCACATTGGCAAGCTCAAATCACAAAAAAATTATATTTTAGAATCAAAAGTCTGGTGAGAATTTCATAAAACGAATTTCCACTGTGCATAGCATACCATGTGTTAGTATACATGTGTACAGAAGATGTCTTCAGTGATGTTCAACACCAGTGAAATATTTTATTTTTCCGATAATTCGCGTCTTTTGCAATTGTTTTGGATATAAATACGGTTACAGGTCATACTGAGAATCTCGAGAGAAGAATGAATTCCGCCTTATTGTGCCAGTTACAAAAGTAGATCTTGACTTATTCCTGGAAACTTTCATTTGCTAAGATAAAAACGTGCATAATTCAAGTATTCGTAATATTAACTAGCAGGTGCACGTGATTGTGCTATTTGTAGAATTTCATTAGAACATCAGCATCTGATTAAAGCGACTATCGATATTTTTAATCATTGGTATAACGTTTAGATTTTCTCAACATCAACGGAATAATTTCAACAATACATCTCTGCTCGATATGATTGTCATATTTGAATTTCAATATCATAATTTTAATATTGTAGCGAAAATTTTTCAGATCGTGATCGGAATTGGATATTAGAAGATGCAGTCACTGCTTGAGCTTAATTAGCTGGTTTCGAATGCACCTTTAGCAGTTCTAGTACAGTGCATTCATCCACCGATTAGATGAATACGCTTCTGTTGTCTTGCCAAGCATTTGATGCAACACCTAATAATGGTAATCACTCCGTTGCTGATCCTCATCTGTTACTGTATAAAAATGGCACATCGAAATTAGAATGGTTTGTTTAGAGGTAACTTTTTTTTTTTTTTGCTTCCACTTAAAAAACTTATTACATGCAGTTTGGTTTGCGTATATATTTTAGGTCGTCTGAGCTTAGGACCGGTTTTTGTTTTGTTTTCTTTTCAACTTAACTAATAATGTGAAATTAAATATTATATTACTTCCTATCATTTAGTAAAAAAATTTTGATTCAAATTACTTTGGGGGTTACGAGTTGTCTAATGTCCTCAAAAAAAGTAACATCTTTGTTGAATGGTCTCATAAAAAAAAAATTTATTTCTCGCCCAAGGATATCTCTTAAATCAAATTGATAAAATTTTAAAAAGTCGTTATCAGAGGTTGAAGTTTTCTCATTCAAATAAGAATTGGAAAAGATGTAATTTTTTTATGATATTGTTTCCATGCAGCCGCATTTCTTGATACAGATCTGATCTCAAAAGCATCTGGTAGAGAATTTTTATTGTGAAGTCAATAGTTTAGCCACTAAAGATGGTTAAAGATGAATTTCTGTATATAATTAAATTTCGAGTCTTGTAAATTTCGAACCGTTGGAGCTAAGGATTTTGCTTAATGGACCCTTCTGTAGAGGTTTAATTTTCTACAACATGCTTTCAGGATCAAGTCCATATCATTAAATGTAGGTGAGTGGTAACAATTGAACCAAAGTTCATCTTCCTTGTGTTATTCAAATATCAGAATTTCGAATTCTAAGAGCGAACTTTAAAAATCCTTCCACCAGGATTTTCTAATTCCGCTTCAAAGTAAGTTTTTCAAGTGAAGCAAATAAAAAAAAAAAAAAAATGATACTTCAAAACGAAATACTTTATTTGAAATGTGTGATTATTTGATGAAGTTTTTTTAGTCAGTAAATCATTCATTTTAAAAAGATATTAAACCGCGAACTCACCACTCCTTTGTTTCCAACGACCTGCTGTTCCATAAATTGAGAAGATACTGTATGATGAAAATCACGGCTATTACAATACCAGTGTCCAACAAATTCCTCGACATCCTTGTTTCCGACGCGTTTGCCTTTTGTTCCCTTTGTTTGATAGCTAGTTGCTCTACGATATGCTGAATTCTGTTTAGCTTTTCTCCATTATCAAGTAATCGCGAATCCATCTCTTTTATAACGTCAATTATTCTGCAACAAAAAAAGTATTGAATTTTGATGTTTAATAATCTAGACTAAAGTCATTTTCATTCCATTGCAACGTTTTTCAAATTCCTAACATTTTTTTGATGTTAATGAATGTGAATGATGTGACGAAACATTTTTCTGAAACAAAATGAGAACCTTGAAAATTTATCTGCAATTTCCCAAAGAACTCTAAAATATTTGGTGAGTCTTTTTAGAATGGTCAAACAATTTTAGAAAAATTGACTATTATCTGGAGTGTAACTTGGAATTTAAAAATAACGACGCAAAATCTAGACGTTTCAGAGTAAAATACTGAAATATTTTGAATGAATCGCAGAATCGAGGCACATTTAGTTTGAAAAATGTTCAATTTTAGAATAATCAAGCAAAATTATGATTAGAAATCTTCTCTAACTGTATTGTCCTGCGACTCTGTTTGTTAGACAAGCGTTAGCTTATTATAAATAAGTTTTTTGGTGTTGGATAATGATGGTCGTACTTAGCGGTAGATCGTCGCCTTTTGCCTACTGACTGACTAGAATCAGAGTGGAACTCTGCAGAGGAGCTGCCTGAATCATGGGCCGCTTCAGTGAGTGGCATGTTGTTCGTCAATTGCCTTTTTGAAGACTTCAGTACAGACAAAGACGATCTAGACTCGGCTTGCAGCAGTGGCATCTGCAATTTTAGTTTATTAAGCTGTTTATCATTGTAAGTAGAATTGTATAAAGGTAAAATGTAAGTTACGAATCTGATTTCGTTTAACATGGTTTAACTGTGGACTTAAATCATGTCTGAATGAAAATAGGGGAAAGTAAGTTCATTGGAATAAGGGTGAAAAAAAATGGCAGAATGTTTATGTCTGCGGAACCAAGATCCAATGACAAGTAATACTTGGAAAACAGGATTTTCAAATCCCATAAAAAATTTTACCACAGGACAATGTCTCTAATTTCGTATTTGTCAAGTTTAAATTACTTATTGCTGTTAACAATGTGGAAATTTACGTGGTTTATGTGCCTCAAATATTGACTTTACAAGAAAGATTTAAATAACAATTTCTAGACAATTCGATTCTCAATATGTCTTTGATACAAAGTTTGTAGCTTCAATAATTCACAAGTTATAATACTTCAATAATTCACAAGTTATAATACTTCAAAATCAATTTTATAAAAAAGTTCATCTTTAATTCCACTTCGGTGACTAACAATAAGCTATTGACTTTAAAAAAATTCACTAGGCAATATTGTGAAGACATTAATTCTCTACAAAATCCCGTCAGGATCAGTCCACATTATTTAGTGTGGTCGAGTGGTTACAATTTCCAAAAAATTACATCTTTTCCGTGTTATTTAAGAGGGAAAATTGAGAGTTCCAAAAACGACGTTTTGAAATTGGATTTATGAGCTATCTTTTCGCGGGGATTTTACTTTAGCTATGTACAAGTTGTTTAGGTGCGAGCAAAGAATAAAATGTTGCTTTGAAACGAGACACCCTAATATCCATGTTTAACAGGTGACTTGAGTTTGCAGGTATATTTTGAAGAGCGCTTGAAAAATCGATTGATTAACGTGTAACTTACCTGGAAAGATTGTAAAAATATATGTAACTAAAATAAGTTATTTAGTTTGAAAACAAGAGAACATAGTCAATTTAACGCGAACGAGAAGAATGATTACATTTATTACATATATTGACACCATTTACAATCCATCCAGGCTAATTAATCTACTATACAGGTACAGCATAATAACTTATACGTCAAGCTAGCAGGTGATTAATTATCTGTGATATTACGACGGAATTGGGAAAGTTGAGTTAATTAAGACAACTTTACTTATTCTTAGAGAAAATTCTCTGGCATATAGATAACGTCTTTGAATAGGATGTGGTTGCAGATCTTTGGGAACGCTGTACCTGAGTTTGTGGCTCAACTGAAATGATGCTACCGGTCCGCATTATTGGCGTTTTATGCTTTGTTTTTGTCCGGACGACGTAGTCATATTCGTATTGAACCACGTCATTTCGAGGATCCCAAGGACGGAGATCAGCGTGGCGGTACATCCAATTACCTGAGATTATATCCTGTTGACAGAAACGGGATTACTATTTTTTAAATAGTACGGAAGAAGTAAGCGAGTGAGTTCACGAAACACAGTGTGGTGGAAAACGGTATATTCCTAACTATTTTTTATAAAACAATTATACCCGATGGAACACCTCAAAAAGTACAAGAGAGGTGTATACAAGTAAACGGCTGAAAAACTGGGTGAGCTTTATGAATTTATATCTCAGCAACCAATAATTCACTTCAATTGGGGTTTGTTTTATCCAGTAGCATATAGACCAGGCTTCACTGGAATCTTTTTTTAAGAGATTCAATTAAAATGAAGTATTATAATTGACAATAACGTGATTTTTCCAAAATTAAAACGAAAAAATCATAGTTCAATGCTTTTTTTTAGGGTAAGTGAAATTAAAATTTCATTCAAAAATTACTTGGCCACCAATTGGAATGACGAATAGATGAAAAAAATATTCCACAATTTGTGTACAATAATTTAGGAGATCTTTTAAGAAAAAGTTGCGAAACATTGAAAAAGTTGATACTAATCCTGAAATTTCTTTAATAATTCTGTACTGGTATCAGATTAGTTCTTAGAAAATCCCTATCAACTTTTGAAAGTTTTTGAATTATGTAAAAAGTGATCACAATCATATAAATAACTATATATTTGCATTTATGTTGTTTAATAGTGGCATTTATGTATAATAATTTTAATTGAAAGTTCTAATTGTAAAATTTGTCAATTTTTAAAAATTTTACGAAACCCGATGATGGCATGCGGGGTCCTGCCGAAACGTCGAAATTAATAAAAGCATCATTCTCTGTGAATTGCATCTTGTCATCATTGACTGTTTCAACCAACGAAAATTTAATCATACAATAAACACAGTCACGAACTTCAAACTCAACCAAAATCTGTTCATTCATTCTCAAGATATCATTGGATAAAGAATTGATCACACACAGGCATAGCATCCGTTGGCTGAAAGTGATTCTCTAGACCTCAAACCGTGCAGATCAAGTAAAAACTCCTTTAAATTTTCAGGATGCTTATAATGACTATTCTTTTTTTTCGATCTGGAAAACAGAAAAATAGGAGGTTCATAATAACAGTTTATACGAATTTTAACGAGTTTGTTAGAATCTTCAAGAATTTTGTGAACCGAAACAAAATTTAGAAACATCTTTTCACTACGGCGAACTGTAAAAAATTGTATTCAAAACAGTACATAAAGTATATTCTTTTAGGAAATGCGAAGGAAAGTGAATCAGTGATCAGCAATCGGAAGATTTTAATAAAATCATTGCTTAACAAACCTGTACAAAATATTTTGGAACCCATTCTAGACCTTGGAGTTTTCTTTCGCGTGCACGCTCTCGTTGAGCTTCTTCCAAAACAGTTTTGGCCTCTGTTGCAGCTACCTGATCATCGTTATTAATTGCCTGAGTGACGGCTTGCCACAGATTCTCACTTTCCCAGTCCCCCTGTTGTTCTAACGGTACGGTGTATTTCTTCAATCTGTTCTTGCGGATCTCTGCCGTCGGGTTGAAAAAAACGCTCTCCGTCTGGGAAAAACAATATCACAAATAGACACCAATCGGCTACTGAAAAGTTACTTGCAGGAAGATAGATAAAAATGACAACTTCGCTGGATTTACTTCAGTTGCTGGTAGAAAAATTGTTCTGTTTTTTTTTAACAAAGAATTCCAATTTTTAAAAAAGTCTTGTAAATCGTGATTATTTCTCATTAAATTCTGATTACTTTTGACACGATTCGAATACTAACACAGATTTGTTGAAGATTTTCCGAAAATGTCTCAAATATTGACAAAGTTTTACAAATATTAGACATCAGTATCAACTATTTCCGCAATATCTCCTGAATTTTTATACCTTATCAATTGATTTTCTTCAGAAATTTTTTTAAGAAGTTCAAATTTTAGTTTTAACCTTTCTACGGAATTTGCCTTGGATTTCGATTTTTGGATTGCAATTCTGAAGACACATAAACACTTCCTGTAAATTTTTGTATTAAATCGCAAAAAGTATTCAAATTACATAAGAGTAATAAGAATGAAATGATCGAAAATCAAAGTTTACACCAAATTAAGCAGGATTTACTGGATTTTGTTAGAAAAATACTTCGAAATATTTTTCCAGTATAGTTTAGCGATTGAAATAATCATTTCTAGATATTGTATAATTTTATATACAGGCCGTTTCACAATCAGTTCTTTTCTTGATTCTCCTCACAAAAACTACTCATTAAAACTTGCTGTAAATTTCTTATACAGTGGATTTGAAAAACTATGAATAGTTTACCCCTGTCCGTTTGTCGGTGATGGTAATCTGTCCATCCCAGTAGCCTGAAATGGTTGCAAGCGTTTCCTTCCCAAGTCGAATCCTACCGACAACTTGATTCATGTGTTCCGCGCCACCCAGAAATGGCTGAAAGAAGAGAATGCACTTGTCGAATATTTGATCACAGCCATAAGCTAACAAGTTTTTAATTTTAAAAACAGCAGATTGATTTTCCATTGATTTTGACAGAAACACTACAAAACCCTCAATAATTCAGAGAGAATAATCTGGAGAAACAAATTTCCCTGCACCTTCAGTTTGAACTCCAGTTCCGTCTGATATCCCGTCTTCTCACAGTTGATGTTAATCTTTCCACCCAGCTCCATTGACAAAGTTCCCATCAAAATACCTTTGCAATGAGCATATGGGATAGTCATAGTGTAATCCTCTCCTCTTGGCAGCATTGTCAATACTGCCACACCGTCTAATACCGCCGATGTTGAATTGCCTAAGGACATCAAGTGAAAAGTTGTCATAATTCTAGTGTTATCCAAAACATTCCTTTACAGATATTAAATTAAACTTTTTTTAAATACTGAAAAGAGAATTTCGAAAACCATTCAAACGATTGGAATTATTCATCGTTTACTATCTATAAATCGTTTTCAGTAATGAAACAATATACCTATAACCATCATTCAATCATGCGTACCGTAGAATTTAGACTTGGCAATAATTGTAGCGCTAATGGTAAAGCCGTCTTGGCGATTAGTTACATAGAATCCAGAGATTGGAGGATGATGAGACAGCTGAAAAAAAACACTTTATCTTATCCATTATTATTTTCAAGTATCATAAGCTATGTAATATTAAGTATTAAGTATTGTCACCATCACATAATTCTGGTTTTCCAGATAAAATTTTTTTGCTAAAACATTGCTGAAAAATCAATTTGTACTGAAATTCTGAAAAATCTCAATGGACCAATGTTTCAGAATATTACATAAATATCCCGTTTGAATTAAAATTCAAAGCAAGTACACTATAAGAAGTTTGGAGAAACAATGATCTTATCTGCTTATTTTGTAATTTTTAAATTGCCATTTATGATGAACTGATAATTCCTGAACTTTCAT
This sequence comes from Neodiprion lecontei, assembly GCF_021901455.1. Lineage (NCBI taxonomy): Eukaryota > Metazoa > Arthropoda > Insecta > Hymenoptera > Diprionidae > Neodiprion > Neodiprion lecontei. The sequence continues at coordinate 12,436,992 of NC_060261.1, forward strand.
GAAATTCTTTGATCACTCTACAAATATTCCGGAAATTTTGTGGGGTTTTCATCGTATTTTAGAAAAAAAACTTACACGAGGATTACAAATTCGTTAATGATTCCTGTAATAATAACTTTTAGTAATCGATAGTCACAATTACAGGTAATACCTGTTCAGCAAGATAGAAAGTTCGTGATCCATTGGGGTGCTGCCAGTAGCAGCGATACGTCTCTCCTAGCAGTGGATTGTAGGGTTTTTTCAAGCCCTGGGGTTTCTTGTAAAATCCAGATAAATACCACTTTACAACACCTTTCATGCGTGTGAAGGCGTCATCTTCGAGTACAGCCCTAATTGGGAAAAAAGGTGTTCAATGATTCACAGGGAAAGGATTGAATAACAATAGTTTACAACTAGTGGAAACAATTAACCAACATATGAAGAAGCTGCGCAAGACTCAACGATTGGCGGTAAAAAGAATAAATTGAAAATTTTAAAATAAGTTGAAACAATAAAAGAATCTGCAACAAAGTGAGGCAAGACTGAATGATTCACATTTCGCAACTAAGATGCACTTACTTCGACAAAAGATCAGCGTGATAGTACGAGTCTGCCAGTTTTTCCAGAAATGATCTGGGCTCCAGAATGAATGTCGGCAGCACAACTTTGGAAAGGTCCATCCCAGGCCGGACCTGCTTCATCAGGAACCAAATAAGAGATTTTTGTTCATCTTGTAATTCTGCAACCACTTCGCCAGCCTGTTTTTGAAACATGATTTTATTTAACAATAATTTTGTGATAAGAAGCAGGAGATGAAATGAAGAGTTCGAATATTTTTTTTAGAAACAGGAATATTCAATGCTAAGAAATTTGTTTTTACTGTAGTTTCTTACCAAAATTACCTCAGGAAATGTCAAAAACTTGCAAATAAAAGAATGAATAGCTTGTACAGTCTCAAAGAAAAAAGAAGAGAAAAGAAAAGGAGAAATAACCATTTAAAAAATACCCAGCATTGTTATTAGTGCCAATAATGGTAACCAACATGATAAACACCATTGACATCCCTAATAGGTAATAATAATGAATCTAAGTAAATTCGAATAAGACAAGTTGTTATATCAACAATTTGAGAAAAACTGTTATAATTATAAAATTCAATATGATTGAATTCTGGTGCTTGTGACGCAATTTTGATGGTTCTGTATTTATTTTGTATATAATATAGATTATTAGATATCAGATGAAAAAATTCTGCAAACAGTCGTGTCCAGAGTGGATAAAATTGGAATTTTGAAAATATGGTACAACTATTACATCTATCTGTTACGACTATGCTATTATGCAAAATTTTTCAAACATCTTTCGAAAAATTTGTGGGGATCTCGTCAGGGAGCAAAATGATCCCAAAAACACTGGAGTTTGATTATTTGGAACATTTTAGTGACAAAACATGTGTTTTGGTATTCGTAGCTCGCAGTGCTTGCATGATTTTATTTCTTGTTTGTTGAGGAAATGTGAGCGAAGCGCGTGTTTTCTCTTGTCAAAAAGAAGCTAATAATATTTCGTAATGAAAATAACAAAGTTTATGTGCCTGAACAACTCTTACCGATCCAAGAACTTCGTTCTCCACAACAGCGTAAGGTGTTTCATGAATTTGATCAGGTTCTTCTTCCTTGACAGATGGTTCCGACTCGCTGTCAGAGGCGCTGATTTCAGCATCTGCGACTACACCATTCTCCGGCTGGCTGACATCGTCAAGGTCTGTGTGTGAAGCGAATACAGGATCTAGCTTTACTACGTGTCGGGTCTCATACTCTAAGACGTGAACAGAAGGAATGGTCATGCGACGGGAAAAGGCGATTTGACTGGATCGAGAAATCGGCGACGGAGGAGCAGACAAGCCTTCGGCTGTGTCTGAGCCTTCCCTCGATATGGCTGATGTGGGATCTGTGGCAGGAGTCACGGGTCTAGCGTCCAGCTGTTTCTCCCAATAAGCTACGGCATGGTACAATTGCTGGAACATCGGCGTCGGAGATGGGCATAAGCTTTTTGGAATGTGCAGCATTTTGGGAGATAAGGGCTGGGGGCAGGACAGCAGGCGTCTTTGTGGTGTATTGGGTGAGGGAGGAGCATAATCCCGCAGAGTCACCAGTGGAGCGCGCAGAAATTGTTCTGAAGATTGCCAGCGAAGAGCAGCAATGCACGAACAACAGCCAGCGTTAGTGACTTTGCCTCAGAGTTGAACCGAAGGTCAGTTTCTCATTTCATTTCTTCCCTTTTTAGTACGCTACGAGTCTTGAAAATATCGAATGATGCCATCTGGTGGCAGAATATGTACTACAGGTTGTCGTATTCAATTTTAAAAGTCCCCGTATATCACATATTTCAGTCTTTACATACACAAACTATGAAAAGAGAAATGCAACCACTTGCACGGACCTCTCAGTCCTTTTATTTTCCTATTATGTATTTAGCTAAAACAGTGACCCAAGCCATCAGTTGATCGCACAGTGCAATGCCATATTGCTTTAGTCACATTTAATTATGTATCCTAATTCGTTCTCCCTTAATTTTCAGAACGTGTTGAAAGTTTGAAAAGGGGGTAAAGTTTATAATACGGCCCAAACTTATGTTTTCTTATTCAAAATTTCATAGTAAAATAGATGTATTTTAACTTGTCAGTCATGTTCAAAAAATTGAAATATCTCTAGTGAAATTTTTTGAGAAACTCTGACGGAAAATGATTTCAACAAATTAAATATTATGAGAAGAAAAACTTGGAAATTCCAAAACAAAAAGAAAAAACATAATCGTTTCAAAGAAAATCATACGTGCTCTGAAAATTTTTGACGCATTCTGTGAACAATTAATCAGCCATTGAAGAGTAATTTACAGAATTTAAATGACGTTTTTCTGAAATATTGGATTTCAGAGATTCTCATCGAAAACTTTATACCAGGGATGGGAATGAGACATGTACTTGTACCGTTTCTCTTCATCCTGGTATCCATAACCAACATTACTACAGTTTCTGTATTCAGTTGACACCTAATTTTCAAGAAATAGTTGACAATCGCAGGAATAACACGAATTTCACAGAATCAATACAAAACACAAATACAAAATTCATTCAAGTTAAGTATTTTTAACCAATCAATTTGACCACAGTTTAGGAAAGGAAAAAAGCTAGATTGTTGAGCTCACCATGATCATTGAAGTGTTTTTCGTAGTCTGCTTCACTCCACTGAGTTTCATGAGTGGTTGTCGCATCATGTTGAGGCGATCGAGGAAGAACGCTACTAGAGCGAACGATAAGCGAAGAACATCGGAGAGAGAGCTCTAATGCATCGAGCCAACATTTGCCAGCAGCTTGAGAAGGTGCTCTGAAGATCAGATAAGACGTGGGAAGAGGTTGGACTACAGCACCTGAAAGAGGAATACTCAAAAGTTCTTTGCCTAACTCCTCTCATGACCGTATACCATGAACATCATTTCGAACTTCGACTCACCAAGAGCCTCTTTCTCAGGACCTCGTGGCGCCCAGATCGATTGCTCCAGCGGATGGAACAGTTTGAAGCAAAACCCGTCTTTTTTACTCGGTCTCTCTATTACTTGACATATATTGAGTAGAATGGTTCCCACCCAGTTGTTACTCTGTAAAGTATTAAAAGCAAGTGCTTGATCCGGTTAGTAATTCGAATAATTTGAATACTACTGGACCGATCAGACCCAATATCTAATCAATTCGAAGTTGAAAATAGTCGCATCGGCTTTGACCAAAATCATTGAAATTCATTGATTCATTGTTGAAATATTACCAATTGAATTGAATCAAGACTAAAGAAATTGTATTACGCGATTAATTCAAATTTTTCGAATCCCTTATCATGAAGATACCTTTATCTTCGGATTCTTGTATAGCAGCAGCAATCCAGGTTTCAAAATGCACCACAACTTGGTCCAACTCTTGAGCGTGCCACGGACCTTGAGCCAGTCGCTCATGACAACAACAGTCGGGTCTTTAAGGGAGCTGAGGAGTTCATTGGCGACTCTTTTTTTCTCCATCCGATAATTTTTCCTCTGTGCTTTGTAGGACTCTTTGCGAGTCAATTTGCCAGCATCGCCAGACTGGAAAATGATGCGTGCATAATTGAGCTATTGAAAGGGTTTTTGGACGCGCGACTCGACTCACCTTTTCTGACGAATTGTCAGCCAGCTTTGGACAGCTTTCACCCATCGCTGCTGGACCTGAAAGCAGTGAAACAGTTTGAGCATTAAAAGCTGTGCTCTAATTTCCCGGAAATTTCAATAGTGATGAGTATTATTGCCGTTGAATGACCAAGAAATGAAGCCGTAAACTTACAGTAGGTAAGGCTTCTCGCGTACGTGTGATAGATTATTGGATTTTAACATATTGCTTGTCCGGTGGATGAAATTAAAACTTGAGAACTGGGACAAGCAAATTTTGAACATCATATCCGGGAAGCAGTTCGTAAGCATGAATGAGGCCGACTTCCTTAATAAAATATTAGGAAATGAGCAAAGGATTGTTCAGAAAATTTCTAGCAATGTTTTTGGCGCCAATAATAGTGGGCACAAATAAAACATTATGTTTATTACGTGATAATAATGAATCTAAAAAAATTCAAATAATAGAAACTAAGATATTAATATATTGAGAACACGATTAATTAAGCTTGGGTGTTGTTTTATCCAATTCTAATATTCTTGGATTTATTTTTCTCACTGACTAAATCCTTACAAAATGTCTGTAAAACATTCAACAAATTTTACATCACTGTTTACATCATTTATATAAAGATTGTAAGTAAAAAACTTACAGAAATCTATATTTATTCACTCTGGGCACGACTGTAAACATTTATTAATGCGAGTTTTGGATTCATTTCTATCACGTAGCAGTAGGTATGTTGATTCATTTATATTCACAACCATTGGCACAAATAATACTGCTGGAGATTTTTGAAACCGTTTTTTGTCTTCTGCCAACTTTTGATTCAAAGAGTGGGGTTCATGAACCCTTAAGAAAAGAATTTGCAGCAAGAACCTTACACCAGATTTCCGTCACGGGTCGTTTGAAACGCGGACTAACCAGAAAGATCTACCGACTTTTTTTTTTCAATTTTCTACTGATCGATACCATTCTCCTGATGTTCTTCACTGCCCTAGATTAATGTTCCGTCCAAAAACGTATTAACTCTCCACCAGAAAATGAATTGCCTTCAAAAAGACTATTTGATTTTCAAAATATAGCGCGCAAGTTGGAACGGTTTGTTATCCGATTTAAAAAAAAAGTGTTCTTAATATTTAGGGAACACTTTTTTATGGAAAAAAAAACCAGAAGTGTCAGAACTTTAGGATTAGCTCACGTTCAAACGACCCGTTCCCTATAAAACTCAAAATTAGAGACACGTTTGAATAAACATTGATGAATAAAGTGTCTATGAGAAATGGTTGAGGGATATTTTTCATGATGGAGTTAAAACGGAACACTGTGGTGCCTAAGAAAGTTCAATTTTGTATTCATTTATTATAATCTTACTTGTTGTCGATGTGTGCAAATCAGGTGTGCTGTGAAATACATTTGAGAAACGTTTTGGAAATTTCATTTTTGAATTTGTGTTACATTTATATTCATAAGCAATTTCAGCATTAGTGGTAAATAAGAAGTTGTGCACTACGGATGTAAAAATATCGCACTGCTAACTGCTTTCAAATATATTATAAGAGATACAATATCTAATCATTCTCTAGCTGTTATCAGCTGTCCATCAGAGTGCTTCCCGTATTATGATTACACTGAAGAAAACCATTTTCAGAGTACATAATTCCGTTCATTGTTGCACGACCACGTTGTAGGGCAAGAAGTTCAAATGCCAAATCCGTAGCCGTGAACTTCAAACAGACCGTAAGTTGAAAATTTTTAATTATTCAAGCTTTCTCGAATTCGGCATTCGTTGAAAATAATATTCTATCGTGATGCGATGCCCAAATGGTGGCTGAAGTATAAAACTTGATAAATGTGTGTTTTTTTACTCATAGCAAAGTTAGAAAATCCTGAAGGATGTCAAAAATCCAGAATGAAAATTGTTTTCGAAATAATCTGCATTTTTCATCGATTTTCACTGATTCAGATTGCGTTCTCAAGTTCTTTGAAAATTCATTGAAGAATTCAAATGGGTTTCGATGTTCAACAAAATGGAGGTAGTTTTTTGAAAATTAAACACATATTTACTCAAAAACCATCAAAGACCCAAATAAAAAATCGAAGAGGGTCTTCCTTCACAAATATTCTAGAAAGGTCATAGTTTTCACATTTCGACGTGTCACAGGATTCCCAATTTTTTCACAAGAAAGCAAAAGAATATTGACAATCAAAAATTCGGAAAGAAGGATTTCAAAAACGGTGCAAGATATCGAGAAAGAGATAGAAAAAAATGTTGCTAGAGCAACATTTTTTGTGTACTTTAGGTAATTTGTAATAACAAGAACTTGAGTTTTTTACTTTTGTTAAATGTCACTCATATTACTGAAATGTTGACTACAGCCACAAAGAGCGTTGACAGTTGATAAAAAGAATTCCAGTCACTCCTTGTTAGAAACACATTGTGGTAACGGTTTGATTTTGAAACAATGATAAAGCGTAAAAGGTACATATATTTATAGATCGAGAAGGCAATTTTATATTCTCATTGTTAGCAATAGAATATTTGAATAAATCATTTGCACAGGGAAAAAATAAATAAAACATTATACGCTGAGTCAGAGGTCACCTGCAGGCTTTGAGTGTAGAGCACACACACACATTCATATATATTATATATATATATATGTAGGTATACCGGAGGCATCTATCATTTAACCGAGTAGTTACAATCAATACACGACAAATGTGAGAAGCTAGACCATTTCAATCGACTTGAAAATTAAGAATTTAACGTTCTACCATGCAAATTTTAAATTACACAAACCATATATGACCATTAGGTGCCAAAATAAATGAATATACAATATTCATAGCTTTGTGGACATATTTTTTTGTATTATTATTATTATTATTATTATTATTATTATTATTATTATTTACTGGGTAATTACACGCACTATCAACGAAAAATGTTCAGTTTTGTTAGAGAATTGATGAAAAGCTGCGATGCAAATGTTTGTAAAATAACAGGTGAGGAATGAAAAAAAACGAGAAAAGATTTTTCAATAGTAATTTAGAGCAGACCAATTGAGAAAACTGGATGATTGATTCTATGAGGGTCAGACAGAATATTGTTCACTTTTGTTCGGACACTAGGTGTGATCTTAAACACGTTGTCTATAAATTTATTTGATTACCGTTTCCATCATGGCTATCAGTTTAGCCATTTGGGCCAGAAATCTAATTTTCTAACCAGGCTGATCTTATTAAAACTCATTTCTTAGCAGTCTAACAAATAGTATTTTATTAATGACAAGACGATATGTAAATTCAAAATTGTGTTCCATTACTCGGTTTAGATAAATTAGGGATATGCGAAGATCAAGTTGTCATACAGTAATCTCAGATTCTGATATAATGTTTCGACGATGGAGTAAACACAAGAAGAAAAAAAAACGAACAAGACATGTGTGGATAATTCAGCTGATATAAATTTGAACAGGTGGTGTTTATAATTGCTGCTAACTTTGATCATTCACAAGCATACCGAATCGTGATCGTTTCTAGTATGTACAACAGGTATTCACACGCTCAGTACCAGTTACGAATAGTTGAAGGATGTTCGGAGCAGGTGCTAATAGGAATTTGACCTAGTAGTTAAGCACAAATAGTGGTCAATGAGAAAGTGAAAATCGTCTCAAAGTATACGTAACAGATAAAATATTCATTTCGCTACTATCACACCATCCATTTGGCACTTTTGCAATAACGAATTAAATTTACTTTCCATCATTGGTAAAAAATTAATTTCAGAAGTTGTCAGGAATTTCTACGAATACTGCAAATTTGTTCTGGCAAATCTCTGACAAATTCTAATCATTTCCAGGAGTTTTGCAGAAAACGAAGTTCCGAAAAAATATTGAGTTCCTTCTGGAAATTCTTAAAAATTTGTTAAAATCCGAAATTATTAGAATGAACTTAAATCTTTTCAAAAATAATACGGTATATCTGACAAATTTCGAGAAACAGGTTGTGAGAGTTATCCAATAATTTTTATCACCGAAGCACTGCGAAGACTTTGTATAAATTTTTGTATAAATATTACCTGTTGAGGATGGTGGAGCACAAGTAGAAATAATTGTACTTGTCGAGAGTGATTCTAATGACGGTAGTTTTGGCAGCGGTGTTGATCCAGCTTGAACACCGCCTTGTCGAGGTTGTCTATCATCTCCGGCCGCTATGATTCAATTTTAATAAACCCAAGTTATCTTGTTGGTCTTTTAAAAATTACGTCACGCTAATCATTTTACCGTCAATAATTCTCCCACTTCAATTGAAATGTCGTATTTTATACTCTTCATGTCCCTGTGCGGTAATTTCAAATAATGTTCACTGTTTTAATTGAGAAAGAAGCTCGTGTAACGATCGAGAGAAACAAACACTCTGTACGATTGCTGAAGAGGCACTATACTCATAAAAAGACTGGAGTCGGACTGACTACTTCATTGATGTCAAGTTATGTTCTTATGCATTAAATAACAGTTAGAGAAAGGCGCTATAGGCGTCGTTAAATTATTTTTCAAACAGCTCATGAAACATACATTTAACAATTCAACGCTTCCGCTCTGCGTTACTCTTCTTGACGCATATATTTTCACCAATACAAGCGCCACGTAATTGATTTGCATGATTTTAACTCTAATCGAAAGGCATCTAATATAATTATATAAAATTTTTTCTACGGTCAGTGAACGCTTACTAACGACAGCTGTAACCACCTTACCAGGTTGAAAATATTAAACATCAATTTGGAGAGGCATTTCTTTAAATACACATGCAAATGTAACAAGCAATGTACAAATACACAAATCATACAGTTCTTTATTATAATCGAGAGATCAGCAGAAATAATGAAAAATGTAACTGTTCGCTTTCGAATTTTGATCACATAAAAGGTCCTCTGTTCCACTGAGGCACCTACTCTGAATAGTTTAATACCTGAAAGACCAAAATCGAAAAACTGTTCAAATTTATATTGTATTTTTCTCAACTTTGTAACTTGGATGATTTGAATTACTGCGGTTTTATCAAGTCACTAGGTTGAATAAAAAATTCTACACTATCGTAAATATCGAGATGCGTGTACCTATTTAATTTTTCTGTCCTTTGACCACCATTTGGGCTACAAAAATCGTCCAAAGTTGAATTGTGAGCAAGAAAACCATTACGAAGTTATTGAAAGAACCTATTTGAATATCCATTCTTGCTACATTTCGCACGGTCTGCAGATTCAAGGATTAACAGTTGTAATAGTAGTTGCACAAAAATATCTCTATCCAAGTGTTCCATTGCTAAAACTGTTCCATCGAAAGAAAAAATGAAATACAACGAGCGAAGAAAGTTTTCTACTACAAATTCAGTAACCGTGTGAAATCTTGTGTGCCATGCATTGGACATGAAAAAATATGATTATTGTAAATCTAAATGCATGCAAGGTTTAAAAACACCAAATTCAAAGTGATTAGGAGTGCAAATAAACGAGAATATAAAATTATATAGACCATATGCGGACCTCATTTTATGTGACAAGAGGTGATTAGTACCTTTTCCAATGAATGATATTCATATTATTCTGTAGACAAAGTTTGGAGACGACGAACGTCGTTCGATATTCCAGAATTTAACGTGAGATTGGCTAGAGCTCGGCATTCAGCGGAATCGTATGGTCCATATCGTACTGCACTAAAATATATTCAACTCAAAAAAAAAAAAAGTTAGAAAAAGTGATATTTGTTCAGGGACTAGCCAATTCTACTACAAGCTTTCAGCCAAATACAGTAACACTCATAACATACTGTAGAAAATATATATGCACCTCAAAAAGGTCATTTTTGAATTTCGACTGTCTCACCTCCCAAATCGGATACGAATCATTCAAAAATAATTCCCCAATATTTTCAGATTCTTATTTCAAGTCTAACCCCTGCTGCTAGAGGGTTGATTTCCTCATTTAACCCTTTTCAAAGGAACAGCAAGTTCGCCAAATGGATTTCGATGAGATTTGATATTTTGGGGCGTTTCTTCGGTCGCTGATTACGAAGCTGGACTCAAAACTTTTTAATTTAAAATATCAGAGCCAATATGGCAATACCAATGAACTCTTGGGATTTTTGTTCGCCATATTGGATCCACCGTTTTAAATTTCAAACTTTGTACTCCAGATTCGTAATCAGCGACCCAAGATACCTCTCTGTATGAAATCTTATCGAAATCCATTTGGTAGATTTACTGTTCCTTTGAAAAGGGTTTAATGGGGACATCAAGCCTCTGGCGGAACGGATGAATTGAGATAAAAATCTGAAATAATTAGGGAATTAGATTTGAATTATTTGGAATAGATTCGGAATGTGAAAGAGTCGAAATTCAAAAATGACCATTTGCCCTTTTACCCTTTTACCCTAATACACATTGAGTCGTTTCATTTGGAAGCAAAACTTTTATTTTTAGTTCCTCTCTGAAAAACATATACACATCAAGAAAAACAAGTCCTCGCTCGTAAATATTTTTTAATTGTTATTATAAAAGGTTGCTCCTGCAATATAAAATCTTCACATGTAAATAACATGGGCAAGATCCAGTTTTTTTTCTAACTTTTATCACTGAGCTACGTCTAACGATAGGATACGCGCATGATTCTACAAGTATTTTGAAGATAATGAAATTCTTTATAAAATTGCCATTTGAATTTTTGAAACAAAGTCAATAGTTTAGCTACCAAAGACGGTTAAGGATAAATTTTTACATAAAATTTTATTTCGAGACTCATAACTTTGCACCGTTTGAGATACGAATTCTTGTTTACCGGACACTTCTTTAGAGAATTTAATTCTCTACAAAATGCTCCCAGGATCGAGCCCACGTCATCAAATGTGACTGAGTAGCAACAATTTGAAAAGAAGACTACATCTTACACATGTTATTTAAATGAAAAAACTTCCAACTCCAAAGAGCGATCTTTTAAAATTAGGTTATTGAAATATACTTCGCCGTGGATTTTTTTCATAAAACAAGTTTACCAGGTGGAAGTGAGAAAACAAAACGTTGCTTCCAGTCGTAACACCCTGATACTCATGTCTATATATACGTAACACAAGTGCTCCAAACTACATATTTTATGAAGAAAGAAGCAAATCGACAATAAATTTTAGAAATATGATTCAAAACACAAGAGTTAAAAATGTTTTTAAATCAGATGGTAAAAGGTACAGGAATACGCTTGATGTATTAACTATTGTGGCCTGCTTCTAAAACATTGACCAACTCTGTTACAAGGAATTTTGAATTCTCTCAATTTTATCCAGTCAATTCGAATTATTTGTACTTTGTCGTTGTATGTTTGAAAATAACTTTATCTGCTAACAGCATTCAAATCTTTTTCAGATATACATATAGGAGATGCTAGAAATCTGCTCTTATATTTGAATAACTCATAATAAATTCTCTTATTACGTATGAATAACAAGCCAAATAAAATTGCTCAGTGAATAAGCAGCTATTGAGAGATATGTATTATTCAAAGGGTAGTTAGAGCAACGGTTAGGAATTATAAGCAACATGTAACATTAGACCTGTCCTTAAGAAGGGCAAAATCGAATTTTAATGGTCCTACCCCCCAAATTGGTTCGAAATAATTAAAAAAAAAATGTCCGAATTTTTAAAAAAATTTCCCTCGATGTTTACCCACGCCTAGGAAGCCTTACTTTTTCACATAAGAAAAGCATTGGTTTTTCGGGATTTTTTATGGCTTTTTACCGCTGCCGTAATTATCAGCTAAAAAATCGCAAATTCTCAGAAAATGTTGACAGTTACGTTACCTTTTTGCAAAATTTTGTTAAAAATTCGATTTTGCCCTTCTTAAGGACAGGTCTAATGTAACATTGTAGGAAAATAAATTTGGCTCTCAACTCTGCACATTTAATCTGGGAGATTTTGAAGCTGCAAGATTTGAAGCAGGTTAATTTGGCCTCGGAGTTTCGATAAATAAGACAGTGAAAAGGTAACAAAATCACTAGTAATATTGATTTTTATGAATTATACTAAGTACATCGATGATTGAATAATACATCAGAGCTATATATGAATTTGTCATGACAACCTTGGTTGAGAAATGCTTCTGTATATTTAAAAAAAAAAAGAAGAAATTCTGCTCAAGTTTTAGCAAATTCTTATTATTTTCACAAGGTTCGAACGTTTTCACAATTATCAGATACCGGCACAGTGTTTTACAAAATTTTCACGTATATAGCAGAGTTTTTGTAATGCTCCAGAAATTTTTAAAAGATATCTATTTCAAAATTCTCCTCTACAATCTCAGATGTATTTTTATTATCAATCGATTTTTTTTCGTTGAAAGATGTTTTAATTTTACTGACTAAAAAATTGATACTGAATTTTCACTTCTGTATTGGAAACCAGAAATCATTTACAAAACCTTGTACCATATCCGTAAGTGTTTAAATGTGTAAGTAACCAGACTAATATCCGAGACTCTTGTCAAAAGTTTTCAGGTACAATTGTTTAGAAATATACAAAAACATTTTTCCACCAAGGAGTGCCGATTGCAATTGGCCTGCAGAATCCTGTCATGTTCTATATGTGCTTGGGCGTTTAATGACAACAATCTATCACTTGTATAAATATACAAACATTTCAGGTAACATTAAAAACCGTGCATCTACTTATCAAAAATGAGATACGATTTGCAGATGAAACATTCAAGAGGCACGCGAAGCGAGACATATTTTCAATTTAGTGTTTGATATCTACGACAAAACTTGCATTGAATTCGCTTCGTAAGAAGTTGAGCTATAGTATCAAGCACTTCAAGTGTTGTTATACGATGTAACAAAGACCGCAATTGAATGAATGCCGATCATTGAATCCGAAAAACTCTAAAATATTTGTTTGACAAGTAGTTCTAAATCTTCCGAATCAAATGACTTTTTTGTTCAATTAAATGTCGCAAATGGTATGAAATTCAACTTCAACTATTAACAGGAATTACTTTCTCAACCGTTGAATTTTTATCCATGCGTGTTAAGATAGGAATAGATGTAACACGTATATGTAAGTAGATGAAATAAGATGGCGATAACATTTATCTCTAAAGGGAATTAAACATTTTTCAAATAGACAACACAGAATACCACCAATTACTGTTTAAATCGCACTTATAATACTCACGACTGCTAAGCGAACGACTGACGTTAGGTGGGGTCATAGTTTTGAATGGCTCAGAAGGATTTCCTACTGAGACAGAATAAGATTCAGATTGTGTTCGACGTTCTCCACCAGGCACCATGATTGGTTGTGAACTCATTTTTTTATTACTGCAATATAATAAAAACAAACATATACATACATACATTTTTGTGCTGTTAGTTCAATTTAACGAATACACATTAGAGATGTAAATACATCCAATTTGATCCGCTGATGTGAATAACTATTGCATGTAATATTTGAAATCATGCAGAACATGGTAGTTAGCAGTAATAACTACTGGAGAGTCGAGTAATGACAAGCAGAATATGACCCAGTCATTTTTACGTCGGATCGCCTTTAAATACAGAGTAGCAGCATCGGATAGTTGTGTATTTATCATACGACTTGAATTATGCATCATACAAGCTTTGCGTTAGAACAAATTCCAGAATTCTATCCATGCGATATGAAAACTGAAGCTAACAAAGCGAGCATCAGATCTTCGGATTATTGGTTCTGCTCAAACTTCCAGGGTCTTTTCCTTGACCTTAAATATAGAGCTTGTGATATGTAATTTCATCTAACAGGCTTCTCTTCACTCCGGTTACAATTATTCATACAGCTAGTAATTGGATGAGTGAAATGCCGTAAGAAATTAAATCTCCTTTCATATCTTTGCGTCAAATATTAATTTTCATCAGCGTCGAATCAAGTTTCAATAATGAGAGATTATAGATTCGATGTGAAAAGATAGATTATTTCAGAGCAATAGTGAAGTAATTACGAATATATAAATTCAACTAGAGAAAGTACATTAGATGAACCTGCACATCAGGGGATCCATATTTAAGACGAAAGACATGGTTTTTTGTAAAATCCATGACCTTGAAGTCTGATATATAATATATATGTGAAATTTACAAAGTTACTGCCATATTCGAATTTCAGAATTATAACTACTGTCTGTTATTTGCCGAACATTGAGCTTCATTTTCTAGACTGGAGAGGAATCAGCGGTGAAAACACGGAAAAACGAATCTTGAGTACTGAATTTGACTATCAAAAATAGATAATCACATATTGGTTGGATTACTTTGCTTAGATAACGTGTAACCTAGAAAAAATAATATCGGCAAAACCGAAAGAAGAATAAATTACACAATAACGAAAATTTAACAGCAATATTGTTGAATTGATAATTATTCCAATAATAGTCAGAGTCTAAAACGGGTTCGACGCCGTTTCGACGTAAATAAAGTTCAAAGATTTAGTATTTTTCGCGGTTCATATTTTCGACACAAGTTTTCAAAATACCAACTTTGAGCCGAAACGATGCCTAAATAACGCCGAAATCGGAAAGTTGAATATTTTTTACCGCTATTGACGTCATGTTGGCTTGCGAAATATTGATGTCCGATTCAATTAGTCAATTACATGTCATCAATCAATGCATCCATTTGACACGAAACAACCAGTAGCTACAAATTGTCCTCTTGGAGTTTGTTCAAATAATTTCGTCTATAAATTTCAGTGGTGAAACCAAGTGCGAATTTTATTCCTCTCGATATTCCAACAAACTTACATTGACAATATATATGACCAGCTTATTATTGTCCTGACGAAAAATCAATTTCGGCACGCGAAAATGAAAGTATAATAGAGGACAAACGTATATTTGAATGCGAATAAATTCACGGGAAGATTCACACCCTTTCGAGATAGTGATTAATCAATATTTTGAACGTAAACAGCGCACATTGACAGGAGCGCTGTTAACTTTGATAGCTTTATTGACTACAAGTAAGCGTGTATAATACACAGTAGGCATAATACGCATGTGTCACTGTATCAATGAATCGAGGTCAATCAACCAACTGAAACACGTACGTATAATTATAATGACCGTTGAAAATGATTGTTTCCCGAGTGAATGAGATCATGCGACGTCGAATAAAATCAATTTCAAATAACGCGCAGAGAGAATCACCTCCTAAGCGTAGAACGTATTACGTCACTCTGCTGAATACGTGAAAAAAAAAGTGTGTGTGCGGCACAGGGAAACGAAACTTGAAATGTGGGAAGAAATATCGCCCAGAGTTACGCTTTAGGTTTTTCGCGAGCGTCTGGCATCGATATCAAAATGTAATAACGTCTAGTTTACGTTACTTGCACACCAGACTCTCGCTAAAAGTACACTTCGTCCGCATCGTCCGTATCCAGCATGCGCCCATACATTACGTGTATCATATATATATGTAGAAATGCGGTGTGCGCACTGCGGTACACCAACACTCTGCTATATTACGGCACTACATTCTGTAACTGGTAATTGAAAACTGAAATAACACACACGTTGTACTGGTTAAGAAATTAAACACTTACTGCGTTCCGGTATGGCATCCACTGTTCACCTTTCGCTTGTATTCATGTTCACAATGAATATTTATATCGAAATTACACAAGTAGAGCAAGAAAAAAAAAACTACGTATCTGGCAACAGCGTTCTGTACAGGCAGGCAGTTATTAAAATAGCGAGCGTTTTTTCTTCGTTAGAATAACTAGTTGCACACGATTAATAATCAACTAATCACTTCAATTAGGATTTCGTTTACACGCGTAAATTCATTAAATGTATCCAAATTGAACATTTAAATTCATCTGTTGTTTGGATGGATATTATTTACGTACGTAGCGCGTTCTCCGGACGGATCATAAATACTACACGTGCGACGTTAACGACGTCAGGGGAGTGACTGACACTCTGACAGTTTGGTTATTCGGTTCAGTCGGTACGAGAGTTCGGCGCAATTCTGTTGCGATCGAGATCCACCTGGTTCCGATATTCGATCAGAACTGTTTTCCGTCCCATCCGCTCTGCCGGATTGTCGCTCGGTTATGTCTCGCTCCTAGGGAGTTTTTACCGCTCGCGATAAGGAAAAATCGACGCGTGGTGGTAATATTCAATGATGTCTTAAACTTCCGGCTAATTTATTTTCGGTCCGGAACAAAATTCAAGCTCGATTTTAATCTTTAGCTCTGCCTTCAGCCAGTCACGCACGTGAGCACTGGGATACTACCTTTATGTGTATAAACCGATAGTGTAAACGCGCTCGCCGGTCTGTTGTTATTAGAAGTCTATGGAATTTGCGAAGTCTAGCAGTTTCGTAGCTCCATGTTTTTTCTACTGGATGATATTTGGGAAATTTATGAATTTGAAAACAATTATAAAATTCCTTAATGGTTCGTTGTTCTTGTCGGTTACCCATGTAAACAAATAGCTGCCTGAAATAAGACGGCATTGGTGTTTCCTGTAAAAACCTTCTACGAATCGCATTGCAAGATCATCGATTAGTCGATCTTGAGCATCCCTGTAGCCAGTGACTCTTTCGTACAAAGGGAACACTAGCGACGCCAATTCGTACAAAAAATAAACCTGATATAAACGATTACTCTACAAGTTTGTCACTTCACCCATTTGAATATGTGCTCCTTGTGTAGTCTCAATGGTTTGAATGTTACTTGTCTATTTGTGCGTATTTTAACGTGTTGTGCCTGATATTTCACAGAAAATAAGAAATTATTTGAAAGAAATGTCGCGCAGTAAGTAAGGTTAACTTTAATTAGGTACTATTTGATATTTTTATTCATAATGGGTATGCGGTTGGTGTTTATTCCACGAAAGGAAATTAATGAACTATAATTGGTTTGATACTATAGCTTCGCAGAGCGTGCGTCGTCAACTGCAGCGACTGATTGCACGATTTAAGTTTGAAGAATTAGAATTAGCAGTGCTACCCATTTTTCCTGAATTGACGTGGAACAAGTTGAGGTCGTTGTTGATGAAGCATCATCAAAATTTTACAACTCGTGCATCTATTAGCATCATCGAACAAATTATAACAGTATGTATGGATATTACAGAAATAGAATATCGAACTAATTTTTAACATTTTTACAAATATCAGTATTTCTGTGCCTTTAAAATAATAATTGATGTACATATTTTCTTATAGACTGCAAGAATTGGAAACAATGACTTAAGAGATAGACTATCAATCCTAGAAGTGATAGGTATAGCGTTGAAATTAAGTGACAAAAATATCACAAACTGTTAAGGTATCTGATGATTAACTGTCAGATTTCAATTTTTTTCACAGAGGTGAGTCGGCATTCGAATCAAAGAATTTGGACATGTCACGAATTGCGTGGCGAGACCATGACAATGTCTGGTTCTCAATCAGACAGCGAAATTCGAGATAGAGTTGCAAAAGAATTTTTGAGAAGTGTGCAGAATATGGAAGTGCAAATTACGTCATACAATGGGATAACTTTTTTGACGCTACGATCAAGCAAAAGATCTACAAGTCGACGAGTCAAAAATGTTGAAACTTTATATTTTGCCTTTTGTAAAGGAGAAAAATATTTCTTCAGTGGGAAGAAAAATGTGGGCAAAAATTATTTACTGGCTATGGCGCAAGGCTTGGGCTATACCAATACAAAGCCTGGCAAACTGTCAGGTAGAGATTTGAAATCGCTGATAAAGCTGCTTAGGGCGAAACAGCAAGGAGCGATGAACAGCGAAAATATATCTGTTCCTCCTGTCTATCCAGGGTTGCAGCCTGTAGTTCGGTAAGATCTGCTGTTCGATTCCATTTCAATTTCACGATCATTTTCGTGATGAACAGACTTTCCTAGTAAAAAAATCTCAGAAATGTATTATTTTTTTGAATAGTTCTGACAAAAATTCTATACTGTTTCTGGATGGGTTTAAACTAATCTATTAATTTCGAATTTCAACAAAATCTAAAGATGTTTTGGAAACAATTTGCATTTTTTCAAACTTCTTCTTACATTGATAACCTTAAAAACTCTGAACTTTCTTCTTCCTGACTATTTCTGACCAAATCAAAATAGAGGTGTAAATCGAATCAATTTCTGGAGAAAATTCGTATTTTGTTATTTAAACTTAATCATGTATCATAAACCTGAAAAATATCTGGTCTAGAGTTGCTGCATTTTTCTTGATATTACTGCATTATTTAGAAATTTCCAAGAAACAGTTGAAATAATTTTTCTGAAATGGAATTGTAAAGTTTTAAACATATCTGCAAAAGTATACTTTCAGTAACATTAGAATTATGATGTCTGTTCAGAAATTTTATGGTAATATCAAGGTTTATCCGTAAATCTGCCGAAATTCAGTTTGCGCATGGAATTGTGATGTTTCTACAAACTTTCTAGAAATTAATAGAATGTATCAGAGATTTTTAAAAAGAGATGCGATACTGTCACATTCTGATAAATTCACATCGTGCGTCGAGTCGTAGAAATTTGTATTATTTTATGAAAATAATTTCCCACAATTGCTCAAGCTTATTATTTACCCTTGCAGAAGTACAGGTATAGACTTTACTGAATCAAAACAAAGAGGGGAATACATAGATAAATGTTTTGGGACTGAGGCCCCGAAAACTGAGATGCTGGCTGTTAATATTGCTTCTGAAGTGTGGGACTGTCCGGAGTTAGTTCCTGAAATGGAGGGAGAATCTGGCATTTGCAAGTGAGTAAACAACATTTTAGAGTACATCACATTTTTAATTTCCAATCCCAAATCATCTTTGTATGGCAGCGCCATCATCCTGTATAAAACTTTTGAATGTTGAATTTTATCTTCTAAAAGTTCTGATTTGTTTATTGTTGATTTTACAATATGGTGAATCTATTATACTTGTGACGTAATGTATTTCAAAAGATTTAGACACATTCATAACAGAAGCTCTTTCCCAACTGCACTTTGCATATTTGGTTTGTTGAGCTTCGTTTAACATGAAAATGGAAAAAACATTTAGTGTAAACTATTGAAAAACTAGATGCTTAATGTGTTGCTCAAGATAAGACAGTTTGAACTTTATCCACTTGGTAGTGTATTCACTACCCTTCATTTTGAAAAGTCCCTGTTGGCCTGTAACGAGTTCAGAATAAAATTTCCCTGGAAGTAAGTATTTTAGAACATTGTGTATTCATTATGATTAATTCTAATTTATAGGTGGGAATTTCACAGCACTTACATACCAGGCATGATAAAGAAATTAGTGCAGCGTCGTGTTCTGACTATTCCATTACCAATTTATGTTCAGGACATGTTGATAATAGGGAGGAATGAAACGACTTTGCGTTCATATTGAGCATTTTAATATCCGACGTTTGTCAATCAAGGAACAATGGGGCTCTGGAGGATACCAAGGTGACAATGGTTCTGGGGTATTAATGACGATATTTAGTAATTTCGATACTGGTTCGAAGGTTTTAATGACGATGCTAAATTGTTTAGTCAGCTCAAAATAAATTCTGCAAATAATAAGATTTATTTCGGGCTTTTATCGATCAAAATAACGATGCAAACGGTGCTAGTTATATTTATTTTAAGACGTTGCTATCATTTTTTGAAATTTTACAAAAATGATCCTACAACAGCGATATAAAATAGATCCATCAAAATGAAACTAGTACCTGAAATTCACTAAAATCGGTTAAAATTGATTTCTTTTACATCGTGAAATGCGGGGGTGTCACCTATGTTGACTTTTATCCAGTCCTACATATAACTGATGGAAAAAAGCTGTAGCCAACGCAATTTTACCGGATAATAGTCAAGACAATTGACACGCCTACATTTCGCGAATCAAAATAAGCATTTTTTTTATCGATTTCAGTGACGCTTTCGCTGCTAGCTCGAATCTATTTTTCATAAATAATCAGATTAATCTATTTCGTATCGCTTTTTCGCGGTAGTCCACAAAATTTCGCAAAACTAGCTGTCAGTCAATAAAGACTGACTACAGCATTTTCTTAACTAGAGATTACTGATATTTATTGTAATATAACGACTATCATATGGATTTTTAATATAATAAAATGTTGACAATGACACAGGAATTTTGCTGTAATCACCTTTTGCAAAATAGCTTAGATATAAGGAAAACGATCGACACAGGCTGTTTAGCTCTATCTGCAGTTCGAAAAAGGGGTTTGCCCCACTTTACAGCTAAGATGCCTTCAAGCACGGACCCTCCAAGTCAACGATTAGAGTGAGAAAAATGCCTGCAGCGCTCGTTCCCTCTGTCTTCTCACGGCTCCAGCTCGGAGCACAGTGCGCGCAGTCACAGTCTCTCTCTATAAGTCTATGACGTACCCTAGAGTTACCTATGAAGAGCTGTATGAAGCACATCCTAGAGCACGGTCTTACATACAGGTCCTGAAACTCATCGAAATTTGCGTAGTGGGGGAAATACGCTCACGCTGCATTTTTTGTTTTTCGTCGCTGCCGGTAGTTCGCACTGTCGTAAGCACGGGTCGTAAGGTAATGTTCGCAAACGCAACCTCTAAATTTTCATAAAATTTTATTCCAATTCATTTGAATCGATAATACGGTCAGACAGAGATGATACACCTGTATCTATCTCTTTCCCAAACAACCTTACTCTACCGCCCCGCCTCTAGCGATGAATATTTCTTAAGCGTTCAGCCCCCACCACTAGAGTTTCCAGCCTATATGTAACTGTATGTAAGACCATGTCCTAGAGCGACAGGAAGTAAACCAATACCACGTGACAATAATTTAGCAAGAAAGTCGTACATTTATGGCATCACTTATATTTTTTATTCCATGGTACTAATCCATGCTCCATGTAGCACTACCGCGATTTCGCGCCTTATATACTTATTAATGTAATCTAAATCAAACATTTTTAACGTTATCGATATGTCTGGAATTTTGTTGAAAAATAGCCTTAAGAAATTATTCGGTCACGATGATTTTAAAAGTGACACCCAAAAACGTGCAACTCTTGCTGTTTACCAAAGTACGTATTATGATCATCCAAATACGTTTTCAACGTCGGCGAAAATTTCTATACAATGTTTACATTATTGTCACTTGAGTTTGAAAATTTTTTCTGTGGCACTTTTACCACCTCATGTCTATTAATTCACGTTAATTTGACCAACAATGTCATAGATTTGATCTTATTGACACTATGGGTTGAATTGAAACATCACTTGAATAATATGTCAAACCAGACATCAGTTTTCAATGAAAATGCGTGCACAAAGAATGTTTCGAGGACTTTTTCTTGAAACCATGAAATTTGATGGCCAATGTAACTGGCGTGTCAATATTCACAGCGATTGATGCTTCATTTGTCTTTGTCAAGACAAGATTTGCGAATAATGTCTGTGATTAAACAAAAACTAAAAATTTACGGATTGTTGTGAAACCAAGAATTATGATAACGTTGAAGTTGAACAAACTGGAAAATTCTGTGACTTATGGATGTTTGCAACAAATGAATTTCATTGAATTATAATTTTATTTCCTATGTATTCAGTTTTAGAGTTTTCCATTTAAATTTTTAAAAATAATTAATTTTCAATAAGGAAACTTAAAACCTGGATGTTTGAAAAAATTTTGATAAATTTTCATCTCCAACAATTGTACAAAAATCGTGTGATTAACAATCGTGAAAAAAGTTTGAGTTCATAATCATGAAACGAATTTCATATCTTGGTTGATAAATTTCATGGTTATTTGCTAAATTTTTGGGCGTTTCGTTATTGTCAATCGCTTCTTACCCTGTAAAATCCATAGAGAAAATCACATGATTCTTTATCTGTAGTGTGATGATATTCGTAATATTTTTAATCGATAATTGCAGCCGTGCTACACATGGTATTTTGAGTTTGAATCGGTCCTACCATTTTAATGAAAAGTTTGGAAAAAAGATATAACCATTCAAAAAATCTCTAGCAATGTTAGTAAACATGAATGAAATGATACACCTACAGTATGACAAATGAATCTGAGGCAACTCACATTAAACAACTTCAGAAATCAATAAATAAATTTCAGGAAACCTTTTATAATTAGAAAATTCAAAATGATACACCTCTGCAAATGTTTTTTATACGATTCAAATGTTTTGGGCTCATTTTTGAAGCTAAAAAATCTTACATTACAGCTTGATTATAACGCACAAATGTCATTGTTGATGAACATCTGTTATATCGTTTCAAAGTCTATATCCATTACGGGAATAAATATTGCTAAAAAAAATTTCAGCTGATCTTTGAAGATCTCTACGGTAACTAAATAAACTGAAAGATAAAAATTCGGAAATTTATCCTGTATCCCTTGTGGTCGACACGCTTCGTTTTTTTATCTATTCTCGTTTGTTGCGTTTTATCATGGAATTGTTGATTTCATACAAATCGTAAATCTTCAATCGCCTCAACAAAGAGAAATCTAAACTTTTTTTATTTTAGGGAAGAAAGATGTGTACATCTGTATGCCGACAGGGTCAGGAAAGTCGTTGTGCTTTCAACTGCCAGCAGTTCTCCAGGAGAATAAAGTTGCACTAATCTTTTCTCCATTGATAGCTTTGATAAAGGTGAATATTATTATCACCTCTAACTTTGCAACATCACAGATATTTCAGATACTCCTACATACTGATCAAATGTTTCATTCGAGATTTTTATTTTTTTTCTTGCAATACAGAATCAAGTCGACATTTTACAGTCTTTGAAAATCAATGCTAAATGTCTCAATTCCAAGACGCCTCTGGAAGAAAAAGCTGCAATATTGAAAGATTTGCAGTCTAAAAAACCTAAAATCAAGATGTTGTACATCACACCGGAAATGGGTGCTACACGCACATTTGAGGTACTTTTATTTGTATTTCAATTGCAACGGATATAATTCGAGAAGAGTTCTACTGCATTGTGATTACATTTTTTATCGTTAAGCTTATTCATCTTCTTGAAAATCAAATCTTCATAATCTTTGTTGCATCGAAATGGAATGTATTATTACCTCAATTTTTTTACAGCAAATTGCTCGTTTTCTAAAATCAAATTGGAAAACTTATGAGATTTATGCGACTTTTTCGTTTTCTTTGTTTGTGATTGCCAAATACATTGCATATTTAAATTTATTTTAATGTTCGAAAATGGTAATTTTTTTATATTCGTTCAAATTTCATGTATATGTAGAATATTGGCTTTAAACTTTAAAAAAGTTTTTCAACGAACTTAAAGAACGATTTTGATTAAAAACTGTTTTATATCAAACATTGATTTATATTTTGTTCATCAATATCATCTTCATCATGTTATACAAATTCTTGGGCTGAAATATGTTGTATAAAAAATACCCATTCTGCTTGTATTTTTCATTTTTTTTTCGTTTGTAATAGAATCTTCTTACAGAATGTGGTAATGGAATTACAAAACTCTAAAGTAATTTCATACATCGTGATTGACGAAGCTCACTGTTTGAGTCAGTGGGGTCACGATTTTCGACCCGCTTATAGGCAATTGGGACGATACAGAGAAATATGTTCCAATATTCCCATGATAGCTCTAACAGCAACGGCTGACAAAGAGGTAACGCTGTGCAAATGATTTACTTCTTGTACTCAAGATTAAAAAAGTATGAAACTTGAGGTACATGAAATTCCATTGATATTATAAATTATTCCAGGTTGTTGAAGACATATTTAGAACGTTAAAAATGAAGGATCCACTCAATTTTACACTTCCGGTATTTCGCCAAAATCTTTATTACGACGTCTGGTTCATTGAGCCCTTGGCTAATCCATATGTGCATTTGAAAAACTTCATAATAGATGCATTAGGGCCGTTGAATGAGTCGGTTCCAAAAGTATGCCAGAGTTTCGAATTTTATTATCACGGACAAAGTAAATCGATTTTCTTTGAACATGCTGATATTAATTATTTCAGGAAAAGAGAAACTGCGGCATAATTTATTGCCGCAAGAAAGATGACACTGAACTTTTGGCTGAGAAATTAAGTTCAATGGGCATCACAACTTTGGCTTATCATGCAGGTACTGACTAGTAAAATATATCCGATCAAATGCAAGTTGGTTGTACTCTCTTCTAACCTTGTGAAAAACTGTGATTTTATGGCGATATAAATTTCCAGGACTAACAACTAAAGTCCGTAATGCAACTCAGAATAGGTGGACTGTTGGAGAAGTGCCAGTTATCGCAGCAACTTGCAGTTTTGGAATGGGAGTCGACAAGGGATCTGTCAGGTTGAATTTTTGAATTACACAACGATTTTCAAGAGATCGAAAAGTTACTATCCAAATACAGCCCTACAAGTAGCTTTAAGGATGAATGGGCCGTAATGACTCAATCAAAAGTAACGAAAAACAAACAGGCGTTAAGAAAATCTTCAGCAGTGTTACTTGAGCTCATTATGGTGAACATGAGTGAAACTACATCATTTCCATGTAATAGAAATGAATCTGAGGAAATTCAATCATTGCAACCTAAGATATTAACAATTTGAGGAAAGATTTTATAATTAGAATGTTCCAAATGATAAAACTTTGATGTTTTTGTTCTGATTTTAATGTTTTTGGGTTCATATGTTGTAACTATACTATAATGCATGATTTCTTGAATGTTTTCCAGACAATTTTTGGGGATCTGGCCACTCTGCACAATGATCCCAAAAGCATTAAAATCTGTTAAAAAATAGCAACGTTTAATAACTTTGAATGTTTTAATTATAAAAGTTTTTATCAAAATGTTGATATGTTAGTTATGTGTTATTCGAATTTCCTTATATTCAGTTCTATTACATACTAGAGATGTTGTTTTGTTTAACTTCACTATTATTGGTGCAAATGACATTTTTGGAGATTTTTCTACATGGCACGGCCCATTTATGCATGAGACATTATGTCTACTAACTTTTTAAGTGGTATAAAATTGCAACTAACAGGTTCGTTGTGCATTGGACGGTTCCTCAAACAGTTGGCAGCTATTATCAGGAGTCCGGAAGGGCGGGAAGAGACGGAAAACCGGCGTTCTGTCGGGTTTATTTCAGTAAAGTTGAAAATGGCGTGATCAGCTTCATCCTACGTAATGCCAAGGACGAAAATACTCAATTAGCAGTTTCTAAGTGGAAGAGCTTTGAAAAAATGGTTTCTTACTGCACGGAGGCAAAGTAAGAACTCTCTCTACTTGAATACATTTTTTATCGCAATCAACGCAATGAGAGTTGTGACAGTAAATTTATTTTTAAGATGTCGTCATGCTGTGTTTTCAAAACATTTTGGTGACAAGCCACCAGCTTGTGTAAGCCAATGTGATTGCTGTGAAAATCGAAAGATAGTGGAGCAACGTATTGATCAGTTCGTAAACTGCAGTTCCAATGTTCGAAAGCCAATGACAAATCAGGCCAACGATGGTTTCGGTCTTGCTAAGTACGACACCTTGTAAGTGGCGCATTGTTGATTTTACTAAATTATATTATTTCATAATACTTTATTGTCAAGCATTAGAGCAAATAGCCAGTGCGAGTTTCTAAGCAAGAATTCAATGAAGCGAGTATTTAAACACTGAGAGAGTCTTTCAATACCATTTTCAGCTTCCTAAGATCGTGGTATTTCCGATATAAAAATGAATTAAAAGGGAAGAAGAGATTGTATAGATAAAATGTAGCAAGAGATATTTTACGATTATGAACATACTGCTATCGAAATATAATCTCTGTTTTCCCAAAAAGTATTAGGAGTTTTGCTTTTTTCGAAACATCTTGATAAGCACAGTTTGCAAAGAAATCCGCGATAATTATGAAGTGATAATATTTTCTACAGCCAAGCAGATACTGATTCCGATGGTGATGGAACATCCAGCGATGCAATCACGGCGCAAGAGAAACGTGAAGCTAGAGAATTGATTCAGCAACAATTTGCCTTGCGTAGAGGGAAACAAAAATCTGTTACGGTAAAGCTATAATGATCCTGTTAATGGGTTAAATTACCTTTGTAGTGGTTGTGATTATGAGAAAATCTTACTTGAAGATAATACTTACACTTGAAATTTTCTCTTGAAAATACTTCAAGTAAAATTCTTCTAATATCAATGCTTATTTGTGAGTAGTTATGAATAATGAATTTTGATCTCATAAAGGCGAAAAAACAGAGCACTTTGACTTTGTTAAAATCAAATGTCCAATCCGCTGATGCGACTGCTGTTAAAGTGAAGGGCTTAACAATTGAGGTAAGCTTTTAAACCATTAAAACAACTCTGGAGAAAAAATTTTCAGAAATGCCAATTTTAAGGAAAAAGTTATATTCTTTTAGAAATTCATTTCGTATCCCAAATCTGAAAAACATTTGTACTTCTGAGAAAAATTAGATATTTTTAGAAAAAAGTTGAAATCAATTTTTCAGAAATACTGCTGAAAAAATCTCTACTTATTTGTAAAAGAATGTTTCCAATGAAGGTAAAATTATGAAAAACTCTCACAGATTTTCAATAAGTCTTTCCACAAATCTCTTGAAACTGATTTTCTGCATACAAATTTAGATACATCTACAAAGTTTCTAAACATGCTTCCAATTTATGAAATATTTACCAGAAAAAATTAGTAACGGTTAAAAAATGATATTGTATTTGTAGAAATTTCTGCAAGTTTTTGAAATTAATTTTTACCACTACAAGTTTCTCTTAACTTTTTGAGAAGAGTAAAATTGTGGAAACAAGTTTCAAAAGATCACACATATGCTTCTTGCAGTTGCGGGAAAATTTTTACAAGTTATTGACAGAAGAATTGATGAAAAATTGGAAACTTTTTAAAAATCACCAAGCGTTGATTTCGCTCAGCGAAAACGATATTAATTCCTTGGCGAAAAATCTTGAATATTCAATTTTTTGCCGCACGACTGCCGTCAATGTCTACAAAGTTAACATTGCAAAATTGGTAAGTGTTCTGTAAAGTTTAACGCTTTTATTTCACTTGCAAATTAAGTTTTATTATTTCATCGTACTGACTTCAAAGTCACGAAACACTACTTATCGGTCTCTTTCTTCGTTTGTGAATTTAGGTTTGTACATTGACAACGTCAAACCGTGCACAGGTACTTGACGCTAATTTGGAACACTATGAGCCAAATGCAACTAACATTTCAGCCTACCAAGTATCGAATAAACCAAAACTAGGCAAACAAGAAGCTTTGCGTTCCTCCAATGGCTTTGTACTTGCAAAAGACCTTTACAATAATTCCAAACAACTGGACAACAAGAACAAGTCTAACAAAAATCCGAGTATATCTGATTTCATGATCAAATTGAGTGATCCAAAAGTGGATGAGTCGAAAATCAAACACGAAAACGAATCTAAAACTCCTTCGGAGATTACCAAAGATTTGAAAACTCATCACTCCAGTGAAACGAGTGACAAGGATGTTAGCAAAAAGCGAAAATCTGATGCAATATCAATAATTGACTCGGCGTCTAACAGTTCGAAGAAAATGAAATTGGAAACTAATGAAATAGTCGAAGAAAACGTGCATTTATCCAAAAATCAAACAGATGAGCTCGACGTGCTCGATGTTGATTGTAGAAAACCGTTAAATGATCAAAAAATTGATAGGCATGACTGTAAAAGTAATTTCAGGAATTTTGACGGCAAAGTAAAAGACAGCAGTTCATCATCCAATAGTGTTTCTGTATCTACGGATAGTGTTGTACAAAAATTGGAAAACAAGGCAAGGTTTTCAGGGCCAAATGCAGTAAGCAAAAGCACGTCTGTATCGACAGAAAAAGTATCGGACATCGATGTGCCTGAAAGACGGAAATCCCACAGAAAATCAACAGCGATTCATAAGCATTCAGTGGATAAATGCAGAGGAGAGAGTCATGCTAAAAACTGCGAAGATCTACTTTCATCGATCAAAAGCGCACTGAACCCTTATTACAAAGATCAGTTCATCCGGGACAGAGAAACCTTCAAAACAATTGCGAAAATTATTCATACGAATTTGAAAAGTAATCGCACTTATGGTAAGTTTACATTATTAGAGTGGATTGGATTACAAATATATTTATTCGTCTCTGAAACCTTGAGAAACTGAAATATGCAGTGAATATTTTCGAAGTGGTCAGAGAATATCAGTGAAATTTCACGGTAATTCAGAAAACGTCAGAAAATCATTAAGATACAGATAAAAAATGTGAAGCTGAAACTAGCAGCCCGATCTAGCAGCCAAACGTATTTAACCTTTGGGAAGTAGAAAAATGCAATGCAGGTTCAAGGTGCTTGACAAAATTTTGATTTCTGGACTTCACTATCTTGTTCTAACGAGTAGTAGAAAGTTTGGCTGCTAATTCTGGTTGCTAATTTCAGCCTCGTAAAAAAATAACAATCACAGGAAAATTAAATATTATCTGAACGAAGAAATTGTAAAATGAACAGACAAAATTTAGGTGTTTCAGGTAAAATCGTGATTGTTATGAAAAACTGAGGTTAATTTTATTCTGAATTTTTGTTCGAGTGATAACATACCTCCAGAAAAATCTGCCAGTATTTTCAGAATCATCAGAGAAATCAGAGAATTTCAATAAAATTTCAGAATAATTCAAGAGATTTGAGACAATCGTTAGACAATAGACAGAAAAAACAAAAGAAAACATTCTCAGCGAAATGAAATTCATTATTCGAGGCATAATCTATAGAATTGTAAATTGTAAAGGAACAAAATCTAATCTTATCTAAGGATTTTAGAGAAAATGATAATTTTTCCGAAAAACCCTAAACTTAATTTCACACTGAGTTTAAAAAATTTTTAATCAGTCTGTGGAGTGAAACTTTTCTCAAGAATCAATGACTCATCTCTAGGTTTATTGTCGCATGAAATTCCTGATCTGCTTTAATTTTGTTCATAAGAAGTAGAAGAACTGAGAAAGCTGATTACCGGGTAAAATGCATTGGTGTACTGAATCGCATTATTGTTTTTCAGATCGACGAGAGATTAACGCGATTGTGTTGGAGTACATAAGAAAACTCAGTCGAAAATAGCGTCTGCGTTTATCAGTATTCCAAAATTTTATATACATAGACGAGTTGTGAAAGTTGATCAGAGGTGAGTTGATCAGAGATGAATTGCCCGAGTCGAGTTCCTATCAAGAAATACATAAATTTCCGCTTATTTTCAACCTAGTACTGTGATATATGTAATTGTTTTTCTGTAGGTAAAATAATAAATTATTATTTAAAACAATATGCAAAATTGTACGTTTTCGTCTGGTTGAAACAGTGCACTGTTTATTCAATTTACAAAGAAATAAATAATCATTCAATTATACTATGGAATTAATAACTTCATGGGATTGTATCAAACCCTCTGCGAACAATGGAATGCCTGATATCATCATGATCATGATCCATATCATCATCAACAAACACAAGTTAATAATTTACGTACACAATAATCGAAAAATTAAGTCGTAGACGTACAAACGTAATTCCATCTTTTCTCTTATTGCAATAGTAATATTAATAAAAGTAATATTAATAATATATAAAATGGCACTAAATTATAGTACATACGTATACAGTACACGCGGGTTATATTACACTACTCAGGGGTGTAGGGGTATTGATTGTGATATACAGCGAGTCGCCCATTCTGCGGTAGGCATTCACCAAAGCCCCGTGTAGCTATTTTGATAGTGGAGATAGAGAAAGACACAGCCATGGACACAGCGCGCACGAGAAAGAGAAGGAAACATTAGTTGGCAGGTAGTGGGGCAAGGAATCGCGAGAGGAGAGTTGAGGAGTGTGGTATAAGCCGCGCGTACTGTGATTGAATTAAGTTGAATTAAATTATTCTATTCAAGTAGTGTATAGTAATCGAAGAAGAGAATTAGAAAAGGCTGTCAGTGCCATTTAAAAATAAAAAATAAAAAAATAACCAAATAATCAACTAATAAATAACTGTGCAGCGGAGCAAGGTATTTTTCTTCGTACTTGTTTAATTTCTGGTTGCAGGCATTTACAACCTTTTGTAATTCGTCTCTTCAATTATTTACCATTTTCATCGGCCTAATCGCGGCCTCAGTCCACAAAAATCATCCTCGTATCACAAAATATACAGTTTACGCCAGCTTCAATGCTAAAAACACGGATATCTAGACTCGACCAACATACTCTGATTCCTTTTTACATCATCATCAACATCATCATGATCATACACAATGGCAATTTTTTCATAATAAATAATCTATTTGTTTGTACGTAATATATGTAATTATTGTTTTAGTTTTCTCTTCCATTTTTTGCTTACTTGTTTCTTTCCTTTCAATTACTAAACACATCTCTAATTCTTAAAAAACTAAGGAAATCAGTAAGACTATAAAGTAATTTGAATACACTGCATAATAGACTCTGATCTCAAATCTAATGTCATCAACGATTTTTAATATACTCTTAAATTTTATATCTTTTTACAGAACCAGAATAAATGGAGAATTCTATGCAATTTCACCTGGCGTCGAACAGTCACTGCTTTCAATTTTGTTGTAACTTCAATATATCGTAGTAATCTCGAATACAATCACCCGTATTTTTTTGTTTCTCGAGGTCACTTGCCGTCCCGAAGTTAGAAAACGTAATTTCAAATTTTTGGGTCACATTTAAAAATTTGAAAAACTACCAAAAATCGTACCCAAAATTACATTAATTTCAAGACCTTGAAGAAAGTTGTATCTTGATTAGCTTGGAAGTTCCGAATTATTTGCTACAGTTGTGAGTAACTTTATTGTTGTAGATTTTAGAGAAGGCTCTATGAAACTACAAAGATTTGAAGAAATGGAAAAACCACTTTGGTAGAGTTCTAAAATCTTACCAATTTTCTCTAGAATCTTAGAAAATTTTTCTTCAGATTTTCACAATTTCCAAGCCAACGAAAAGTGCGAGTTTCTGCAAGGTGTCACAATTTTTGGGATGTTGCGGAAAATTTTCTGTAACTTTTTTCAGATTTTGAAAAGTGGCCTAAAAGCTCGAAATTCAATGGATTCCATGTTTGGAATGTAATCCGCATTCGAGAGTACTACGCATATACTAAAGTTGAAATATAATTGGAAATGGTGACCGTCCCACGCTAAGTCAAAATGCATGGAATTTGATATATAAGTTTAATCAACCACTATATCGAAGCTCAAAATACTTGACAACAAGCCTTTAACTGACAAATTTTTTTTCTGTCATAAAGATATGCTACTTAAATGAATAGTACGAATTATATTAACCTCTTCCCGGCCGAATTTTTCACGTGTCCGTTCCAAATATGTAACGATGGCCGAGAAGAGGTTAATTTTGCGTAAAATGATATACATTATCATGGCCTCGGAGTAATTTTTGCCTTGCTTGGATTTTTTTGCAAGAATTTGAAGCTACTTTAATAAGTACGAAATAATAGGAGGTACGCGTAATATTATCAATTATTAAAATGATTAATTTTTTAGGCCATTAGTACGCTGATTTTCTCCATAAATAAATTAATCTATTTAAAACTAAATTCCTTATTATACATTTAATTACATAATTATAAGTGTAGCTGATTTTTTTACGTGGCTTAGATCTTCTTGAGCATTGGTAAATGCAATACTTCCGGAACCTCGATGTCTTCGAGGCGAATGTTCGATGGATTGAACGGGAAGGTCACAGCGTACGTGAAATTCAGATCCTTTAAAAGCTGAAAACGAAAAAAGAATAAATTTACTACGTTATCGGATTGTCGATTTACACATACCTGTTACAAAATACCTGACGTTATTTTCCTACCCCGATCCTGTTTTAATTCTAGATTTCTCAACATTTGCCTCGTTTACAATCGTCAGAAGTTTAATACTTTTTTCATCAATCTTATTCTAAGAAAAAAGTACCGCAGACATGAAATGTTTAATTTGCAATTGACTTATAATCAAAAATGTTTTTAGAAATCCAAGCGTGTTTGGATTACAATTTGCTTCCAATATAAAAATAAGAATCAAATTTTTTAAATTACCACGTGTTCGAATGAAACAATTTTTTCTTCTAAAAATATATGGCTAACACGAAGAAAATTTTAGGAAGGAATTACAGGATAAAATTAAAAAATAAGGGCTCAACCAAAAAAGCTTTTGTAATACGTCTTGATTCAGGAATGTAAGACGTAATTTTTTTTCCGAAACACTGAAGAATGATGGTTTAAAATATATTTGTTTTTACTAGGGCTGAGGGATTAATCGATTCACCGTAGATTTCAAATAATTGGTTTCTCTGTTGTCGCTTTATCGAAAAAAGGAGCAACTGAAAGAGCCGATTAATCGATTATTGAAAAAAGTAGGATTGACCGGAAAAAAGATGAATCGGCATTTCGATTCATCGATTGCCCGTACAGTCTTAGTCTTGAAATAAAACGCTCCTCCAGCTCTTTTTAAATGATTACATGGAAAACTGCAAACACGGTGCGAAGATTCTGGGAATTCAATGAATGACATATTCTAAAAACTGAGTATTTCACAAACCTGTTCGTTCTTTTCCCCGCGTTCTTCAAGTTTGATTTGCACCTTTCTTATGAACGAAACCGGAACTCTGGTTTCGAAATCGTCGGCTGGCGTGTATTGATTCAAAATCTTGACCACTTGATTGGCCGTCAGTTTGTTACACATTTCACAGATCGAGTTAACATCCTCATCAGTTTTTCGGGCCTGCAGAAGTTGCGCAGCTTGAATTATTGGTTGGAGTGCTTCAGCAGCTGGTGATAGCCGCTGATCTCTTGCCCATTGCTCAAGGTGGCTTAAGTTATATCTAAAATCAAAAAAAGGATATGGAATATTCGATGATAAATCATCTAGTCTATTATCTCAACCATTTGGATGTTTTTCTGCTTGTCTTTTTCCCTATGTAACAGTCCTCTAAATCTATGAAACAAAATATATGATTCACAACAAACTTTTTTTTGTTTAAACAAATTATGAAACATCTACCTCGGAAACAATAATGATTTAACCTTCAATAAAATTTAAACAAATTTTTTGATGGTTTTAAGACCGAAACGGGATGATGGGGATTCCAGTTCTTTCTGTTTTTCTCACATGGATTCAAACTTTTTATATCAATAATTTCGACGTATGTAATGAGTTATAGGATCCTTCTGTCGCGACTTTTGTTTTTTTAGGATTATTGAAGATTAAATAAATAATATGCTGCAAAAAAAAAAAAAATCCGTACCTTTAATTCTGTCGAAATTTTTGACATGAAAAGTTTTAATTTCTCTGGAAAAGATGCTATTCCACTTCCGAATTCATTTTAAAATCGTCATTCGACACAAGGAAATTTTTATTAATTTTCTCAAAAATAAAATCTATCGTTTTTGAGATTGCTCATGCTATTTGAAAACTAAAAAAAAGGTTTTAAAAAGCCTGTTTTTATATTTTTCAGGGTTAACACTTGCATACAAAAACAACTATTCAATCTGGTTGACCTTGATGGACTAACTTACGAATTTTCTGCTCGGCTGTATTTCGAGCTAAGTAAACGTTATTTCATTAAATTTTTTTTTTCAAATATTGTTATTCAAATAACGTGAAAATACGTGGACTGATGAGATGCAAAATCTAACCAGTTTTAAATAGCGAAAAGCAGCAGTCAATCAAGACCACAAGCATGTACATCGGTTTGAAAACGGCGTGACTTGATGTTATAGATCTCGAAACCTGGAGATCTAGTGAATAACTTAACGATTCATTTTCGGAGTGATTACAATAACTTCTTTTACGTTCTTTTTTTTCTGAAAATAGAGGAATGGGAAGTTGAAGAAAAAATTTAGTGGCGAGGGTCACGGGCTGGGTGATTTGGCCTGTGATAAGCCCCAGAATCAAAAAGATGAAAAAAGAAGGTAATCGTCAAATTTCAATTGTCTGGCGGAGCCTCGCACCTTATTTGCATGCCCTTTGTCCATTGGCAGAGTTCGTTCCTAAGGAGAAGATTGTTGAGTGCGCTCGCGCACATGAAGTAAAATAACTGCTTGAATAGCTGAACGACGATTTCGGGATCGACGCCATGGTACTGAAGAGCCTTGTTGACGGAGCTCAGCTCGGCCAAAAGCTTGTCCAATTTTTGCTGCGTCGATTCTGGCTGTTCACCGACACTGGACGACCGAGCTCTGCCGGCGTTGTTGGAGCTCAGACCAGAAATTGCCTCGTGTTCGAGGAGCGCAGGAACTGTTAGCGCTTGGATCCTTTCCTTCAGATACGTGACGATCTTGTTGAAGATCCACACTGTTACGTTCCCCAGAATGACGCGGTACTCGGCGAGGTCGAAGTTCCTTAGACATTGGTCGTTCTGTCTCGGCGTGTTTTCAATCTGAAACGGCTTCTCGCCGGAATATTGTTTCATGTTGTGGAGCAGCCGCAGCGTGTTGCTAAGCCACAACACGCTGTACTCGAAGTCTTCCCGCTTCTTTATGACTCGCTTCACACCGTTCAGGTAAGCCGTCAGCAAAGATTTCACTTTATCATCGTCGTTCACAAAGTCCGTGTGTCTTATGCACATGAACAGTATGTAAGCCGGCAGCCCAGGAAGCAGCGTCACAGCTACGCGTGGCTTCAACTCTAAACAATTGCAGATAAATTTGTTAAACGTCAGAAACTCGCGAGCATAATCAATAAAAATTAGAACTTTACAAAGGATATTGGGCGCGGGTCAATAGTTAGAATCATCATAAAATAGAACGGTCCCAACATCGAATTCTCAATAATTAGTAAATCTGATTCCTAAAATTTTAAAGTACAAAAAGTTGAAACCTAGAAAGGTAAAAATATGGAAAGCTAAAAGATTAATATGACGTCAATCAATTTAAACAGTATCAATGTGCAGAAAGATACGGGGTAAAAGGGCACTTTCGTAAAATACGACTGCCAAATTGCGTCTGTCGAATTGAAGGATTCCATATTAATGGGCATTTGTCATCAATTGTAAGCTCATACCTATGACAAGGTGTCGGATTATAACTCCAATGTCTTCTTTTCTGAATTCGAACAATCCTTCGTAATCTCTTTCCTTCTTTCTAATGACAGGCATATTGCGTCCAGCTTCGGTCGATAGATGATTCGTTGCCAAAACTGCTGACGAGTCGTTTGTGGATTCCACGCTATCTGGTACTGCGGGAATTTACAGTGTATTACGACGGGTGAATTGTGAATTTACTACAGGTGTGTGATGAATTTGTGAGCGATGATAATCGCGTGTAACACAACAAAAGAGACAAGAAAAGGTCAAGGACTTGTCGGTGATTTGAAAATGAAACAAATGAACATACTGTTCGTAACAAATGAATTGAAAAAAAAAAGAATTTCTATTCTTCCCGAAAAATTTGAGGGTTTCCCGTAAAACTTATCCAGTTTATGGTACTCCTGGAAGCCTTGGTGAAAATCTCGTAAAAATTGGTTCAGTGGTTCTCCAGATTCGAGCGAATAAGCAAACAAACCATTTTGGATTTTACATACTAGTGTACAAGATGAAATACACCAAATAAAAAGTGCGTCAATAATTTATTCGAATGACTAACTTCGTGGTCGAATTTTGTAGTTTTATTCTAGTGCTGCATTATATGTACTCTTAAAAAGTGAAGTTCAATTCTTGAGGTATTTCTTTTTATCGTTTTGACATACTTTTCATCTAAGAGCTTGTTGCGCTCTATCGTATGTTTGTGTGTTACTGCTAGTGAACAGTTCTAGATAAAAAAATTTAGTCAAGGGCTATCTGGTTGATGACGAATTAAGTGGAATTTTCAGGTTCGTGCTATACTCCTTCATGTAAGGATGGTTCACAAATTGCCCACTCACCAATATCTTTAGAATCGTAAAATCGATCGCTACTGTCCTTTGTATCCCTTAAATCATCACCGTCGTCTTTGCAAGCATTAGAAAATTAGCAGATACGTTTATATTAAAATTTATAGTCTTAATGATAGCAAAGTTTGAAAGACTTTACAGTTCGTTTAGCTATCACGTTGAGAAAATGGCTTTTTTCCAATGTATGCATTAATTCTGATAAAACAACTCTGTAAAAATATTACAGTTCAAAAAATTGTTTTGAAATCGGAAATACAGTAAGAGGCTTATTAGTGAAGCAGCAAAAATTAAAAAGATGACTTCCATAAATTTTTTGACCGAGAAAAATGATTACCAGTTGAAGGGAATCATTTTCTTCAACTGAATCTGGGTCTGACATTCGAAAAGTTATATCAAATAACAATTTTCTAATAACACATTACTGTACTCACATCCGGCATCCTTAAGACGTTTTGCAAGTATTTTGCATTGCTTCTTAATCTTTCTACATTCCTCTGATATTTGGTCATACTTTTCTTGCAGATCCTGCGGAAACAAAAATAAAATCGATGTATTTGACGAAAAATTCCGTATACTGGAATTCCGGATATGCGCGTGGTTGGAGAAATATGGTGCTGCATCGGGTGATCGGCAGATCGTTTTCGGCAAATTTGGCAAATGCTTTAAATCAATGTGGGGTATAAAAATCTGTGATGAAAAAGAGCTTTTATAATTGAATACTACGGTCATGCTGCATGTTTTCTGTCACAAGATGGCGTCTTCGGTGGACACTCAATGAAATTTACCGTATCATAGTTATGTGCGTTACTACTTACCAAATTTTCTGATGTCAACCTCGTTATTTCATGTTGCATGTATGCTTCGGTTTGCGTTTGAGGCGTTTTGCTCAAGTTTACGGAAAGGAGTTTTTGCTGACGCTGAATTTCTTCCTGCAGCCTATCGATTTCCGCGCGCCATTCATCCCGTTGAGACCTCCAGCCCTTTTCCTTCGCTTGGAGCTCATCTTCCAATTGTCTGCGAATTAAAAGAAAACCATATCTGAATAAACTGCTCGGAGTTATAATTATTTTTTCGCTTTTTATTACAACTGTGCAGAAATATCACAGAAATTTTACCCTAGGTAATTTTTCTTTTCGGAAATTCCCACAAGAATTTTGAAAAATTAAGTGGATCTGGGAGTATTCAGTAAAAGTCACATAATTTTAGTGCAATTTCAGTTTCTTTTAGGCAAACTTTCCGTAAAAAAAAGTTCACTCCAAGGATGACTCTTTAACACAAAGTATGAAAATAATTTTGAAACATACTGATCATATCGTGGATGAGAAAAGAGACAACAGCCTGGCAATGCTTGAGAGCGAATTATATGATTCACCTGTTTATCTTTTTCTGGGCCTCAAAGGCCAATACCAGCTCGCCATCCTCGTTGATAATGTCGACATCGCGTCCGTAATTAGATCCGAGACTTTTCATCTTCCGGGTCTGATCGGCCAATACGCTGCGCAGTTGGATGCATTCATCACGTCGACGCTTCAGTTCTTCTTGAAGAACGTCAAATTGATCTGAAAAGTTGAACGTTTTAAGTTACTACTTTGCTTGAGGCGATTACTAAACTCTCATGAAAACAAAACATTTCCGTCGTTACCAGATCATTAATCAGTAACCTTTCATTCAGTCGTTTTTTCCATAGGTGCAAACTCGAAATAATACTCTTCACACACAAGCTATGACTTTTTGATCAAGATAAAAACAAAGTTCAAGGATTAAAGGTCAAAGATGATATGGTAAGGCTTTTAGGTGAAAAAAATGTAATTCAAGCAATACCCGTGAATTCTCATCAACTTTTGCAAATTGGTATACGTCGTAAAAAAAATTTATCGACAAGATACGTTGGATTGTAAAATATAATATCTCTTTCTAAAGTGTTTGCATTATGCTATTAACGGGGTCGTTGAGTGATTAATATTAGTCCCAATATATTGAAGGTATGGCGGTTTGAGTAAGACTGAGCCGGTCCCTAACTCAGATATAAACCGGCAGTTATCTAATCTCTCAGAAGGTAATTTTTGTTCATTCCTTATCGTCGGTTTAGTGGATATACTTTGTAGCTTGCAGTCATTAGTTTATGACGTTAAGATCGCACTAATTAGATACTAGATGTTCACTAATTATCGTGTGTAAGAGATGCGATGAGATTTAAGATTTAAGTCAGTTGCCATTTATTAATCACTTCCCACATTGATGCACGAATTCGTATACCGTGCAGATTTTTTGTCTGTGGTATAAAGATTCTTTTTTTCAAACTAACTCTTAATTTCAATATTACCATTGAATTCTGTACAGACTTACCTAGTAGAGTGCTTTGAGCAGTTGTAGCGTTCGAATCGGAAACGGTTTTCCGAAGTGAGCCAAGGTCCGTTTTGAGCTTGTCGTTTTCCATTTCGAGTTCTTGGAGCTGTAAAACAGTTTTATAAATCATGTCCAGTCTTAATAGTGGTGCTCGACTTGTTTAAAACATACGTTGAACCGATTGATGGAGCAAACCGTATTCCAGACTCTTTACTTCCCGCGAATCGAAATCTGTTTAAAATTTGAGTATTGAGTGACTATGGCACGTCAGTGTGTGGCTAAATTCCGTGTCTTTTTAATTTTTTCATCGATTTTCGGAATCTTTCTTAGTGACTACATAATCGCGGTCGTAAATTCTGTTACTTCCCAAAGTTTGGTATGCTTTTTTCACCAAAGGAGAAGAAAAAAGGTTAAAGTGCGGTTTGCTGAACCTATCCATACTACAGGAATATCATGGAATATCCGTTTTTAAAAAGTGTGTTTGATTCATGAATATTTCTGATACAATGGTGAGAAAAGAAAGATTTGCACAAACTATCAACCCTGATTCATATTGAATAAAAGAGAATGGATAAAAAATTTGGAAACAACACGGGACGAAATGATGATGAGTTTAAATATTTGCTTCCGTGTGGTTTTCTTATTAAATAGATTGCTGGCATTTCCATTCAGTGAAAATCAGGCAACCCGTAATTACAATGTACTCCAAATGCGAAAATCTAGCTCATCCCAAAATGAAATAATGAGGATTGTATTCGTACCCTGAAGCTGTCCTCCGTCCTTGAGACCTCTTCGCTAGTGTCTCCTTCGGAGTCCTCCAGCATCCTGATAAGTCTCCGATTTTCCTTTTCGACGTCCTTCAACTTTTGTTGAAGCTTCAACACAAGACCGACATCTACCGAAGCTTGTGTCGCGTCTGGCGATTTGGAGGTCTTAAGAGGGTTTACTTCACCGTCTGGCGGACTGTCCGACCGACGTTGATTCCAGTCAATCGTTTCTACTCGAGAATGAGTCTGCACAGATGAGGCCGTCGAGCGCACAGATCCATACCCAAAGTCCTGTTTGCGTGCCAAAAATAGCTTGTTTATTCAATTAAGAATTCGATTTTCATCAGGCTGCGGTCTTGGAATGAAACTTTTCATCGACTTAATCCTTTAGTCTACGTTCCAAAGTAACATTATTTTCAATAAATTGAAAAAAGCTAAGAATTCTATTCATTTTATTCTGAAATACTTGGCGGGGAAATATCTCCGACTATTTTCGAATAAATCTCGGTAGAAATTCTGATACATATGTGGTAAAATTTGATTCTGTCTAGTTCTATTCTGATTAATCCCACGTAATTCGAACACTGCAGTTTTGATAGATATTTAACGTAGAGCTTGTTGAAAAGGCCGATAGGTGATGGAGAATACTTCATAGATTTCATGGGGAAATTTTGAAAGAGATGGTTCGAAATAATGTTGAGACCTAGAAATATTTATCGTTCTGAATTTTTTCTGCAACTCCGTGTCTGTATCTTAAAACTCTTTATAAAATTCTCATCAGATCTTTGAAAGTGTTTAAATCACCTAAAAATCATCGGAATATAATGAGAAGTAATCAGAGTTTAGAAAACGTTCTCAGAGTTTGACGGAGTTTGTATAATCTGTTAAAATTCCGTTGAGAAATTGTGGGAGAAATTTTGCACCAGGAATCTGTTGCCGAAAGAACGTGTCAATAAAATATTCTGTCACGGCACAGCAGCCCGAAGAAATTTTTTTTTAAATGCACATGTACAGTAAACTTTTGGAATCTGCACGACAGTAAAAAAGTCACGTGATTGGAGGAATATGGCACCGGAATTGATAATCAGCTGATCGTTTCAATCAAATTTTGCAATTACGAAGGCTACACAAACCGTCGAGATGGCTGTTGAAATTTCATTTGGTGACGTTAAGTCGATCTCGAGTAAAATACGCGATAAAACACTACTTTTATAATTAAAAATGATACCATTAGTAAAGTTGCCACAAAATGTCGTGTAGCAAATTCGTTATACGCAATTCGAATAATTGCCAGACATATTTTTAATGTGCACTAAAGCCACAATTGGTTGCCGCAATTTTTGAAGAAACATAAAGACTATAAAATTTACGGTATTTTGATCGTCCTGCGGTAGATCCGTGGCTGCAATATGACCGCTCGAGCTCGAGGCGTCGCTAAGGGATCTAGAATGCGCGGGAACATGTCTGGCTAGTTGTTGCTCCAACATTTCGGCATGCTGTTCCAATTCGTGGAACTCCTTGAGCAGTCTTTGGTATGCGCCGCGGTCTTGGTCTTGATCGAGCAGTAGTAGATCCTTCTCCTGTTCGAACCGATGTTTCAGTGTCTCTTCCGCGACAT
The DNA here is from genome assembly GCF_021901455.1 of Neodiprion lecontei. Taxonomy (NCBI): domain Eukaryota; kingdom Metazoa; phylum Arthropoda; class Insecta; order Hymenoptera; family Diprionidae; genus Neodiprion; species Neodiprion lecontei. The sequence goes on from NC_060261.1 coordinate 12,477,852, forward strand.
GTTGGTTTGTTTTCAGCTTCTCGTTTGCCGCCGACAGCTCAAGCCGTAGTCGTTCGTTCTCAGCCCGCAGGCTTTCGTTTTCTTGGTCGCTTTGCTTCGTGTCTCTTTCCTTGTCCTGAAATATAAGAAAAGTTTTTGCTACCAAGGTACGTTTAGCTCAGGGGTTGGGCATACTTGATACCTGGTATACCTAATTTACGAAATTTTATGAGATTCCTCAAATATTGTGAAGTTCTTTGAAGTCTTTTAGATGCAGTGAGATTTTAGAAAATTTTGAACATGAAATAACTTGGAATTTCTGAACTCTTAGAATCGTATTATCTTGGAATCTGGCCTACAAACAAATTGAAAAGTGGCTAAACTTAGATACATCGTTTTGTGAATTAGGCCTACCTGCAATAGATCCATCCTCTCATCTCTCTCCAGTTTCAGAGTATTTTGTAACTTTTCTATTTCCTTATCCTTCTCGACAGACAGAGTGGTCAGTTTTTTGTTTTCCATTTCTATGGCCTTCAGACCTTCGAGCTTGGACTTCAGCTCCACCACTTCCTGCTGCGCCGTTTTGAGCTGGTGGTTTTCCTTCGTCTGCAAAACGGACATAGTTTTATTGACTTTGGAAAAATTACCAATAGTTTGAATTCGTGCAGATAAGCATGCAAACGCGCCATACTCTCAACGAGCCGGTAAAAACTCGGAATTTATGTTTTCTAGTCACTCGTTGAAAAGTCAGGGAGTTTTTTCAAAACCCTACAATTCTGAATGTAGAATTGATATTTTTTAAATAGCAGAGTGTGTAGATTTTGGTCCTGAAATTCAACTTGAACAAATTTCTGGTTCAACAATTTTTGTTCCTCGAAAAAATGATCGATGAATCGTGTGAAAAAGATCAATTTTCAACATGAGAAATTATTGAATTCTGGAAATGGAAATGTGTAAGAATCCTGGTTTCGTTAAGCTTCAGGGGATTCGAACTTCCTGTTGTATCGACAGATTCAGTAAATTATATTACATACTTTTTTTTTTACAAGCTAAGCGATAAAATCGTTTCGATCTTTGGAGAGTGATAGAGTTCACGATCGCGTTTCTTTGTCAACTAAGCAAGTTCGTAAAACTTATGAAAGTACACAAAAAAAAAATCAGTCTTAGCTGCACAATAATGTACCGTAACCTTAAACTGAGTGATAATGAGCTTTAAGTGTATTTACAAAGTTTCGCTCAATTTTCCGAATTTATCGAAATGATTTTATCCAGTCAGCGATCATAAAGGCTATTATTCCGGTAAATTTTAAGAAAGTAGTAGTCAAGAAAATGAGTGTAAAATACTATGTGGTGGATCCATCGGTAAAACAGGCAGGTCCGAAACCCCGCGTTGAGAGTACACGGCGCGACGACACGTGAATTACGAAACTCACAAGCTCATTGATCTTGTGCTGCATGGAGATGATCTTATTCTCGAGGCCCTTGTTGAGAGATTTTACGTGTTCGACGCTGCGGGCTTCAGTCTTGAGCCGCTTGAGTTCTTTCCGGGCCAAATACCGCCTGACGCAAGACTGAACGATGACAATATCATGCAACTTCTTCTTGTAGGCTTTTCTGGCCAAGTAGCCCCTGGCGAGCCTCTGTACCAAAATGGCGGCGGCGTTATCTCGCATCAACTGGTACTTCTTGCGGGCCAAAAAGCCTCTACCGTGCGCCTGGAGACCGAGAACTGCGTGCTTGACGCGCAAAAACTGCGAACGCTTCACCCAGCCACGGATTCGCGCTTGCAGTTTAACGGCCGCTCTGTATTCCCGTATTTTTTGTGCCCTCTGGCGCGCTAGCCAACCTCTGGCACAGCGCTGCAAACCCAGAATAGTCCTTCGCATCCTGCCGTACCTGTTACGGCATAAGAATCCACGCACTGCTTTCTGAATCGTGACGCAGGCGTCGCGCTGCTTATCACCACGCAACTTCTCGAGATAGGCGACCTGACCGGCTCTAAAGAGGACCTTCGTCTTCCCGAACTTAAACTTGTCTTCGTCTTTTATGTACCTAAAGAGTATTCGGCGGCAGGTTTCTCTCAAATCGTCTCTGTCGATTTCGGAGAATTTGCACAGCCCTCTGTACCGCTGGAAGAACTCTCCGTAGGTTCTTTGACTCGGGTAACCCGCTGCTGATATTCTTATTGTTTCTAACACTCCACATGCTCGGAGCTGCTGCACTGCTCTTACCGGGTTGTACTCGAAGGCCTCTTTCGTGTCGTTTGGCTTTATACACCTTACGTAGTGCGGCGTTGTTGCATTTAACGTCGACATTAGCATGTTCAACGAATCCCGGAACTGGGAGCCAACCTGAAATATATTCACTAGATAATAATAAATTTGTGTTTTATTTAACTTGAAATTATTACAAGTTTTCGCAAAGTGAACCATTATTTTCCTTACTCTTCCCAGATATTCGACTTACAACCATGAAATATTCACAAAAATTGATTACCATGATCTGATTGCAAGTGGTGGTATTTTTATTAGGATCATTTACTCGTGGGTGAAAAATCCAAAATCACTTGACTGTCACAAAGAATTGATCGACTTTCATCTTTTTGAGGCATAATGAGAGATGTGATTTTATCTTTCACAGAGCAAGTTCAAAGTTAAACAAAGATCTTGTCTCACCGTTTTTTTGTTCTGCTTTGGTGTGTTGATATTTGGTTTCTGAGCAGATATTTTCACTCTTACATTAGGTACTCCAAGTTTCTGATCATCGGCACCGCTGAAGAGCTTCTTCAACAATTTATTCTAAAAAAAATTGATCATCGATTCAGTTATCTAATTCCTTGTACATAGTTCTAAATTCCCAAAGGAATGTCCTTTCTGTTTTACCGACAGATCCAGAAAATCGTATTTTGCACTTCTTTCTCCTGAGTTTAACTGACTTTTGAAACTTTGTAAAATAATGGAGTTAAGTACCATCATTGGTCGTATCGAACAATGAAAAATGTCCGAAAAATACGTGCAAATACTACAAATACACTTGCAGCCGATTCTCAATCGCTTTGAGATTATCGCATCCTATTACATCTCATACTACAGTCTACATATACTCTTTAACTCATTATCCATTAATGTTCGAAGTTTTTATGGTTACTACACAAGTGTAATAATGAATCGAACCATTTCTTGAATTTTAAAGTGAGATTTTATTACTATGGAGAAGTAAAAAAAAGTGTAAATCACGATTTTCTGAATCTGTCGGTAAGGTAGGACGGTCCGATTTTTTCTCAATAGTAATCGTTTCGAAATTTTGATTTCTTTGTTGATAGTTACACGTTGAGATAAGTATAATTCACTTACGCTCCCATCTTTCAGCACGTCGATTTGTTCTTCGATCACCGTGTCTCGGTTCTTTTCTAAAAATCCAGTAGTTTCGTACTGAACTCGATCGGCAAAATGGTGGATAAGAAAGGCAGTCGTACCGAATCTCGGTTTGTCAAAATGTTTCGACTTGCCGCATTTTGAGTAAAGCTTCTCCGCCCACGAACCGTCCGAACCCTTCGGCATCTAGATTTTCAAATTTCTAACAATTAAAACAACAAACGGTATACATTTCACGGATATTAAGTAAGTAAAAGACACAAAATGACGCCAAAAGTTTTGCTTTTTTTTCTCTGATTTCCAAATTGTACTTTGAAACGTTGTATGCTACTTATTTTGGCACTTACTCTGCATTCCTCATCGAGCAGATCTAGAATTCCGAGTTTGGTTTCAATAAGGTCAATGCAAGGTTGATTGTCGTAAAAGTCGATAAAGGTCCACTCGATTTCCTCTCTCAGGTACTCCTCCTGTTCGAGTTTGAATACGTGTTGATTGAACTGTTGCTGCAGTTTTTCGTTCGCATAGTTGATGCAGAATTGTTCAAAGGAGTTAATCTCGAATGTTTCGAAACCATAAATATCTAGGACGCCTATGAAGCTTTGGGATTTGCTCTGAGTTTGTAGCGACTCGTTTATGCCGGCCACAATCCAGTTGAACAGCTCGGCATAGATGTGCTTGGCCAAGGCGTCGCGAGCCCCGATCGCTTGCTCGACGTTCATAGGCTTCAGAAAGACTTCTCGCATTGATACGATTTTCCTATGGCACAACCACTTTCGCATCGAGTTCACGTCGATGCCTAATAGTTCCGAGATTATGAGGAGGTGTCTGTCTGATGGCTGAGGAAACAAAGTACAAGGAAACTCTTTATTTTAATATATTTAACCCTGGTCACTTACATCTATAAAAACTTCCTTATTACTTGCACGGGGTTATTTAAACGCCAGCCAACTTTGGAACGTTATTACTGTACACAATATTATGCTATGCACAGTTTGGACTTGATAAAAATTCTGAGACAAAATTTAACAATTCAGAAATAGACTCCAATCTGAGACTCCAAAGTTTTTTTAATCATTCTTCATTTTACTTGCACAAACAACTCTGATTCAAACCCGCTGACTTTAAACTTTTACGTGAAAGTCAGTTCCGGGGTAAACTGGACCCCACGTCATTGACTAGAGTTAACACGATAAGCACAGTTCAGTAGAGTTTTGTTGATAGCTAATTTATCACTTATCAAAGTTTGAAAGGTACTTTATCGAGTAAATGAAAAAAGTGATTGAATTTCAGCAAGATTCGAATGCTTACGGAAATTGTGCTTCCTTCAGTATCATTATCGGTGCTATCGTCTGCTTCGCAGTCAACGATATTTAAATTTCCTAAATGCAATATGGCAGCTAGAATGCGGAGCATATCGTCTTGTTGTCTGGATGAGAAGCCCAGCATCGTCAGAGCAGTGATTGTTTCGTCAAAGGACTTGCCATCGTCAACTCCTTCTATTCGGGGATTGTTTCCTTGATTTAGGTAATGGAACTTGTTTTGAAATTCCAGATGCAAATGCGGCAGCTGGTTCGAAGCTCCGCACATTTGGTAGAATATGTGATAATTTCTTTCCTCATTCGCCTATTCGTGATATAACGATGATTAGTTGTTTTCATATCATATCATATTTAAATAAGAATTTTTCATTCAACTGCATGCAAAGCACTGGGTCCAAAATATTGGCGTAGCTAGAGCAAAATGGCGTCGTCCTGAGTGTTCAGCTGATCGTTTCAACCCCGGTTTTGGCTGAATCACGCAAATAAAAAGAGATAGAAAACTTTCTGTAAGCGGTTACACTTTCAACTTGTAATATTAAGTAAATAAAAAGTTGAAAATACATTGTAAAACTACTTTCATAATTAAATATGATAGGTAAGTTTCCTGCCGCCAGATGGCGTGTTCTGAATCTAAGAATGCCAATATTTTGAACCAAGTACGTGATCACGACAGCTTCGAACTTACTTGGAAAACAACTCGGGATTTCTCCAGTAAATAAGTTCTCATGCTCGCTCCGGTGATGTGATAATGTTTGTTGAACTGGATTTCAATGAATTTACCAAACCTCGACGAGTTGTCATTGCGTGTAGTCTTCGCGTTACCAATCGCCTCCATTATCGGCGACGAAGCTAGAACTTTTTTTTCTACCTGAGTTTCCGTCGACGAGCCGCCCACCGTCGCGAAATACCGCATCGCGTATTTCGCAGATACGGTTTTACCTGCTCCAGATTCTCCGGAAACAATAATCGACTGGTCATGATTTTCCCTATACAAAAGTTATAATACGCATTAATTTGTGACAAAGACGTACCTATTGTTATATTTGGACTTTGTTGCATTTTCAGCTACCAGGGTGAAATTAATATGAATACTGGATCTTTCTGTTTTACCGACAAATTGAGTAAATAATATTTTGAACCTTTTTTTTTTCTCTTAATCTTGTAGACATATTAACAAATGTTTGACAAATTTACGGAACCTTACAATCGTATTTTGTGTATTTTCTCATTGATTTGTATTCTAATTTTCTTAGTGGCTATGCAAGCGAGTTTACAACTTTTTTGATTTCCCTATTTTGGGACGATTTTATATTTCGGAAGAAGAAAAAAGTATTAAAATTGATTTGCCGAATTTGTCGATAAAACAGAAAGGTCTGATATTTCTTCAATCTTGGATACGTTGCAATGAACCATACCGTTCCAATTTAGTGTAAGCCTCTTCAGCAACAGCGAAAATGTGCGGTTCGAGGTCACCCATGGCTTGACCGCGGTAGGTCCATATCGTGTCATTTCCATAAATGGGCAATTCATTGTAGGGGTTGAAAGCGACAAGGACAATTCCGCAGTAAGTGTATATAGAGTGCCTTTGAAATCGGATTTGAAGGTTGTACAGAACGGCTGGCTCGTGAAGAAATGATAGAGAAGTTAAATTCTTCTCCCCAATAAGAATATCCGGGTTTCTCAAGGGCGGTAAATCAGCATCCGACTTAATTTCTACCAGCTTCGTCTGGTTTGACTCCTCGGTTCTCACTTGCAGCCTCGAGCTACCCGCTTTGTAATCCTCCAAAAGCACTGCCGTTTCCCAAACCTTGTCCGGATGTGGAACCCATACTTTACTATTCTGAAAAATGATGAAAACAGAGTAAACATATCAGAATCATTGAAATCTGGAACTGAATTCCGAATGGTAAAAAACCAGAATGACCGTTAGGCAGGATTTCATCAGCTCAAGGATTCAGAATTTCGAATTTTTCGAATTTCCGGATAGTCGAAACTCCGAACGGTCAAAATCCAAAGCAATTCTAGTTTCCAAAAGTTTCTATGCTAAATTTTCTGAACGCCTTATGAAACGTTCCGTTAGTAGTTCGAATTATTCGAAATTCGAACTATTCCGAGTATTTATTATATTATCGGCAATTCAAAACATTTGGTGTTTTAGACTGTATGAATTGATGAAATTCGACGAAATGGACAACATGATTTTTTATTAGTCAGAATATTTGATCGAGAAGTCTTATTCGAGCTTTGATAGTTCGATCAGAAATTTCAATAAACTGGATGGACGTTTTTATAGAAATGATACAGAAACTAGCATGCGCGGATGAAGCAATATGGCGTCGCATCGGGCAATCGTTGATCGTTAAAGCTGTACGGTATTACATAGCTGAATCATGCGAATATTACGGGGTAGAAAACTCCTTTCAAGCGATTGCGACTATGCGTTGTCACGACGAGTTTATTATCAATAAAACATAGATCAAAAACTACTTTTACTATCGAATATTACACGTGGTATATTTTCTATCGACAGATGGCGTGCTCAGAGCAATCATACGGAGCACCTGACCTCGGGATCTCATGACTGACCCGATTCTGCACAACTCGGTGTAATCGACAAATCCCTTCTCTTACCTACGATGGCTTGCATTTGAGATTCATGTTCGAAACTAACACCATGTAAATACACTCGTGGCCTTTCGCCGGTTGGGCATTTGGGCTTTCTACTGGATCCACTTCGCGTCCTTTTTACTCCAGTCTCTTCGCCTATTGTTCAAAACTTGGAACCTGTTTCAGACATTTGTTATTCTTGCGTTTTTTTTTTTTTAATTGCCGATTTATCGAGTAGACATAATTTTTACTAACATCAATTACGTGAGTAAAAGTTACAGTATAAACGTATTGTTGTTTCGGTTTGGATAAAAGGTCAAGCTCGCTTTCGAAATTAAACGGTCAAGAAGAATTCTCTTGAAGAGAATGAATCACCGTGATAATCTCGACTGAAAAGTTAGATACTCAGTTTATAATGAGATTATACCGGGAAGACCGCTTGCTAACAGCGTTTGACACTCGCAGTAACGTAATTTCCCTTTTTCCATCCAATATTTATTACAGGTTCAATGATTTGCCCGTGGATTGTAGTTCGAAAGAATTGAATACCAGATCGACCATTTTGTGAAATTTTGAACTCGTTTCCAACAAAAATTAGTTCTTAACTAAGCCCCACGAATTTTTTCATCATTCTAAAACTTCGTGCAAAAATATTTTAACTATTATTTATTGAAATTATGAATAGTGAAAAACTTTTTCAAAATTTTGATGTCAAAAGTATTCCGATTCCGTGAAATTATTGAAAAATGATCAGAGTTCGCGTAACCTTCTTTTTGTTACAAAAAACCTGAGAAGTGTTTTCGCATAAGAGAATGAACAATTCATTATCTGTTTATCGCGATAATATTACCTAGAGTTGTGGACTTCCAAACGGCACAAATCGTCGCTTTCAAGTCACCTACAGTTCGCTTCATGATTTTGAAATTAATACATTCCACAGTGAAACAATTGAATTCTCACTATACCAATGAATAAATTCCCAAAATAATTGATGTGGCATTGAAGACATAACAGAGTTGTATAAGTGTCTCAATAATGCTTCAAAGTATTGATAATAACACGTATTATGGATAACATCATTCCTTTTGACGCTGCATATCGTCCATTTTTTTGTCTTTACGTAAGAATACGATATAATTATAACGTGTTTAAAATTTTTTAAATGTCTTTCTTGATGTTTATTAAAAATTACGTTAATAATATGCATAAAAAACTTTTACATACAGACACAAGTTACACATTATACGCTGTATCGATAATAAACAAACATGTGTAACATTATTCGAGTACGTTGGCAAACAAAGTACGGCAAACAAGTTGTGTTGTAAGGTTTCACAATCGACGCCTACGTCTGACAGGGATGAAATTTTCTCCAAGTGTCATGTGTCAAAACGACGCTGTTTGATAAGGTCAGGAGTTACAACCGCTGCGGGTCAGCGTTATTGGGTAATTAGTTCGAATTCAAGTCTTAATAATAGAGGAGTAGTTTATGCTTTTTCGGACAAAAGACAACCGTCGATTTTGTGCAAAAATTGAATGTATAAATATTAAATATTAATAGTATTCAAAATTTCACCATCATATTTGAGAATTTCATTTTCAAACAAATTGGCTAATACGAATGGTGATAATAAGTCAATTAATTCAATTAGCAGAAAGTCGAGTTACATGTATGTATTCATTGTGCTGGGTATATAATTGTATTTGCCAGAAAGAAACAAAATTCGAACCATTTCTAAAATCAATAGAGTTAAAACCAGTATCGGGCGACCGCTAATTATAACGGAATTAATTATTATTTACAATTGTAATTTGTATTCCATTCCGCCCATTCCGATTACAACTTACAAGTATAATTTTCATTTTAATATCGTCTCATTTCATCACGTAATTAACAAAATATAATTTTGTCTATCATTGATCAAGGGTCATTACGATTCCGCGCCATGTTCGTGACGTTATTGTTGGATATACCAGCATAACCTAGTATTAATACCACGGATTAAAACCTACAGGTAGATACGGCTAACGGTGACGTCACGAAAACGGCGCGAAAAATGGCGCGTTTCAAAAAGTTCTGATTTTCAAATACTCGTTAAATTCTACGTATCTAACATAACAACGTTACACATTGTTTTAATCACTATCTAACAACTCAGTTATCATTTAGTTTGTTTACACTTGATCGGGTCTACTACGGGTACATACCATAAACAAGACGATAGGATTTAGACGCGCCTTTAAACTGCCCATTGAATTAAGCGAGTCTTTTTAACCGCTTCTCCACTGGCGTGTAACGGTAAGTGACGTCATCCAGTTTACCTGTTTGCTATTCAAAGCGAGTTCAATTTGAACTCTTTGCGCGTGATTCTGAGTTGACGAAAAAAGTACCGTATTTGTCGGATTTTTTCTCTTCCTTTCATCTTTTTCAAGGGGGAGTTAAATATTACCGATGGAAATCAGAAGCGCGTGAAGTCAAGATTTACATTTATTACTTCACGGTTAGTGTGCAGAAAATGAAAGTCTCACACTGAAAAGTGAGCATCTCTAAAACCGGCCTGCAGTGATTACGTTGATTTGAAATCGAGAGGATTCTGGTTTTAATCCTTCTTCACCTACGGCTTTAAATGTCCCGTTACTTTAGATCTTCAGCTTCAAAATTAAAACCAAACGACAGTAGAACTTTTGCAAGAATTCGTGTGTCGGAGGGGAATTGTTGTTTTTCAAATTCAATTCAAGTTAATTGTTTTGCTAAATGAAAAACAATTTACCTAAATTTCGTAACCCTCCGAATTTCATCTTCCGTTCGGTTTTACCACAAACGGAAGTAAAAGTGGTCGTTAATTATAGCTTGTTGAAATTTGTGAAAATTTTTTCACAGTCATTCTACATAAATTAATAATATTTCTATACATACGTCGTTTGCTTTGCATTTGAATGCAAAAATATATTTTTTTTTTTTTTGTTATAAACTAGCAAATATTGTGAAGAAGAAAAAAAAGAAAAGAAAATCATGCATTCAAGAACTAATACTTTGAATATTATTGGTTTACACAGAAATCACGTAATTTAGTCATACTCACAATGAATTCAACAACTTTTTATCTCACCATTTTTTATCTCTTCTATCTGAAACTATGGAAAAAAAAAACGAAATCGGCGAAAATATCGAACTTTCCTCAATTTTGCTTTAATAAAATATGAGTAATTTGCAGCGATTAAGATATAATCGTAGTGGAATGGAATACATACATGTGTGTTTACGTATTAAACAGGTATAAAAATTACAATCGCGAGCTTTCGCCGGCAGAGAGATTTACCAGCTGCAAGTGAGTGGAATCGGAGGTTCTGCAATTCCACGTGTAATATTATGTCCGTTATATCCACACGTCCGTAATCTCAACTGACTGTAACAAGGCAGGTATGCTGTAGATAAGAAACTCATTCACTTTGCGTTTTGTGCACGTAGCCAAGATGTTTAAGTAGTTTTTGCCTGCATAATAAAATGACGATCGTTTCAAAATTATGGTATAAAAAGACTCGACAAGCCTCGCTTGAAAGGTCGAACTGAAAAATTTCGTTTTCGAATGTAGGAGGAAAAAAAAAACAACGACAACAACAAGAAAATAACAATGAATTTTGTCGCAGGAATAAATTGTCAAATTGTTAAACTGACCTACTCGTTTTTTCCCCCGAATTTTTTCGGTCGAAATCAAAAACCAAGATACAAAATATTTTTCTCGCGTAGAACCTAACAACATGTCAGCTTATTTTTTACTGTGTCTACTGAAAAATGAATTAAACTTGAGATATTTTGAAGCATCCGCGACTAAGAAACAAAGGAAAAGCGAATCGTGTGATCGGTTGCGTACAATTTTTTTCGATTGTCATTTCATTTTTTTACTCCAGAAGTCGAATGGCAGCTTTTCTCACAATTTTGTCACAAAATCTTATACACAACGTTCCTGCAGTAAAAACAATGAATAGTTTTCATGTTTTTCGATAAAAAATTAACTTGACAAGGTCGATGCAATTGCGCAATAAAATCCGTTGAAACAATGATAGAAAACAACTGTAACTTATATTTTTGTGTTACGTTTACGCAAAGAAAAAAGTAATAAAAATCGACCGTTTTCGAGTGGATTTGAGATTCAAAAATCGGTAAAAATTTACAGAAAGTCTTTTTAATCGGACAAACTTTTGGAAAATTCTAACGAAAGGAGCAGCAATAAAAATTGGCTGAGTTCACGGAGAAAATGTTTAATGAATGATAAGGTGCATGAATGATGCAGGACCGAAATCGTAGGTTTTTTCTTTTTTTAAATCAAACGGTTCTCAAGCTTTCTACGGTTTGCGAACATCGTAATGTGGTATAATTTATACATATAGCAGACAGGTAATTACAATTTGCGTTAGCGCGTGGCTCTCATGGAAACTTAACGATTAAATTCCCACGATGTTTTTGTCTGCTCACAATTCATTCGTGCGAGAATCAGGAATCAACAATCCGAGATTCAAGACGGAATTTACCGTTGCAGCCCAACTTCTATGGGTACAATTCTCATTTGAATCGAGTAATAACATCGTACGCAAGTTTACAGTTACTTGGAATATTTTTACTATTATTAATAGGGCTCTGGATAAAATTGTTTTCAGAAACTTTTCAAATTTTCAACCAATTTACTCAGAATATAAATTTTTAGCACTAGGTCAGTTTTCCGACATTTCGAGATCTAGTAAAAGCTCAATTTTTCATACTCGGGGTGATTAAATTATTACAATAACTTCTTCTTTTTTTTTTTTGAAAACAGAGAAAAGGGAAGTTGAAAAACATCACCGATGGACGGAAATTTTTAGGGAGTTCATTCGCTAGCAAAATAATTCATAACAGCGGAAATCGGTCCAACAAATATCAAAAAAAGTCCTTCTCAATGAGTAAAATAAATTATAAAAAAAAAAAAAAAATGATACAGTAATGTAATGGCTTTAAAATTATTAATAACCGAGTTTGTTCCATTGGAATTCGTGGGTCACACGAGTTTTAAAGTATACCTACGAGTCTCACAATCAGTCAAACAGTCAACTATGCGTGGAACCTGAGAACTCATAATAAGGAGTCATGCTTCGATTGCCATAACGAATTTGGATCTGCACAGTATTTAAATACAGTCACGCTTCGGTAAGTGAAATAATTACTTACACGCTGCAGTATTTTTAATACATAACATATGAGGCGTTGGATGCAGTAACAACTTAATTTGAGTCAAGTTTTGGCGAGAAAAGTGAACAAAAAAATAATGCGTATAAAGTAATCAATTAGTTGCATCTCAATTGAAGCATTGATGTCTAAACTCAATTCGTAGCAGATTATTGTCTGTACATTAACGTTGTTAAAAAAAAAAATGTAAAAAAAAGTTCAATTAATAGTTTAAATAATAGTAAATAAAGAGATGCAACTGAGTCGTTTTCGGAGAGAACTTGTGTTAATAATACATCAACGTTTCATGCTTAGTTTTAGTTTATTCAATGGCAATGCATATTACAAAAATGTCAAAATTAAAATTCACAAATAGTGAATGAAATTTATACATAATAATCTAAATATAAGTATACTATAATCTTAGAATATAATTGTTTCTTGTACGCTTATTTGTTACTATTGTATGTACTAAGACACACTCCAATCAGTTGTACTTGTAGACTGATTCATCGCTAATCTCACAAAAACTCACAACTCACTTGAAAAAGCGAAACAATATACGAGAAATTTACGCAACGTTTGTTTTGACGATGACGAATCGCGTTCGTATCGAAATTGAGCGATATATTTAATATAAACCACGAAAAATTTGTCTACTCAAAAATCATATTGAAGTTAGTAACGTTATCGTAACGATTCACGCTGAGGAAAAACCGTTATTTCGCGATTTTCGAACTGTTTGAAATTCAGTAACCCGTAATAAAACGAAACAAACTCATGTTTCGAAATCTTACTTGCTTTAAAATCATTGTAAAATTATGAAAACAGTAATTTATATATATATATATATACCTATGTATATATGACAAACGTTTTTTATTCCTTTTTTTAATGCAATAATACATTTTTCGATAAGATCGAGTTGATAAAGAAACAATATGAACATTAATTTGCGTTTCGGTCTGATAAAATAAAAATAAAATACAAAAGTACGTTGATCATAATTTTTCTGTTTTTTTAATATCGTCTCAAAAAGCTAGATTCATCCAACGAACTTAGCTAATTATTCAGGACATATCATAATCTTATCATCGTTATACGTACACATACGTATATATCAATCTTTTCCGGCGATAAAAAGTGGAGAATTCCTGACGTCCGGATCCACTGACTCATTTACACGCATTTGCACGCCTATTTTATGTATTATATACATGATGTACGTATTTATTAATGTACCGTTAATATGAAGGATAAAATTCTCCTCCACGTCACGCTCACGCATACACTATAGATTATATCTATAATGTATTACATGTATAGTATATTTAAGAATTGTGGAAGCCCAAGTCTCAATTATAAATTCTAGCACACTTATTTCACTTTACTTTTAAAAAATTCGAAATTCGGAATTTTTCTAATGAATCACAAAATTTCAGTGATATTTCTAATTCCAGTTTTTCGCGGAAACTTTTTGCACAAATTATGGAATTTTTGATTTTCAACGTACACTGTACGAAATTTATATGTATATGTGCATTCATACTATATATGATACATACATTCATGTGGTGTCATATGTTCAAAGGCGTACAATAAGGGGAGTTATAGACAGAGTCGAAAGTATCGTGTTTTGATAAGATAAAAAAGAATTGTTCGGTGATTATCTAATTGCCGACACGTTTTGTTATTATCGGTCTATACAGCCTGATGACGTTCAGGCCTTTACAATTATCAAAATAATAAACAGACAGTATTGAACATGATATTTGAACAATGACGTCGATTGAATTCAATTCGCAATTGCTCGTCTTTATTTACGTTGAAATAATTTTATGCTTCCACTTTTTCCTTAATATTTAATTATTCGGTAAATGTTTTATTCAAATTAAGAAAATCATTGGCAATTTTTCGCAATTTTAGAAAAAAAAAATTTCTTCATCAAAACTTAACGGGCTTATTATAAAGACTTGGTAAAAATGTCTGACTAGAAACTTCTTGAAAATCAATCGACGAAGCTGACAACCTAATATACAAATACTTCAGAGATTTTATAGAAAGATTTTGAAAAAATTTCGCATTCTGTAACGTAGGGTTCGACTAAACTGAATAGACAAACTGTATAACATAGTTTGTGCCTAATAACTTTTTACGCACAAAATAATCACCATCGAATAAAAAATTGTCAAAATTGACTCTGCTTTAAATTGTTCTAGGTGTAGTAATGTTCAACGATTGGTTACGCGCGGCTCACTATTTTTTTTTTTTTTTTGGTAAAAAAAAAATTGAACAAGTTTTACTTTCTAGACAAATTTACGTGCCAATGACCGATGAGGCAAAACTTAAAACTTATATAGAAAGAAAACTCGTTTAAATTTTCATTCCAAATAAATAGTGAGCCAACAGTAACATTCGTCAATGCCTTAACCTCCCGGCTAACTTGTTTTCGGTCCGAAACAAAACTGCGATTTCGATTCTACACGACTTACGTGACAATGACTCCCAATCACTCGCGTCGGCGGCATCGCCAGTCATTGTCACATAATTCGTATAGAAACGAACTCGCATTTTTTTTCGGACCGAAAACAAGTTAGCCGGAAAGTTGAGGCATCGACGAATATTACTGTACGTAGTCCCTTAATTTTTTTAATTGTGCGCGTGTTAGAGCATGCCGACGAAAGAACAAACCTAGGATTCGTCTGGGATCGTCGGAAAATAGGCTCGCTCAGTTGTTCAAGCAGGAATCGATAGTCCCGTGAATCCATCCCCGAGTCGCCGGTGCGGGCGCGACCCCCGTTGAAAATTCGCGGAGGAACAGATCGAGGTCAAGTTTTCTATGCGTCTATCTACGAATACGGATTTCATGATCCGCACGTTTTTTCTTTACGATATATATTCGAGATTCAAAATATTCGTCTGATTATTTCCTACAGATTAGAAAAAAAAAAGAACAAAAAAAAAGAACGGAATTCTCTCAGTTTGGTTTATTATTCTTAAGTGTATTCCAAAAAATTACCAGGATTCGAACACTTCGTGTGCACAGTAATAATCAGATACCTTTCCGAACGTTTTCATACATTTTCAGCCTTTCAAAATAAGATTTGAAAGAGAAAATGTTTTGGTTTTTTTTTTTTTTTCATAAAAAAATATAACACTGATTATAATTCGTCACGTGCGATGATGGACATTATTTTTATGGAAAATTTGCAGAATCAACTGTGCTCACTTCAGAATTTTAAATAATTTACGAATATTTTATGCGTCTTTAAAATAAAATTATTTACAATTTATACATATATGAAAATCTTCTGAATTAAATTTCTGATAATACCGCAAAGAAATATTCTTTTAATTTTTAGGATCGTTTGAAATTTATTTCGAAGTGATGAAAGTTTTGTGAGTTTATCGAATCATTTACCAATTGTTGACAAAGATTGTTGAAAAAACATTTTCACCAGGGGATTGCTTCAAATCGTCGGAAATTTTCAAACACAGCTAAATAAGTTTGGATGTCCCAATTAAGTCGATACAATTATTGTTAACCTGACATTGAATGCGTTTCGCAGAATACGCGTTTGCGAAATTTAAATGATAATGTTTTACATCAAATTTGAAGACGGTTAAAATAACCATGTTCGACATCGGTGTAAGACTGGTTTATTTATTCTTCATCCTAGATTCCAGAATACCAAAGCTCTGAATGGACGAAAAAGCTCTCGCGTCAAAAACGTCAATAACTCATCTGGGTCACACTTTCCTCTTTAATTTCGTGGAAATAGTTGGTGGAAGAAAACGAGATTTAATGAAAACTATCTATAAGGTTACAGTTATGTTTTTCGAAGTATAGAAATAAATTTATTGTAAAAAGAAGCAGGAGAAAAATGTAATGAAATAAATGTTAGCCATATCTTTTGTCCTCTCCTTTTCAAATATTTATTTACTACCTATTAAAACTGCTGAATTTCATTTCACAATTATGCATTTTTGTATTAAAAATTGATCACTTTTCCAAACACTCTGTAGTTTTATAAAAAGCAAGCTTCTTCAAAAACCTACCTTGACATTTTTGTCAAAATTCGTTATAATACTTTAACATCATCAATGGGTATTGTAGATTGATTCCGTAGATATTTTTAGTACAAATTCCAATTCCAATTTCTTGAAAAAATTTACACCGTATTTCGGATCCTGGACAATGGAAAATAATTGAACACCACAAAAATGCAAGAATGAATCAGATCCTTGTTAAAATATAGTATGAAATAGATTTCAAATATTCTCAAGCTGCAATTGAATCGACCAGCTGCGTAATCAAGGCATTGGTCAGAACATATCAATACAATGACTAATTGCGAGCGATATATTATTTTCCAATCGGTGGACGATGAGCGGAAATATGGATCGCCCAATTGAGCCTAACTCAGAATTATAAACGATAACAACAATAAGCGTGTAGAGAAAATAATTTCGGAGCAAATCGATATCGCAGCTTTCCTCGCGAATTGCACCTAGGTAAACATCTCGTCATAATATGCGGGAGTATAATTCGGCCGGCCAGCTGTGTGTGCAAATTCGAATTTTCTGTCTTTCGACCGGTTCCGGTTTTATTTCTGTTGTTCCACGGAGACTGCGAGAGTTAAACGCGTCAGTCGATCGTGTCGACAAGACGAATTTGTTTTTCTCATATTCCGAAAACCGTGTTCAAAAGTCGAGGATGAAAGTGTACGGGCGTGTGCGAATGCGATGAGAAACAAGCGAACAACGAGAAACCTAAGAAATATATGAATTGATCGATTAATTTTGCATCCGCGAATTCGATCCACCGTTTACCTTAACGTATAATTCCCTTGTCGTCATGGTGGCGATGGATAAGAGTCCAATTTCCGTTGCTGATTCTCACTAAATTCCATTAATCCCTTGTGTATCCTCCGCGTAAAGAGCGTCACAACATTTTGGAGCGCGAAGGTTTCGTTCCGAGTTCTTTAACACGTACAAAATCGACACCGATTCTATCGCGACTCACTATCAGCCTTCGGATGGCTTGCGACTCACAGCTGGGCTTGTGGCTTACTATCGGTTGGCATTGTACGCCTCATGCTCTCCCCACTTCCTCCATTCCTCTCCTTTCCTTACCCCCCCCCACAGTAGCCTGGTTTCACACAGGTGATGAACCTATCTACAGCGACAGGTGTCGCGATCTGTTTTGACTCTGCCGAAGTCGATTGGGTCCAGAACGCGTCGATATGGACTCCAGCGACAACAGACGTTGGGTGTATCGACTTGCATTGGTGCAGGAAAATGCAGGAATCTGTCGAAGTATTCTTACAAGATACGATTAGCACGAAAACTTTTCTTTGTTGCGTATTTTCATCACACATTTCGTTCTGTTCTTTCCCATTTTTATTCGACATTTTTTTATTTTCGACAATCCTGGACATACCTATGTATCATGTTACTTCGGAACTAAGGTGTCATTTGGTGGCAGTGAATATGCAACACTAATTGTGATGGTGTCGTAATTAGTGTATTTGAAAGTGTTTTTTCACCGTATGTTTTTCTCTATGTCGATTTAGCGACTTAAAATCAGAGTCGAACAACTTAAACGACGTTTTCTGCGCTCCGTTTAATTAGCCTCAAATTATCAGCTGATCGCTCGACGCGACGCCATATTGTTCTAAACCGAATATCCCAATAATAGCAATTTTCGAGCGATCAAAAAATGAAGGAAAGAAAATTTTACCGACAAACTTGATTAACTCAACTTTTGTATACAATATACAATAATCACTAAGCTGCAACCAAAACATCTGTCGTGTCAATATTCAATTTGTTTTTTTATTGACAAACTTGAACGCGATTCATTACACGTTTCATACCTACATCTCGATATTATAAATGTTAAATAGGTACACACGCAATGATGAATAAAATAACCGAGAATATGATGGCAATTGTTTATCGAAATAGAGTAGAGTGGATCTGATTTACAGGTGTATAATTCATTAAATGTCATTGATTAACCTCACTTCAGTTAATTTTCTAGCAGTAATAATCGGATAAAATCATGTCTGAGCAATAGTGAATTGTATAATAGATAAATACGTATTGGAAGTGAATCGTGTGACTTGAAAAATGGCTTTCTTTCAATTGACTTTGAAAGCTAGGCGGCTTGAGCAAATGAAACTTCTGTATCAGGATGAGAAAATGAGATCTATAGAAGTTTCTAAAGGAGCCAAGATCCATTACACATTTAGGCAGAAGATTCGTTACAAAAAGAAACTGTATGTTATCAAGTCTAATATGCCGAGTAAATATTTGGTTATTTTTATTAGTCACGATTTGTCAATCGTCCCAAGAAATTGAGTCACTCGAGATTAAAGTCCAAGACATCGGTAGGAAAAAAACCCAAACAGAAAGAGGGAGCATTGGACAGCTTGGACTTTACTGTGATCAAGCAGCTCTTCTTCATTGTTATATGTGTATATGATTTTTGGAAGCAGAGTTACCAGTTGCTTTGCATTGGAAACCGCCGTTTTACGAAATTATCCACTCTGATTCAAAGTCAATTCGTCGTGGGTTCGTCAAAAATGTTAAAAAAAAAACGGCGGAATCTCCAGCTGCTTTTCCAATGCTTCCTCGGTCAATGCATTTTTTTGTCGATTTATTGGACTTTAACCCTGCTGCTATGATCTATTGCGACGATAGCAAATTTAAAAAAATGTTCTTCCCGCCTCAGAAATGTATTTTTTCCCTGCACAAATCCAATTCATTAGCATTCAGCTAACGAAATCTGTGCAAAAACAAATTTGCATACTTTCGATAGGAATCGGTGATTTCTTTTTTCTGATTTCTAGCCTGATATTAAGATTCAAAAATTGGCTGAAAAGTTTGGCATCTTGTCCAAAGGATTCTTGGTTTCACGAAAAGGCAGTTTTACTGCGAACGGATGGAACGTTTGAAAATTACGTCCTCAAAAGCGTTCTCGGATTTCTTGGTGGAATATTCCTCACCTACATGTTCTTCATGTTTTTCATATTCCAATTGAACTTCACCCTGTCATCCGCAACGCTGTTCAGCTCATTTTTGGGGATTATTCTAACCATCGGCTTGGCGTTTTCCAACCGTGTCAGGTATTCGAACTATATTTTTTCTCGTGGTATTGGGATATTTGATGCTGGCCGCAGGGTTAATCACTCGTGAAATCTGGTGTAAACTTTTCCGGAAATCATGTGAAATTTCCTGAAATCTTCTGAATTCTCTGGAAAACTTTTAAAATCGTCTGAAATCTCTTGAAATCTGTTGAAACTTCGGAGATTTTCCTTTGAAAAAATTCTCTGAAATCCCACGAAGTCTCTTGTAATCTTTTATAATCTATGATTTTATTCCGATTACTGTCATATGATTCGAATACTTTTGGTAATTTGATACAAATTTTACAGAATTTCGCTGTTCCAAATATTTTCCAGTTAGAAAATTAAAAGTAAAGATCATTATCACTTTGATAAATGATCAAAGGATAGTATGAACACGCTATAGAACTCAGCTTCTTGACGTTTCGAACTACAATTTAACGTTGAAACCCACCGTTTATAACAGATGTGTAGTGTTCCTACTCCTGCCGCAATTCTTCTCGAAACGTGGACGCCAAGCCCTTATGGCCTACGCTTTCATACTGGCATTAACTGGTCCAGCAAAAAATACGTTAAACAACATGGGTGTATTATCGGAATCGCTGGCTTGCGGACAAGTAATCAATAATAATTATAGTTTTAAATTACTTACACAACTTGTTTTACCGAAGAACGGGGAAAAATAGTGATAAGAAAAGAATAATTCCCGTACTGTTTTCGAAATGCATGCAATATAAAAAAAAAGACTCCACAGAATTTTTCTCAGTTGCGTATGTTTTTTTAGGAACAACTGAAAGCTGCGGTAAGAGCTATCGTCGATCTGATTAAAGAGCCATTCTATGCTCTACGAGATGCGATAGCTAAGGTCATGAAATCCTTAAAAAAAGTCATAAAGAAAATTAAACGGACGTTATTAGCTGTAAAAAGAATCGTGCTAAGCATACGTGAGTTTCAATACTGTTACTTTGTGTAAATCGACTTATTTCAGATCAGGCAGAAAAACTAATCATAAATTTCCATTTACCAATAGCGAATCCTCTCAAAGAAATTTTTGTTCAAGATTTTTTCTGTGTTTCTGAATTTAAAAATTTGTAAAAATATATCGAAGTCAGAGGGAAAGTCAATATGGTTTTGTGAAAATTTATTCATTTATTTGCTTGATAGAATCTGGGGGAAAAGCGTTCAAATAAATGTTTTAGAATGTAATAACAAAAATTCAATGATCATCTGATTTCAGTTAAGGTAATTAAAGCCGTGTTTCAATGGCTCGGCAGCATAATGAATATATGCAACAAGAAACTGGGCACACCTTTTGAGCGATGCGAAAAGGTGTTTGACGGAGCTGTGGCTGATTGTAAAGCTTCGCTTGGACCTTTTTTTGGCGCGATATGCAACTTGGCATACATTGCAGGTCTGCTATGCTGGATAGTAAAACCCTTTGACATAATCTGCATGCTGGTGTCGTTTATCTCGGATAGCATCATCGATGTCGTGAGGAAAAGTAATTGCACATTTTTTCGCTCCACATGTTATGTAGAAAATTGTATTTAAAATAGGAAATATTTGCTTTATCAAAAATATTTCCTGTAAATAATCCAGAACTGTATCTTTTCAGAAATCAACAAGTTTACGAAGCATGTAAAGGCGATGTTTTATGTGAAGGTTAAATTTTCACACTCCTTCCATTTTGAGACAAACCAGAGTAAGAGTATCTCTGAAGTTGCTACGGGAATTGTGACGGAGATAAGATCCAGAACAGATAGATTCTTGACCGTTTTTGATTGGATGACTGTCGTAACGAGTTTGTTTTTCCTGTTCATGATGCTTAGGTAATATAGTACAACTTTTATAAATCTCTGTATACTTCTTAAAGAATATCTAAGTTTACCACGAAGGAAAATGAGTTTTGATATTGGGATCTTTAATGCGGGCATGCCCTGGTGAAAATAATTTCCACGCTAAACTACAATAAAATGCAATTCGTTTCAAATTGTAGGAAATATTCGAAAATTGTAGGAAATCGACAAAAAGCGTAAAACGTAGTGGAAAATCGTCGACAACCGTAGTATTTTTCATAGAAAATTACAAATTTCTACGAGAAATTATAGAAATATACAATTTTCAATAAAAAATAATTCCAATTTTCGACATCGAAAAAATAAATTCATTCGTACAAACTCGTGGAACGACGTAAAAAACTACTGGTTTTCACAAAAAATTAAGATGATGTACAATTTTCTATGGAAGTAATTATAATTTCGCACCCAGACAACATACATTTTTTTTCGCGGCGTATTCTATGAGTCTCGTTTAAAAGTATGACTTTTCATAATCTCCATGAATTTTAATAAAAGAGTACGAAATTCCTACAAAAATTTGTGATGATCGACAATTTTAGAATTTGCAGAAATTTCAGACCATCGGGGAATTTTTAAGGATGCCAAATTAATCTTTAGAAAATTGCCGAAAGTTTCAGTGACCCTGTTCCAATATGAAAGAAATGCATGAGTTTTCTCTGATAGTTGAAGAAATTCTAAAATTAAGTTTGATGATTTTTCTCGAAGGTCGGAATTGTCTAAAACGTTTCTGAAACTTGCAATATTTTAATATTTTCTGAAGCATAATCATTATGAAGCTTCATAATTATTCTGAGAAATCGTTTTATCACGATGTGGCAGAATGTTTATTTGTTTTTATAGAGTAATATATTATCGAAACAAGTGGTTGACAAATGAGAGATTTGACAATCGCTATCTGACTGATGACCTACGAGAAATAGATCTGAGAAGAGCGAGGCTTGATAAAGAAACGGTACTGCCGTTAAATCGAAGAGAAAAAAACAAGTACATACCTTTGACATCCATAATTCTAATTAAGAGTGAAAAGATCAAGCTTACCAAGTCTGCAGTTTTTTTGTGCCTCATGACCTTCAAACTCGGAATCCACATGGTAGCGGACTACAGTTTATACTGGGTTCTCAGCACAATACGATATCACGGTCGATTCGAGTCGAAGGTAAGTAACGTGGGGAAGTAATTTACCTATTTCACACACTATTTTGGTCGAGTATTGAATTTTAAGTATTTTTGCAACACCTGCTTGGAAAGTTTGATATCCGGAAATAAAAAGGTGGCGCATGCACGCGTTAGAAATGTTCTACTTTCTGTTCTAGGGCTATTTTTAGCGTATCCGCATTTGCAAATAACTCAATATCACCCACCGTTAGTGACTGTGTCAGTGAGGGCGCGTTACCTAACCTTAATTTTACATGCTGTTAGTGGCTCCTTCGGTATTTTTCGAAATAAGCTTTACGTGCAGGTGTTATCATAAATATCATGTGTGACACTTCTGGATAAGTGATATCTGACCTGTGCGATTATAGTACTCGCTTTCGGCTCGTACCGCGAGCTACCCTCGTTCAGACATCGCCTACTTTTCGCACTTGTCACATAATATACTATTCTTCACTGCGTATTTCATCCTGCATCCATCGATGTCATAAAACGGGAGTCTACCAGATTGCACGAAGTATTCTGTGCTACGGTCTTTATTAAATTAGCCTAAAACGATCAGCTGATTGTTCGATGTGACGCCATATTGCCCTAAAATCACGTCGTTAAAATCTGCAGGTCGAAACACCGAATTCTGTGGGAGTGTACGTGTCGGGAACCGGATTTCTGGCGGATTTGTATCGAAGTATTGTGCGAGCGTTTTCGCCCAAGGGGACTGAGGTCAACATGGACACCATGCCGTGCTTGCCAGACCCGATTCCCCCCGATTTAGACAGATACACGCAAATCGTATCACTGATATTTCTTTGCTGGGTCATGGCCGTTTTCGAGCCCTACGGACTGAGGCTGAGGCACGTTGTGATGTGCTACTATCACCCAGATCGCGCCAGGCAAAGGGCCGTTTGGCTGTACAATCACATAATCAGGTATGTGGTTTCCTGGTTCTCTTTTTCTCTCGAGCAAAAAAACAACTTTAAAGTTTGGGTAATGAAGGTGTTTACGATCGCACTTATGCTGACTATCAAGAAAAGTTTGGAAATTTGACAGAAACATTTTGAATATATACTTGCGTCAGCGGCTCATTTGATTTTGAAATTGACTAAACTAATGTACACTACTCGTGAAATCTCGTGAAATTGTTATAAAAACAAACTGGCCGGAGTGGCAGGGGTTCATTGTGGTGTGAAGCGATTGGCACCAAAAAGAGCCGATTGTGCTTCGTGAAACGGGGAATGCTAGTTCTAGTATTCGTCTAAAAAGATGGATGAGTCAGGTGAAAAAAACATCTTTTATATAAATTTAGCTTCAGGGTGACATAGACTATGGGACGTTCAGATAATGGGTGTCCAACGACTAGATTTGGGTTGGTTTGGGTTCAGTTTCAAAGGTTTCTGTTGTTTTAAGCTTTTGGTGTCTATTATAATTGATGTCTATCCTTTGCACTTGATTCAATATTTTTGTAAACATGGTAGTATTTGTTAAAGTAAGTATTGTTCGGTTTGTTTATAATATGGTATAGTATTATATGATATATTGTTTTTAGTAGAAAATATAAATGTTTTACAAAAACCCAATTACGTTTGGGACGCAATTACCTTTTGCATTCGGGGTTTCGGGCACCTGAGTTCTAAATCCATGAAGCGCAGGGGATTTTTCATGTAATATAAAAAAATCTTTTGATATCACATAAAATCTTGTAGAATTCTGAGAAATCACCTATAATCATTGAAATCATATGAAATCCCTAAGTTCCCTACAAACCTCCGACATCTGTCGAAATCCTTCGAAATTATCGTCAACCTCACGGAATCTTGTTATATCCTACGAGATACTTTGGATACACTAAAATCTTTGAACACAAACTGACTGATGATTAGTTTACCGCAAGTTACGAAAAAATCTCATATGATTTGTACATTTTATCAACTTTTCCAAAATACGATCATAAAATCTATAATTTCCTAAAATTTGAAATAGTTTCTTTGTCAAGACGAAGAAAAACGCGTGAAATACGATTTTCTGCATCCGTCGGTAAAATAAAAACGTGGTCCAAGATTTGACTATTACCGAAAGTTTTGTTGCACCTTTTTCATTTCTTTTCACAAAAATTCACCGTGCTCCACCTCCAGGTCACGTGGTAGTTTCATGAAATATGCAAGGCGACAACTGCGAAGAAAATTCACCAAGTCCGACAAGATGAAGACTGAGAGAGTGACCCTCCGGGAACGACTGGTGGCGATTTGTCCGATCTTGCGGCATTGCTGCGGAGCAGAGAAGGCCGCGTGCCTTTTGTGCGGAGCCGTTGAGCGGGAGGATCAATCTCTGATAAAATGTCCAAAGCCAACCTGCATAGGCTTATTCTGTGTCCACTGTTTTGCAGATTTACAAAACCGCTGCACTATTTGCATGGAACCAATCGATTACGGTGATCTCTCCGACATAAGCGAGGAAAGGTATAAGATCAATTTATCAGTGCCTCGTGATGCTGACACTGAAAATAACTTGCTCGTTGCTCATGTCGATACAGAGATTCTTCAGATGGTCAGGAACCGCTACCTTGTGGACAAAAGCTGATCGAAAAGTTGAGAGAAGATGCTTTGAAAAGGGAACAATTTAAGGGTGAAGAAGAAGACGAAGGCGAAGACGAAAAAGAAGAAGAAGAAGAAGAAGAAGAAGAAGAAGAAGAAGAAGAAGAAGGAGAAGAAGGAGAAGAAGAAGAAGAAGAAGGAGAAGGAGAAGGGGTAGAAGAAGAAGAAGAAGAAGAAGGAGAAGAAGAAGAAGAAGAAGAAGAAGAAGAAGAAGAAGAAGAAGAAGAAGAAGAAGAAGAAGCAGAAGAACATGATGGTAAAGGAGAAGAATACGTCAAGGCTAAGCTTGAAAAAGAGATGAAAAAGGATCAGAAAAAAGTGATTGATGAAGAAGAGAAAGCTCTCTTAGACGGAGACGAAGAAGAGAAAGTTTTCTTAGACGGAGGCGAAGAAGATTATGATGAAGTCAATGAAGAAGAGTACGAAAAAGAAGACGAAAATGCAGACGATGTTGAAGATGACGAAGAACTTGAAGAGGAAGAAAAAGATGTAGACGATGTTGCAGATGATGAAGAATTCGAAGAGGAAGAAGAAGATGCAGACGATGTTGCAGACGAGGAAGAACTTGAGGAGGAAGAAGAAGTACCCGACCACAAAAAACGTAAAAGAAAAACAGACCCTCTGGTAAAGAAAGCGAGAAAAGAAAAACAGCTCGACGAGTCGGAAAGCTGTAGCTCATCTTCGACGGATTACAGTTACTGTAAATGCATATTAATCCCTGTTTTAGATTCACGTCGATTTCAATTTCCTTGTCTTTTATCCAAAGCCTACCAAGACGAGTCACCAGGAGATGTCGACGTCACGCAACAACGAAAACCGTACAAAGATATCGAGGCTCAAAAAGTTAGGGATGATGTCACTCTGCAGGTAGTTCTGCTCGTTATTCCTGCTGATTTATCTCTAGTCCGTAAAGTACAGAATTCGATTTGTATACTGTACTGTGAACCGTCAAATGTTTAAATGTAAATTGTCTATTCTCCGCCTATATTGTATCACAACGGTAGGTTTTTAACGATTCGTCGACGGACGAGGAAAGTCCTGTGAATGAAGACTTGCAGGATTCGCGAGTAAAGGAAAAACCCATCGATGTCGAGTCTACTTCATCAGCTTCCATAGCCGACACTGAATCCCTACCGACCGAAGAGGTTGACGAGGAGGAAATCATACAAGAAGAAGTCAGCGAAGGACACGAGGAAGAGAGCTTATTGCCTAAAAAACGGAAGAAAAGGAATAAAAAGCGCAATCGCGTCAGGAAAATCGTCGCCATTTTGTCGAGACCATTTTCAAGGAAAGGAGTAAGTCTGCGTCGAAGATCTTTATCGTATTCTTGAAAATTTTTCATCAATTGGTGTTTTCCATAACTGTTATCTAAGGCTTTATATACCCAAATATTCGCAGTGTGATCCGCGATGTGCTGGACTTAGCATCGAGAAGAGGAGGTCATCGATATTTGACAAGATTGTAAACGTGATGCATACGAGGCCGAGATTTCCAGTAGCAGCCTTCAGACGACCTGAAAAGAGTCAAACTTGCAAACCGTTGCTAAAACTGTCGGATTCTAACGATTTGGTGGAACTTAATTTAAGTCCGAGGAAATACGCGTCAACCGTGAGTGAAATCTGGTTACCTGAAATGGACCGGATGCAAAAGGTCCAACACTTGGAAGAAGACTCAGCCTCTGCCGGAGCCAACTATAGGAGCAACAACTATCATCGCAGGAAATGGAAGAAGGTTGGTTCAAAAACTGGCAAGAAACGCAATATGAGGAAAACAATTCAAGGTGAATCGTTCACGAAATATCCACATGAAAAGAAGTTTGAAACGAAAGAGTTGCCAAGGTAATTTTGAATCTTTTTAGCTAAAAACATAACGAATATCTCCAAACTCCAAAAAACTATGACTGATGAAATACAGATATTTGAAGCCTGTCGTCGAGAAAACTAAATACAACGAAATCAATGAAATGGCAATTTATGGACCAACACGGAGAACCGAAGGTACCGATAGGAATTACACCAACAAACTGAGTGGCACGAAGACAATCTCAACGACATCGAATGCACGGAATACTTGGAATATAAGAGGAACTGACGACGAATGCGTAGGCAGATTTATCCGAGAGAGCAAAATATTTGATGAACTTTAATTAACTTTCCCATTATTTTTTGTTTCAGGATATTTGCATTTGTTCGCGAGGATCTTCTCTTTCCACTTTGGATGTTGTTCCCCGAAGTTCAAATAAAAAACATGAATTTGATATGACCACAATTGAGGAAGGAAGTAACGAAGTTTTTACAGAACCTCCACAAGTGGAAAGCGACGAGTTCGTCGACATTACCGGCCTGTCTTCCGAAACTTTTGAAGTGAACCTGAACGGGGAAGATAAAAGTGAGACAGTTTCTTTTCTTTTGTCCTGAAAAAACGTTCTGAAACCGTCTGAAAGGAAAAGAACCTTTTCAGAAATTCTTTGTGAACAATTTAGACCAAGCTCACTTCTGGCCAAACTGCAGTGATTAAATTTTTCGTTGTGGTTTTATACAGTCAAGGCGAAGAAGAGTATGAAGCGATTAGTAACAACAGATGAAGATGAATGGTCTTCGAAATCAAACTCAAAAAGATTCAGGCGAGTAATAGACGTTTGTATGTCTGACGATAAGGTAGAAAAGATGTCGGCTATGAAAAGACCTTGGAGTCCAAGTAGACCGGAAGTGGAAGAGGGAAGGCTAGGGACTTCGCCTAGTTCGACTATAATAGACGTGGAAACAATGGAAGAAACAATAACGACAAATGTTGATCGCGGTACGTTTCGAAGAAAGAGGAAAAGAAGGAAACGAAGTGAAAGTGTCAGTCAGAAACCGCCAAAAAAATTGTACGATCCATTAGGTGGACTTCAGTCATTTGGTAAGCAGCCTGAGTTGATGTTCAAAAAACATTTGGAAACTCCGAAGATCCGTATGGAGGTCGAAGAGGCAGGAAAAAGACAGCGTAAAATTGAAATTGAGACAGAGAAAAAGAAGATGGAAGAATCAAAGGAGATAATCAATAAAGAAGAACACTCTAATTTAATGAAGTTTTTTGATTTTTCCGGTGATAAAATTTGCATCCAAGAAAAGGCTTCAACGAAATTTGTAGAAAATGAAAAGGACACCGATCTGCAAGAGGCGGTGACAAGTAAAATTCAAACAGATTATTCAAACCTTTGTGAGGCAAGACCAGAGTCACTAATTGACGTTCCTAAAAACCCCAAACCCGACACAAGCACTAGCGAATTACCGACCACGGATGAATTAACAATGGTTTATGAAACATTGCGGCAACTTGACTCGCGTGGGAATAAGTATAAATACAATTCTAAGCCTCATCGGCATCGAAAGTCACCGCAAAAGCTCGAAAAAGAACGGCAGAAGCGTTTTGGCTCTTATTACACTGATGCTGAAGACAGCTCGCGAAGAAGAGGTCCTGAATCCTACCGAAGTGCCGTCAGCGACGAGGAGACGAGTCCCCGTAGAATATTCGCCAGTGAACGCAGACAAGCGACACATACAAGTAGCTCAATTCACGACCATGGCGACACTTCAGGATCTCCAAAATACCTTAGGCAACTAGTGAAGAGACACAGAAATTACCGAAGTGGAGAATATAGTTCACCGGAAACTCCAGGACAGTCTTCTCCAGGTTACAGACCAGGCGGTTATTCTGCTTCTGGAGATTCTGCTCACTGCGAAGATGGGTACAGTATGGAAAGAAGAATGCCTCCTGCGTGTGAAGACAGATTTCATACCGTTAGTAGACGTTGGCGCGGTATTGAGGAGGAATACAACTTGATGCCTCGTCGACTGAGCCCAGAAAGTGAACAAAGGCAACGAGTGAATATCAGAGGATATGATTGTGAGGAGAGAGAAGATCAGGAACAGGACGATAATCACTATCAAAACGTTGATCGCACGCTCGATTATAGAGATCAACCGATGAACCAAGTGACCATGTATGATCCATCATCTCCTCCACCTTACGATACAAGGAATTTACTTGGGGCAGGAACGATTGCGAGGTCAGTTCAAATTTGCCAGCGTAGGCGGAGTGTATTGAAGTATAACTGTGTGTGAAGACATCGGGATCGTAAGGAATGACAAAGCAAAATGGGACCTTAGAACTGAACGATTATTTGGGGAATGGAACCCCGGGGAAAAACGGAATCCGGGAATAAAATAAGTTCTTGGGGCAAAATGGGACTTAGGGACGAAACAGACCCCCGAAACAAAGTTATAAAAAACGAGTTGTGTGTGAATTTTTTTGAGCGTAAAGCGAGGATTCGCCGTTTTTCTCCGGTTCTACCTACATTCCTTCTGGTGTTTATTCATACAGAGTCTGATTCATTCCACTCAAACATGTTCTGCCCAATACCACCATCGTTTTCAACGCCTGTAGTACAATTTGGAAATGATATTTTCAATTCTTCTGTTTCACACCACAGAAAAAAAATTATTTATTTATTTTTCATTTCTTACGAACAGTATTTTATAGTGTGCTGTCTAACCGCCTGTTTTGGATGTTTAGATATCCTCAAAGGTATCCGAGTCCCAGAAATTATCCCGACGGAGTGGATCCGTATTACGGTATATCGTTATTCAGTCCCAACCCCTACATTTCCAATATCGAACATTTTTCTCGACCTGAAACACCTCTGCAATACGCGCCGGAACCGAGGATGGATACAACTTGCAGTGAAGAGATCGATCAATGGCACAGCTTGCCGCAGTCCCAGTCTTATGAGCACCCAGTGGCTGAAGATACACGCAAGACTGAATGGGAAGGTCCGAATAACAATAACCGAAGGGGTTTTATGGGGTTACCAATTTTGAGAAGGTTCCTGCCCATCTCCAAAAAGCCGGAACTGACATTCGAGCTCAAAGAACACAATAGGATCAGGTTGATCCGAGAGAGAGAAGCCACGGGTCGATCTGTCGAAAACACACAACTTTCCGAAACTTCTGTGCCCTCCACTTGTGGTCGATCACAACGAAGCGGAGACAACCCTACGGAAAATGTGAGTAACGTGGTCATTTTTTTTAAAAACCTGAAATACAGTCTCTCAATCTCTAAACTGTTATAAACTTTAGCATTAAGGTGGTCGCAAGTGAGATGGTTCGATATTGGTACATATAACGAAAAATTTTGATATTCTACTTGGTCATTATCATATGAAATTTAGAACATTATTTTTTCACAATTTTTGAAAAAAGCTAATTCAAACTCAAAATTTTATGCATATGCCCTGTTGGAAAATGGCGTTCTTAACGCAAAAAGAGGTTGAAAGGTTAGGATTGAACAGAAAACTATCTGCACTATGAAATGGTCATCAATAAGCCGTGTTCTTCGCTTGGCAGGGCTCTTGTCTGTGTCCAAATAAGAATTCTAGCCGTAACAATAATTTTTCACAGTCGAATAATAAACTGCCACATCAAACAACAGAGGTTTTCAACCAAGTCTTGAACGAGTACGGACAACGCAGACTATCGAAAGGACCAAAGAAGGTCAAGAAAAGAATTTGTGGTCAACGAAACACGAATGTTGCCTCACAGCAGACCGACTCATTAGTTGATGTGATTGAGCTTCACCCTCCCAGAAGACGAAAAAGTGATGCTATTGCAAAAATGACGAGAAATCTCGCTAACAACTTCGGTTCAAAAGTAGGTGGTTAAAAAAATTCGCCACTCGGTATCAGTCATCAGTATTTGAATTATACTAATAAGTGAAGTTGTTTCAGATCTTGCGTTTGTTTTATACGTATTAAAAAATTTTAGTGAACCCCTGCTTGAGGTGTCTCACGGCTTTGATATTTCCGAATGCATTTTTAATAGACCGTTTTATTAGTCAACCAGATCTTAGCTACGCTGCATCGTTTTTACTTTGCGACTGAAGATCTTGAACACTAAGCATTAAACGTACGTTTCTTGTCAGCCAAAGAAGAATAAGTCTAAAGCAAGTTCTGCTCCACGGGCCAGCGGACATTCACAGATATGGGTAGAACCATGTAAAAATCCAATTTGCGACAATGTTAAAAAGAAAAGGACGAAGCAAGGTCGTAAGCGAAGGGACGATATTATAGTACCGAAATCGAGTCGAAATCAGAGAACACAACCTCAAAATTCTCAGACCGAAATGTCCTCTGTCGATTCAAATCGTTATCGAAGAAAAAATCGACGCCGTAAATTCATCGCTAGTGAAGAAGACGAGGAAGATACCACGGATAATAACGAAACATCACACTGAAGGAGGTAGAGTAGGTAAAAACTGATCTGTTATAGTGCCAGTGAATATATAAGTTAATGACTGAGTCTCGTATTTGATTTTGAAAATGTTTTCATCGCATATTTTACACTACACCAAGTCAATGTCATAAAATGGACATCCAACAGCTTACACGAAGTTTTCTATGCTCTGGTATGCATAAAATAGACCTAAAACTATCAGCCGGGTGCCCAAGGCAACGCCATGTTGTCCCAATCCCAATCGCGGAGAAAAACTGTACAGTATTTACGTTTTCACGCCGCTTTAATCTGGAATTTATTCTCGTTTTAGGCGTGGCTATCATGCCGAATCTCGCTGAGCGCCGTAAGATGAAAAAACACCAATACTTCACCACTCCTCCACAAGTCTACAATATTTACTGCACCGAATCACTTCCTGTACAGCAGGTTCCCATCCTAGTTGAAAACTTGTCGAAATCCATTCCGCAACTCAGCTTACCAGTTTATTCACCGACGAAATTATTGCGAACCCCTCGAAGCAGCGCGGGACTTTTTCGAAGAAATCGTAACCCGAGGGAAAATCGATTAGCTGACTCCTACTTGCCTTATTTCCCAGAAGAGTATCACCGCAAACAGATTGCAAAGCAAGTCAAGCTAGCCCAAAGTCTGGAATATAAGTTGTGTAACTCATAGGTGACGTTGAATTATTACGCTCTTTCAGTTTAAACGCCAATCAATTCAAGATCCAGTCATCTGAATCGCAGAACCAGAACAACAACAATCAAATCGAAAATAACCAGCGTCAAATTTCTGGCTCCGAGTATAGACAGAATTTTTTAACACCTCACGGTTGTATGGACGCTGATTTTCGAATCAACTGTGATGGAAAGCCAATCCATTTAATCGATCATGTTCAAGACGAAGGTCCATTTCAAGACTTTCAGAATGATCTGAAAAATGCGAATATGGATTCCAACTCTCGGTTACAAAGTCAAATTTCTGTTAATTTGACTACAGATCCACTAAAAATAAACAAGAAAAAGAAGAAGAGACTCTCATTTTTAGTTGACATTGTGAGGAGGATAAGACGTAACAGCTCTCTGCAACCCACCGTCAGTGTGTATCCAACATCACAAATCTCTGTCAGTGCAAATGTAGAAGCTAAAGAATCCACCAATTTGAAGGAATGTCCAGAAAATTCAGCTGCTGCTGTAACAGACTCTGCAAGAGAAGAACAAGAGTCAAACAGAAGAATGGCTTATAGTGCTCAGGAAATATTAAGTCCCAGACAGCTAATTTCATCGACAACGAATATGTGTTCTATTAGGAAAGATGAACAGCGCACAGGTGAAACAGAATCTAAGGACAAAATAACTGATTGTACAGTTAAAGAGAAAACTTCACTACCAGTCAATAAAAGTTTCAATAGTACGCCGAGCTTTGAGGAAGTTTTGGCCAAGCTTGAAGAAACTTTGCTAAGGTACAGCGAAAACAGTTTCACTCGTTTCTCTCTGTGACATAAAGTGCTATGAAGTACTATTCGATATTATTTTCAGATATCGATTTGAGACGGACGTTGATTTCAAGCTCTTTACAAATATGATAGTAAAACAATTGAAGCAACACAGCACAAAGTTGAGTTTTAATGACCAAATTATAGCTGAAATGGTGAAAAGAGAGGAAGAGAAAGAGGATTCCAATATTGTCGGAGAATCAAGTGAGCGGGAATTATCTTCTGTCAAACCGAGCACAAGGGAAAAAGTTCCCCATCTTAAATTAGATCAACGTGATAAGAGTCAGAATCTGTTGGAATTACATACCGTGAATGCAAGATCCCACGTGGCCGAAGCCATGTATGGGTCAGCAGCTTCTTCCGCATCAAACATCTGCGAAAACTGCAAATGTGCAAGACAGAAAGAAAATTCGTCCATCAGGAATGAAGAATTTGTCCAAAATACAATGAAAGAAAACGACGTCGACAGTTGCAGTCGCAAAACATTCTACGAGCGTGAATTCTTGGACCACAGCCGCTATTTTGGGTCCGAAGCAGGTAATATTTTAAAACAGTACGGAGAAGACGAGAAGAAGCGATATCAGCGGAAGTCGAAGGCCCAAAATGTAGACCGTCAGCGAAGTTGGAATCAGGAATGCTTCAGCAATGCTTGTACGATCGTCGAATAGCATTGAGAAATTTTTAAATCTGAAACGTGCTGTTTTTACTCTCAAGGTACATCTTCCAGAAGCTTGAAAAGCACCACTTGGTTTGATGGGAATTTGGAGGGTTTTGTGGGCCGGGATTCACCTACCCGTCAATGCTCAAATCGAGAACATTCGCCGCCAGAGAGAGACCTTTCTGCTAGGCTGTCATTCGAGGCTAACACGAGTCGTTGCAGCTTCATGAGCCCGTCATTCCGAGGAGTTGATCACGTTTATCACGACCAAGACATAGAGCAATGTTTGTATCCACATGCAAATCTCGCTTGTTGTGGCCTTGTCATGTACGGACAAAATGGATCCACGCTAAGGTGAAACTCAATCCAGCTGATAATATATTTTCACGATACATCGTTCAATGCTCGTTATTCTTGATGATTGCAGTTTGGCCCAGGGACAATACTGTCACAGGACAATTCCAGTCTGTGGCACCGTCAGCCAGGGAATCTCACCTAGGTTCGACATCTTAACTTTTCTGTTTTTAAATATTTTCATTAGGTTCCAAACTGGGTAGAGCAATATGGCGTCGAGTTCCGCGATCAGCTGATTGCATTAGCCTCGGTTTTAGTTAGATCGCATGTATATCAAGAAGTGGAAAACTCCGTCCAACGCTTACATTCTGTTTGTAGTCTGCTGAGATGACATGAAAGATAAATAGGGCAAAAAACTTCTTTCAGGCTTATATCAAACAGGTTACGTTTTCTGACACCAGGTAAAGTCTTCGGGAAAATATTTAATCGTATATCGTGCAATGTACCATAACAGCTTCAAGCTGAATTGAACTATCAGTCAAAATCGACTTTTGAAATTAAATACGGCCCTGTTAGTTCAGGTTAATTTTACATCTCCATTTTACGATAAGTTTATTAATCTTATTTCGGGATTCACGAATAATTGATCAAGGTGCCTACCATATAATAGACAGTCACATCTCATTCACGATTTAAAGCTTTATATATACTGATTATTGTGGAGTTACCAGATTGTGCAATTTTTTACGATACTCATGTAGAAAGCAGTAATTCTCAGATTACGCCGAGAGCGTCGTTCACGAATAATAGCAGCCATCTTACGCAGAAAGTATAACAAGAAACAATAATAATTCAAATAATTTGAATTCATATACGCGATATTTGGATCCAAAATTTTGGCGTGTATAATACGGTGTCCTATTACGCGATCAGTTAATCGTCTCGGCCTGGATTTCACCCGAATTGGACTATTAAAAAGTGACGGAAAATTCCGTGCAAGTAGTTACAGTTTACCGTTTACTATTTTGTTATATTAAGTTGACGAAGAGTGGAATATGGGTCTGAAGAAAAACGCTTTTGCAATTGAAAATGAGCTGGTTGGTGTTGTACACGTTCTATTGCGTCTTTTAATGTCTTGGATTTTTGCAATAGCAATCCCGAAAGACAATTCTTAACCTCAAGTTTGACCTCCTTGATTTATCTCAGCTTGCGCCATGTTTTCGTTATCTGTCCAGGTCAGATCACTTACAGTGGATCTAGAAATAATTTATTATTAAAGTCGTATCATGTAGCGTTGATTTTTGTTTTTCATGTCACTTCTAGATACGAACCAAATTTACTTCAATCAACTCCATATCAGGAACGAGATCCATGCTCTCTACAGCGCAATCGTCACAGGAAGAAAAGTAAATGTGACTGCTGTAATCGGTTGCAGAGTACTGAGAGAGTGAATAGAAGACATCAGCATCACATTTGTGTAGGAAAATTTTATGGACTTTATAATTGTCGATGTAGGCATTTACGTTCTTGTTGCATTGTGTTTGGTGCAGAAAGCCGAAAGGAAAAGCGAGCCGGAAACAAATCGTGAAAACAGAACGGATGCGGGAATTTCACCACCTCCGGTCCTGAGGAACTTCGCTAAAGCGGCGAACACCGTTTTGGCCACAATATTTCGACGCTCCACTAATCGCGAGGTAATTAGACTCTCTGATCCGGTTAATATTAGTTGATTGTGAAATGAAATTCGTGGAATACCTACTGCAAAGCATTCGAACGCGCACCGAAATACGTCTAACGCGTAATATTCTGTGTCAATTTTATTATTCGATCTAGTTTTCAGCCATCGTGGAGTCGTTTGCCTGATAAAAGACGCTTTTCTGGGTCAGCATGGTAAAATACGGTTACAGTATACTCTAAAAAATCCTTATCAAACTTGTTGCATGTATTCTTCAGCGCCGACAAATTTTCTCGAGTCATTCCATTAATGGGGAGAACATTTTTGGAAAAATCCAACGCTAAAATTGGTGCGAAATTTATACCTAAAAACAAAGTACACACATTATATAATTGCCAATTTCTTACCGCGAAGAAATTCTAATAGTACCATAAGTAAACAGTCGTTTGTCGTTGTTTCGATACCGTTTTGTAAAGATGGCCGATCTCTAACGTAAAAAAATTATTAAACACACAAAAAAAAAGTCAACTTGCTTTTGATCAAAATTGTATAAGTAAGATTGACTCAATACCTACATTGAGGTTACACTTATCTACCGTTTGAAAAGTAAATCACGATTATTATTTGCGGTAATGAAATCAAGAAGAACGTAACATAGCCTGAAAGTCAATGTGTCGTCGTTTCATTCCAACCCACAAAAGAGTACCAAACACGAACCTTGTAATATATCGCAAACGGCGCGAAGAACGAAACGGATGACAACATTGAGTGAAGTCGTCGATCAAAATCTCCTTCAATTTTGCCATATTTACAACCTGTTATGAATTCACGAAGGTTTGACAACTTATCATTTATACATTTTTATTTCTTTTTAGTTATTATTTTTTGTTTTTGGGTTTATTGGTGTAAAATGCAACCAACTTGACTTTTGCGTGAGGTTCAATGTTTTACGAAGTAGAAGAATGTGCTCAAGTACCCAGCGATTGTTAAAATTGGTTGCATTACTGAATTAACAAATAAATGCTGAATAAAAAGAATTTATAAAACATTTTGGTGTATAAAGAATTTAATTTATTCAATTAACTACGTATATTGATAGTTAAGCATACGTACATTCAATTGGTAGCAACAATTAGGTCACATCATATCGTTCTCTACGATCCGTATTTTTCATTGTAGCGAAAACAAGTGTCTAAACATGGTGGACGAAAACGTGACGTAGCTGGAAAATCCTAAGAGTATCGTCAATAAGCTCATAAGCCTAGAAGCAACGGGATAAAATGTCTGCCAACTTAGCGCCGAGGCAATTGAGATTGGACAAGCTGTTCAAGTGTTGCAAAAGTTTCTGTCGCCAAAGTACCAACAGCAAACAAGTATGTGGAGAAAAATCAAAGCAAGATAAGACCTCGGGAGAATTGGCTAACTCGCCACTTTCCGAATCGTTGGTAAAGTGCGATCGAGAAATAAAATCAAAGGTGTCGAGCAACGAAAATTTGTGCTGCCCGCAAAAATCACCAAAAAGAAGCATCGCCAGCAGTTCCAGCGATGTTTTATCGCAATGTGCCGGAACTCGTGGCGACAAAATCGAGAACCAAGAGGGTGTGACATTGCAGCTGTGCAGCTGTTCGCAGACTGATTCCACAGTCCAATGCAAGGATCACGCTTTTCCGGATCCCGACAAACTGACCGAAATGATAAGCAAGTCAATAAAAGCGGTCGTACAAAATTTGGCCATTGTAAAGCAGCAGGAAAATCAAAAACCTCCTGAACCCTTGGCAACGAATAAAGAGATCCTTACCAGCTCGACTCAATACTCTGAACAGGCGATGCCTTCCGTTAAGCCTGTGAATGGTTCCGGAAGTGTCTGCCGCCCTTGTGGAGACAACGCAAGTCTGAAAAATTGGAAGAGAAGCTGCGATTCCCAGCAAAGATCAACGCTGCATAAATTGCAAGAAACGTATCCGTGGTAAAAAAAAAATTATTTTTCATGTTTTCACAAATGTACCATATTTTCGGATAGTTTTGGGAAATATTCAGTACCATTTTTGGAAAAATTTGGATTAATCTGATAATGTTCGAGAAATAGAACTTATATTCTTCCGTTTCTATCTTTCTTACTTTTTCTAACCAAATTGAGTCAGAAGTGAAAATCGTATAAATTTCTATTGAAAACTTATATTTTCTCAGAACTTCATTTTTTATCACAAAACTGACGATAACTTTGAATTTTGGTATTTATGCGTATTTTCTTACGGTAACACGTTATGAAAAACTGTGATGGACTTTTCATAGAAATTCGAAATTTGTAAATTGAACTTTATTTGTATAAAAAACAACGAAAAAAATATGGGCACATTATCTGTGACGAAAATAAATATCAAATTTTTACCTCAAATCTGCGGAAATTAATTTTCTGCGTTGAAATAACCATATTTCTACAAAGTTCTCGGAAGTTATTAGATTTTTTCGGAAATTCGTACGAATATTTCAAAGATTTTGAAAATAATTTTCACCAGGGGTCGCATGCCTCTTTCGGAGTCTAGCACGGTCAGTTCGGTAATCTGCAAAGGTGAAAAGGATGTTATGTGGCCTCGAATTGTTCATGCGGCTGATAATCAGTCGGAAAAGCCTCGGAGAGCAAAGAAGACAAGCAAGCCTCGAAAACCTAGCAAGCATCTGAACACCGATAATCGAAGAATGACGGGCAATGTCAACATCTACATTTGCTCTGAGGGAAACGAGGTCAGTGGCCAAAAGAAGAAAACCTCCGAATCGAGCGCAGACAATTCAACCGTAGTAACGAACACCAGCTACGCGTATTCGTCAAGTGACGAGTCTTCTAAAACGATCCAGGACTTGTTACCAGAGAAAAAAAATCCAATAAATGTCAGCTTGAAACGGGCCTTTAGTGAAGAAGAACTGCCGCTGGATTGCGAGTGCCTCCAAGCACCTTCCAACAACGATGACAGCGATGCTTTCTGTCTCTGCAGCATCTCTAGTCTGAATCCACCTAACGAAACTCAGCCAAAATACAACACACAAGCTTGGACTGAGAATAATAATCGTAATTCACAACCCCAATTCCGTCATACTCGACGAAAGTTTGACACTGACAACGGGTCACCTGGCATCGAAAAAAATCCAACTGGCAATGGCGACGCGTCTTTTTCGAGTTACGGCGAAGGTAAATACAGCTGTTGTGAGGTTAGCAGCAAATCTTACGCACCGCAAAGTAGCAGAGACAAGGAGGGTTGCACTTGTTACGAGTACAAAAAGGAGAGCTTGAACTTCGGCAACCGGCAGAGTGACGTCTGCTGCGAAAATAACTGTCAGCCTCTGAAGAAGGACCATTCTATCAAAGCCAGCGACAGTATCAGAAGCTCAATGTGCGGCGGCAAGAAGCAACAGCCTTCGAGGTGTTCGAATTTCTGCATCGTAGAAGAAGATGAGGAGCGCGTTGGCAACGTTTGCGGGAGAGAGAGTACCGATCGTGAAATAAACAAATGTGGCCGAACTCCGACGGTTCGATCTGTTGCCACAAGAATCTCGGTCGTCGAGGTTGTGAAATCACTTTCGACTGACGTTGAAACTTGCTGCAACGTTGAGTCGCTTGTTTCCTGTGCCAAAACAAGTGTGGAACCGATAGAGTGTCCCAAAAAGGAAGCCACTAGAGAATCTCGTCTAAGATGGTCATTGAACAAGGCTAAAAGCCTTCTCAGGCGAAGAAGCACGTCTGCCGAATCTAAGAAGAGTAAAAGTCCAGTATGCGTTTCGAAGAGAGATTTGTCGAGTGCAAACAACGAGTTACTTGCGAAGACCACTAAAAATGGAACCCTTTCAACCCACGGAGAAAGTAATGGCGATAAAGAGTTGCAATCTACCATATTTAAAGACTGTGCAGTTGACTGTACAAACAGTTTGGTGTTGATAAAGAGCTCAGTTGTCGATCAGGACAGGTTCAAGAAATCAGCTGACGGGAATAACAGGACCCAACCGTCCTGTTCAAAGATAGGCAGCTTAATTATGGAGACAAAGAATTCATTGCAGTCTCACTGTAACAAAACCCAAGATGACTGTGAGTGTGAGAATCGGAAACTAGGGATTCGAGAAGCGATTCAGCTGTGCAATTGCACCAGTTCAAAAAATGAGCAAAAACTGTACCAACCATCACCAGAAGATGGCGGATTTCGAGTCTGCACGCTGTGCTGCAGAGCAGAGAATGATTGCCGGTGCAATTCCGAAAGAGAAAATTGTCGACAGTCGAAATTTCCATCAAACATATCGTACAGCGAGGATAGGAAATCGCAAATTTGTGTTTATTGTGAAAAACGCCGAGAAAATTGCGTCTGCCAAGCAGCAATGAAGAAGTGCAGCTGTTGCCGGATGCCGGTTGACATCTGCAACTGCCAACGCGTCTACACCGCGACGTGCGATGATTCCAGTTACGGCGAAAACGCGTGTCAATGCGTCGGTCATGTCATTCAGAACCCCGACGGTGGCGATCAGAGCATCAGCGTCACCGCCTGGAAGCCGAAACGAGACGCGAGAAAGTATTTTTCAAAAAATCCGCGGGAAGGTGGCTACGCCGATTGTTCTTGCTGCGACAATATCCGTCCTTATGGATCTGACAATCTGCCCTATCAGAGGTTAAGCGTCTTTTCTGACGTGATGACCGAGCTGCAACAAAAAATGAACGAACTCCCGGGCTGTAATCGGTGCGGGAAAATACCCTGCCGCTGTTATATACAAGAACTTAACAATCACTCAAGGTTCGATGTACACTTTTACAGTTATGGGCTTTTACTTTAAGTATAGCTGCTGCTGCGTGGCTTGAAGGGTAAAGAAACAGTAAAATTATTTTCTTTATTCGGTTTTCAAAGAGAAAGACATCGCTGAAATTTGGTTAAAGAAGTGGAAAAATCACTCGGAATGGAAAGAAAAAGTAATTAATACGGCTGATCTTCATGGGTCACTTTACAATCTTTCCGCTCGGATGCATTTCGAGTTTAGAAAATGTTAAAAGAAATTTTGTTATCATTAATTATTGCTATCTAAATAACACAAGAACGATTAAAAAACCGGAAAGTTAAAACGGATTGAATTAAAAAATTCCTTCAAAAAAATTTAGAAACATTAATTTTCAATCATGCCTTGACCTTTAATATTTATTAGCTCAGCAACCGAAGATAAGCTAACATACCAATCGAAGCACAGAAAATCCCGGAGCAGATCGCCGCTCTGTCGTGATTACCTCGACGTTGGGCCGTGTAAATGCGGCGGGCGGAAAACACCTCTGTTAAAAATTTGCGACCGATGTAGAACAACACCGTGTAGATGCAGGAGAAGTAGATCGACTCAGAGAAAACCACAAGCGAAATGCTACTACTGCAAATCTTCGCCGTGTAGGTAAATCACTTCAATCATTTGTTGGTGCAACTAATGCAGCTACGACCAAGGGTGTAGAAGCAGAAAATGAATACACAAACTGAACTTGATTTGGGTGTATTCAAGGTGCCATAGAAATCGAACTATATACAGAGTTGTTGTGGTACAAGAGTAATTACTCTGACGATACTCATATCACGACTGACCTCCTAATTCCTCAGCTCATTCTTACACCTCTATGACACACTCACAAACATACATGCATACATTATACATGGCATCATATTGCTTGTAACATTTGTATTCCTGATTAGGGCAACATGGCGATGTTTCGGACAATCAGCTGATTATTTTAGATGAATTTCAGAAACACCAAGGCACCAAACATGCCGTGCAAGCTGTTGTACTGTTATTTTGTGACACTGAATCGATTCAGAGTGAAATATGCAGAGGAAAGACACTTTCATTATCAAATACAACGGCCATGACAGTTTGCATGATACCTATATTTACTACCAGCAGATGGCTCCCTCGAAAACAATCTCGTGGCAATCGTTTAACTCCAAAGCAGGCATTGAAAAATCGTAATTGACTACTTAATCTGAAAAAAACTTATTTTAAATCGTACGATTTGCTCCATAGATGCGAATTAAGCAAGACGAAACTACCCAAAGTCTGTAAATGCAGCGGCTCTCCATCCCGATTTCTATCAAAAACCGCTGCCCAAGCGTCCGCAAGAAGTCCCGGTAGAATTTCTCGGGGTTGTCGATGCTGCAGTTGTGGCAAGCCCAGCTGTGAATCAGCACTGCCTAACAAAAGTCAAGAGAGGCGACGCGGCTAGTATATCTCGTTTCATGAAGTACTTGCAGTTCTAAATCACGTGCCGAAAGGTTTTCGAGTTATTATTGTTATCTGTACAGCACACGAAAACTGCCAGTGTCTTCGTCGTTTAGAATCTTAAAAAGTTACGTTATCGAAAAAACAATTCCAATTTAAATAAAAGTCCTTTGTTTCTAGTGCATTTTATTTCCTATTAATTTTTTTTATCTTGTACATAATGCGTGATTAATAAAAAACAAAATAAAGTCAAAAAAATCGAAGTGGGAGCTTGCAGATTATAAAATACATATATTCATAATCCATGAATAAATATTGTTTCTCAACGACTAGAAATTATCATCATGTGATTTAATTAATTAATTACGTAACTGTATCATACACTGTGCGCATTATCAAACGCTCACACAAATTCAGCACAACGAAAGCGAATTACGAAACGTCTACGGCGCATCAAAACAATCGTACCACATGGCCTTGCGTTCTGCTTAAACATATTGTTATTTTTCTATAATTGTTAAAGTTACTCTAAGAATTTATTATTTGTCGGCGAATCTCGAGTGATTTTATACTTAACAGTTTTATCATGTTTTTTTCTCTGGATATATCTTGTTTATGATAAATGTTTTCTTAAATTTTTGTGCGACAATGCCCTCTGACATAGAATGTTGAAATTTTATTCGGTGAAATTCATATTGACACAAATGGAATAGATATTTAGTTGTAGACTAGAAAAGTGAAAAATTTATAAAGATAAGATTGCTATAAAGAAAGTCTTGCAGGAAAATCCCAAGCCAGGTCAATGTTGTCTAGAAAACGCGAGAGTTCCACATCTGGCAAGAAAACACCGCGCTGAAGAAACTACGAATATGATAGTACATTATGTAACAAGCGAATAATCAGCTTTTGTTCCTGCGTTACATATATTATATCCGACTCAACTTTGGCCACATTATTGACTTGAAAAGAAAAGAAGGGAAAATCTAAGAACCGCATACAAGTAGTACATGGATATAGGTCGGCGGGAGTGAAAGTGCGCGAGTGGGTCCAGGGCTACAGGCTTTGGAGGGGCTGTAGGGGACGAAGACCCCCACTTAAAAAATATACTTTTTAAAAATAAAATAAAATTTGAAAAAATCTTGAACATACAATAAATATAATTCTGTGGCATTTATTCTATATCCGCAACATCAACAATTCACATGATGATCAATTACAATACCGAGAGATATAGTTCAAAATGGAAAAGACAAAGAGAAAACCAGAAAACTTGAGCAGGAAGTCTTAAAGTTGCCGCCGATTTAGTGCAACATGTAACCTCGGTAACGACCAAAATTTTTGTGAAAATATTAGAGTCGTACAGGTCCCTGGCATTCCTGTATGTTTCATATAGGGAACTATGTTCATTTATGATCGCCCCATTTAATTGGTACCGCGTGGCGCAGGAATGATCTCCCCCTCTCCCTTTCACGGCCCAACATCCCTTGCCGGCGACGCGGAATACTGTCAGCGCCACGTAGTGGCTGGCTTCGCTAATGGACAAGATTTTGGGCCGAGTACCAGGGAGCTGGAGTCGTGCATGGCAATGCTTACGTTGTTCAAGACTAAGGTTATCAGAACCACGAGCAGAACGAACGGTTGACAGCTGTCTTCTTTTTCTTTCTCCCTTTCTCTTGCTCTCTCTCTCTCTCTCTCTCTCTCTTGCACTCTCTCTCTCTTTTCAAACCTTATGGAAAGAAAATTTAGTGGTCACTCTGCTCGCCAACACACTGCAGCACAAATGCGAACTGTAGGCCGCACCGAAGAATCATATTATAGTAAATTAAATAAATTGAATAAATTGAATATCGTGTGCCTCTCCCAACTTCCTGTTACACATTTTCGTCGCATTTACGAAATGAGTCCCACCAAATGTCACATACCGAGAGCTAAGATGTTACACATCAATATTCGAGACATATGAGCACATATTTCTCTCGCAAATGCGGGAGAAAAGTGGTACGTTTTTCCCTGCAGATGAGGGAAAAAAGTTAAGAGGGAATAATATGCCACTTTCGTCCCGCTTTTCAGTTCAACAAAGTTAACATTATGGTTGAGTTGGGAATAAACAAGAAAATCACGCCAAACAAATAACTAAATAGTCAAAGGTCGTACATGT
The DNA here is from genome assembly GCF_021901455.1 of Neodiprion lecontei. NCBI lineage: Eukaryota > Metazoa > Arthropoda > Insecta > Hymenoptera > Diprionidae > Neodiprion > Neodiprion lecontei. The sequence goes on from NC_060261.1 coordinate 12,521,831, forward strand.
CCTTCAACGCGGCTTGTTTCTCTTTATTATCCATGGGTTTTACCCATTTACAATTCTCAGTTAATTGCCAGATGTGAACGCTGACCTACCTGGACTGTAGGTACGCGAAAGCGCGGAAGAGTCGCGTATTTAACTTTTACAGAAGTACCTGCATATATGTTCCCATTTTCCTCCTATGTATAAAATTTCCATTCCTGCAAACGTCATTTCCGACATAAATTCTTGACCCATCCTAAATCTTAACCAATCACAATAATCAATCAATACGAAGAATCGATCAAACAAAAAAACTCCTAGACCCTCCGCTTTTCCAAAATCTTTTAAATTCTGTTTTCGATCATCATCAAAAGGTCAAATCCTCAAACCAATAACAACTGTCTGACAAATTCAAGTATCAACCAAGTATATAAACCAAACTAACTATCAAGTCAACGAACTGGAATTATGAATCTACCTAATAAACAACTACTTCGAATTATCACGAATTCAACAAATAAATTAATAGACAATATCGGCATCGCTACTCTAACGACTCAATTTTATAAACTACTACGAACAATATTACTTGCAATCTTGTAACCGAATTTCTTATACCCAACATGTAAATATATAGTTAGTTTTTCCAATTCCTCAATTAAATACCCCCGTTCTGCTAAAGTGTCGTGCGAGACAATACAAACTTCAAAGATTCTCTGTTTCAGATAACATTTAATATTGTCACAGACGTTTTCTGGCATTTTGTAATCGTTACCTTTTTTCTCCTGAACTGCTATTATCGAAAATCTTTAACTATTCCGAAGTTTCTACTTTATGGATAACATGCCAGGGTACTTCGCTGTGTTTTCATAGCATTTAAAAAAAAAATATTAACAATGATTTCCACAACTGGTGAACGAAAAATGAAGAAAAATATAACTAAATTTTAAACAAACGTCTAAACCAAATGATAGGAAATGTCTGAGAATATTTTTCACCATGATTTTCAGCCCCACCTACAGGCGCAGTCTTCAGTCCACCTTGTTGGCCTAGACGGCGTGGCGGTTTTTCCACATGACGAACTTAGCATTAGGTTTACAAAAGTCTCAAGTTCGGATCAGACGCGTGGCGAGTGACCGAGGGGAAGGGGGCCCTCAACGCGTATAAGATGCCGTTGTGCCGCAGTTCTTGAGCTAATGTGTCTTGAAGCTTCTGGTGTGTCAGTTGTCGGTGCGTTTGACAGTATAACCAGACCGATTTTGCACGCAGAGTGAAGCCCCGTGTTAAGTGCGAAGTGAATCTGACCGTGATTAGCACCTCGGAAAATATCATTATTCGATATTACTTTTCACTCAAGTTCTTAAAATGCAAGCGGTGCAGGAACCTTTGAGAATCGGCGTTGCCGCTGTGGAGATCAACAATAACCAGCAACTGCAGATCGCCAAAGGCAGGGCGAATCAGGAGTCGCACTTTCCAATGTTTACAAAATCACCGAAACACCAAGTTTTGACTCTTCAAGACCTCATCGGCGAGTTGCATCAAGCCTTCGCCACCGATCTTGTGGACATCGATCATGTCCAGGAACTGATGGCTTCGTACAAAAGCAATCCTGCGGACTGGCGGAGATATGCTAAATTCGATAGACACAGGTAAAGGTTTCTGGATGAAATTTAGCTATTCCTAGGAATTCTTTCGTCTCCTAAAAAAAGTCTACGACTTTTGGGATGAATCAGGGTACTTTTATCGATAGATGTACTTACTTTAAAATTACGCAACGTAACCATAGAAAGAAAAATTATTCTCCCAAATTTATACACCTAGAATAATTTCTAAATTATCTGAAAAAAATCTGGAATTCTCAGGGCATTTCTTGTCTCATGGAAAAACTTGGAATTTTCGGGGTCAGTTGCGGAATTTCTTCGGAAAGTATTGTAATTGAGAAAAAACACCATTGGAATGACTACCGCAAATTAAATTTTCTTCAAATTTTGAACAAGATCTTCTCAAAAAAAAAAAAAAAAACCACGCGCTGCATCGAGATGTTTTTATAAAATACCCGCAAAAATTTCTAAATTTCACGAAAAATCAGAATTTCTCAGGAAATTTTGACTTCGAATTACATGCAGTAGACAATCCGATTAGAATTCATTATTGACGAAACAGGCGAGCATCGGTAATTTCACCTCAAATTCACGTATTTCAACCATCAACACGGTTTTTTCTTCTTCTATACCTAAAATAAGAAGATACGTAGTTTTTTGTGTAGCGATTTGCTCGCTTGGTTCCGTTTAACGGCAGGTTCAAGTTCGTGGTTTTGCCGTCTGGAATTCACTCGTTCGAACAGACGTGGTAACTCGAAAATGACTGAGTTAACGGTCAAAATGAACGGGAGTAAACCTGTTGCAAATTTCACGCTTGTCACGAAAAAATAGTCCAAATTTTTTCGGTGCCTTCGAACACTCGTTTGAAAAATGCAACTTTTGAGAGGATGAAAATTCGCAATTTCTTTATAAGTCGATGAAAAAAAATCTTTTTTGCTCTAAGTGTGTGAAATTCCTAAAATAACTTCTCATTTATTTTTGCTACATCCCTTTATAATAATATGTGTAATTCAATGTAGTATTTATAATTATGTGATGAATCGTACGGAAGCAAAATTGGTGAACCTGTGAACAATTCCTATCGAGTTATTAATTTAAAAATTTCTGACTTGACTTTTGATGTGAAGTAGGCACAAAATTTCACCCTCGCAAGTTGAATTCAAGTACCGAATTTTTCGTTTTTCGTAACAGCAATTATTGTATTTCATCAACATATTCGAGAGGTTGGGTGAAAATCACTACACGAACGCATATCAACACAGGTCAATGAGGTTATCGGCCGGTTTATCATCTTCACTTTTCTATATACGTCCGTCATTATTATGCCGCCGCGAAGTAGATCAAACAGTCGAGATGTTGTCAGAAAAGATTGCAGAAGAGCAAGCGAATCATGTGGAAAATAATTTTTCCCAAATCCGATAAAAATCTTGAAACTTTTCTCCGGAATGCATCGTTAAACTGGGAAGAATTCTGTCAATTAAGGAGATCGGTAAAATTTTTCTAAAATATTCAATTTCAGAGTCTCGAAATCATTTTCGGAGAGGTCAAAAGTGTCTGTATATTTGGAGTTGCGGCACAGTCTCTATTTCTTATACTGTTATGCAAACTTGTTCAACTAGTCGGAGAAAAACTATGATTACATTCGAACAATGAATATTTCTTAATATTCCCGAAAAAAATTTCGATACATCTTAAATAGTTTGAAAAATACTGAAAATGTCTAATAAATTCTCTTTATATTTATTACCATGTTCTCAGTACTCTTAGGTGATATGAAATGCACTTTCAGAGATTCGATGTTGAGATTGTGTCAAAAAAAATTTCGAAAGGAAACCGGTAACTTTTTAAATGCCGTAGAAGTTTTTCACAATACGTTTTAAAAATTTTTTGTAAAATTTTTGAAAGATTGTTAGCATTGATCTATTGGTGTCTTGTAATCGATTTCAAAAAAATGTTTATATAAAATTCCAAATTCAATTCCTCTATAAAATGGACATTGAGTTTTACTTTCTTACGAATCCAACCTCTAAATATACCTAAAAAATTTTGTAAAATCTCAAAAAGTGCTAAAATTACGTGTAAATAGTAACAATAAATTCGAATGTTCGTTTTTATCCACAACAGTAAATAATATTTTTACTTTGACATTTTCACCGCTAGTACGACTAAAACCTTCGAGCACAGTGAAATGGTGGACTAAAGCAAAGTAGCGGGAAGTGACAAATGACTGTCTACCTGTCGCACAACTGTATGCGTACTTAAACGTGTAATTGACACCGTTGCCTCGACTTTCCGCACGTTAAAATAGTTACGTACAGCGCATTCCTTGTAATGTGAATGTGAAATAATAACGAGACCGTTAGAACAAGAAAACAGGCAATTGGGTAATGGCCGGCGACAATTATCGAAATAGAAATCACTTGAATGGTGAAAATTCGTGTTTGTGAACGATGTACAATTTTATCGAAAAGCTTAATATCGGTGAAACTTTCTATGTACCTGTATTCTTGTGACGTATGAGCACCGGTTCCAGGTTTGACAAGTTTTGAAGTATTCATAAAAAGATAAAAGTAAGTTTACAGTATGGAAATTTTGAGAAAACCAAGTAAACAAATTATTATGTTATTAACAATTCAAAGCAGATCTGATATCAGGGGCGTATAAGTCGCGGTATCAAACAGAATTTGCGCAAATTTAATATAATGATAAATTTCTCAATGCAAACAGCAACAAACAAAACAAAACACTATCTGAGATGGTATGGCGGCAAGCTGTGGATTTTTATATTATATGTGTGCGTGAATTGTGAAACTGTATAATATTTACGGGCCATGAGTGTAAAGTTCAGACTTATTGTGTACCCGATAAAGTAATAACGCAGCTTGATTATTAAACTGGGTTTGGTATTTGTGAATGAAAGTTCTAGCTAACCGACAATAATAATTGCTGTAACAGTCGTACTCTTATTTCTGAATCATGGGCAAGTGCGGTTCTAGCTCAACGACTCATTGCAGGTGTTGTTATAATTCCTAGATGCAAGGCTTTTTGACCAATCTCGGCTACATGCAATTATACCTGCAAGACCGTTCGAGGTCGCGTTCATTCGTCATGCAAATATCTGTTAAACGCAACCGATTACGGCTTTTAGATGCCTGTTTTTCTTTCAAACATCGCAAGCCTTTGGCGAAAGTTCTGAGACATTCTTAATACTTTTATTAGCGGAGCGTCGAGAAAAATCGAAGGTAAGGACAGCTCTCGATTTATTCAACTTGCGATTGGAATATTTCCTATCATGCTATATTATTGCAACGTTGACCCCTGTTTCCAACTAAACAATTATAGATAAGGAAGCCTTGCTACAACAAACATGTTAGTTTACTTTACGTGAATATCTGTTTTTTTACTTATTTTTTGTGCAGCTTCCTCCAAAAAGACAACTTAGATCATTTTAATTCATTATTTCACTTCATTTGGAAATATTTTTCTGTAAATATCATGGTGAAAAGTCAATTCAGTCTGTTATGAGAAGAAGTTAATTAGCGTCAGTATATATCTGTTCCGAAATTCCGAAAATTGAGGCCCGGCTATTAGACTGAAATCAAGATCGGTTACCATTTTTACAGAATAAGCAACAATTTTCTTTCCCAATGTTCCATGTAAATGAAAATTGATAAAGTTTGATATTCCAACCAGAACCATTACTTCAAATTTTAATGATTTATGTCTAGCTGTTCGGATGTGATCGTGGTAGATATGATATAAAAAAAATCAGTAATACCTTGCTTATCCATTGCTCGTTTTTTATCATAATTGATATGAATCGAAATTTCGTTACCAAAAACGTACTTTCCATCTTTCAAAAATTTAGGTCCAACTGTTCGACTAAAATCGTGGTCGTTACCATGTTTACAAAATTATTCATAGCTTTCTTTCCTGTTGTCGGTTTTTAACAAAAATTTATGGAGACCGAGATTTTGAGTACAAGTAATTTCCTTCGGAATTTCAAGCCAATACGTTTATCGGAACAGCTGAAATCTTGGTTGAAAAGGAAAACGAAAAAGTTGAAGATGAATTTTTTTACCTTTGGCTCTTAATAATTCAGAAACACTTTGGTCAAGCTCATTCTAATTTTACGGGTAGGATTTGATTGTTAAGCTTCGTGGTCGCGAACACTTTATCAAGAAGAAATGGGTGGTTTCGGAACTATTGTTTACGCATTATTTACGTGTAGAAATAAGTGGGATCCAATTCTCAGCCCCATCTTTCGCCATAAATCTCCGATATTGTATCAAACAGAACTTGAAATACAACTTGACATTTTTAAGGTATACAAGAAACTTAGTTGACGCAGGAAATGGGAAATTCAACCTCATCGTCCTCTGTTGGGGCGAAGGCCATGGATCCGCCATTCACGACCACGCGAATGCTCATTGTGTGATGAAAGTACTTCAGGGCGAACTAGCCGAGGTAACTAATGAAGATTGGTTGTTTACATTCAGTTTACCTCAGTACAAAAATGAACGATCCGTCGTTATGAGATCTATAAAGCAAAATGTAACGAAATATTTTATTTCAGGTACGATACGCCTGGCCGCACGAAAAGCAACTCGATGCCAACAACCCGACCAAAGAGCCATCGGCTATTTATGAGATCGAAAGAAACACATTTGGCCAAAACTCTATCTGTTACATTAACGGTACGTATTCCATTATGATTTCCACTTTTGGATGATTGGGTTACTTATGGTTTGGGTTATCGGGTCCTTAGTGCAGGTGTCCTAAAGCCAATATGGCGTCGCAGTCGGTGATCAGCTGATCGAACATTGCCGATGTATTTCTCAAATATCAAGGCACAGAAGAGGTTGTATAAGCTGTTGAGCTGTGATTTTGTGCCATCAAGTTGATACAGACCAAAATAAATTAGTGGTGAACAATTACTTGTATAATTAAATACAACCACTATATTAGAAATCATATCATACGCGTCAGATATTGCCTATCTGCACGTGTAACACACGCTGGTTTTTGTAACACCTGTGAAGGAAAGTTTGGTTTGAGAAGTACCCAAAGTGCCACGTAATATGATGTATAAATCGTTGTCGATCTAACTCGGAAGATTTATGGGGAATTCATCTATAAATAAAATAAGGCATTGTTCATCAGAATTGGATGAACAATATAGATTTTATCGTGAACGGAATGGCGGAACAAGACGATTTCTCCGTATTCTGTTCACAATGATTATGTGTATATAGTTCGAATTTAAAGTAGAAACTTTTTTCTTGCATCGAAGAATTTTTTTGGAAATAGATGTGACTTCATGACTTTCAGTTAGACTTTTTTCACCTGTGTTACTCATATTCTTAAAAAATACTTTCAGATTCTCTTGGATTACATCGTGTCGAAAATCCCAGTACCGTGAATCCTGCGGTATCCCTCCACTTATACTCACCACCGTTTACGACGTGTTCGGTGTTCAACAAGCAAACAGGACAGCGAACGGCCTGCAAAGTAACCTTCTGGTCAAAATTCGGAGAACGTCGCAACCGGGTAGGTCAATTGCACAGCTGCAATATCGCGAATTGGACTTGCAAGAAAGCAAAAATACATTTTTTCTTATACCTATATTAACATGGATTCACACAACGATTCACACAACGAAAATAAACGTTTGATATTGTTAATTTACTGCTAAAAGTCATTAACAGTACCTAGAAAGCCACAAACAGTAAAACGCAGTTTGAATGCGTCCCGTTATTGTGACGTCATAACATGGTGTCGAATATGGATTTCAGAGTTAGATATGAACAGTGACGTCACGCATATCGAATCATCCAAAAATGTACAACTTCAGAAAATATCATTTTCAACGCGTGATCATATTTGCGTTGTGCACTTTATTCAATCATCATGACTCATTTCACTGTTTTCTGTCGGCAGGTAATTCAAGAAGAGAGGGATCCCGAAGACAATTGAAAAACGTGCACTTCCCGTCAAAAAGAAAAGCACAACTACGGGGAGAAGGTTTCATTCGTTACGAGATATTCTACGAATCCGCGCGCTACGATTATTTATATACCTATGTTAATTTCTAGTTTTGGACGCTTCACCATTTTAGCTTTGGGTCACTGGACGTTTACTTCAAATCTATGTATAGTTCGTATGTTTAAGGCATTACAATATTCTGATAGTAAATAGTAAGTATATATAGGTTCAACTTCAAGTACCAATTTAATCCGATAACTTATAACATAAATAGTTCTCTCAAGCACTGTTACATTAGGTATAGTTTTTGTAAAACAAATGACGTTTTTGAAATGATATTTTTTTACGCCAAGTTGTAAAGCATTTTTTTTTTTTATTTTAAACACCCATTCCTAGCAACAATCATCGTTAAATACTTTAACTGAATGGCGAGTTATCCCATTATTGAGAAATTAAACCCAATGCACGAGATCCTGCAGGACGTGGGCCGCAAGTTATTTATCAGAGGGTGAGTCGGGTTACCAGAGCTGAATTACCTAAATATATATGCGAACAGTAAACTTTTGAACTGGTTTTAAATGAATCTACGAAATAAAGTCTACGGTTCCGGAGGAAGTATGACAAGTCTTATACAGAGATTCAGGAGTTCGCCCTTCACATCTATTATTACAATATCGTGAATTATCGAACACCTGATTTTCATCAAGACTAGTCCCGACACTTCAGGAATTTCTTGCGGCCTGACTATAATTACATAATTATTGGTTACTTTTCTACTGATATTTGGTGCCTGAAAAATATCCATCTCGTAATCGATTTGAAGAATTCTTTTCTGACTAATTGGACTCTCAGGAATACAAAAAAGACATCAAAAAGAGCGTAAGACCAAGAGCAGAGGATTTATGGACGGAATCTTACGTTTTTTCGCTATAACGCTTGATACGTTGCTCGCAGCGTATTCCACGAAGTTCACCTATAAGCTCTATGAGTAGCTGTTCGAGATATAAGAAAATAATCTAATGCATTCTCATTATTCTAGAATCGTCATACATGTACTGCATTGAAACGAGCATTGAAATGAATCAAGTATTGATATGATTTTTATTTTCGTTAATTGTTCAGAAAAAAGGCGCTGGACACACCGCAATATTTTCAGTACGGACTATGCGGTAATAAACGTACGAAAAGGTATCTCAATTAGGCACGAGTGCACGATTCTCGATTACTGAGAATGAATTATATTATTTTTTTACCTCGAAAAAATTCTATCGTTTTCGATTTCTTTCTCATTTTTTTATTTTCACCATTTGTTCATACTTCCGATTAACAATCCTATTTTTTTTCAATTCCTAGGATGAAAACGCTACTGAGAATTACTGACTCAACTACGTAGCTCAGACTCGCGGCCTTTTGCCGTTCCATCGGTACCAATTTTCATGAGCGTCTTTTTGGCGCCGATGGTGTAGCGCTGCTGCATCAATTTGACCCGTGAAAATCCAGCCATTTACATGGTGAAAATTCAATCTCAATGGGCTAAATATCAAGTTACCATAGCAACATGCTTTTATTGATCAAATTTCCTAGATAGTATGAGAGTTTTATTCAGCTCGTCACATAGAACGGCTCGCAAGTCAACATCTTAATAAAGGCTTACACGATGGACGGCTGCTTCTCTTTTAACGACATCAAGTCCTTACAACAACTCATTGCACCCCCCACAAACAATGACTCCGATTCAGAAGACGATTTACCACAAGCTGGTGCTCGGAAATTGGGTAATTAGGGTGAATTTTAATTGTCACAAGAGCTTATAGATACGATTTCGAACCGTTGATATATCCTGCATGGAATTCCGAAACAGCTAATCGGTGCACAGTATCAATTTTAACGTACTCTAGAATACATTTTTTGCACCGACATTGCAAGATTTTTTCATCAATCATCTGACCATGGGCTGTTTATCGATAGAAGATACGGTAAAAAGGGTCTTACGGTAAAAAGGGAATTCGATCCGCCCGATGAGAAGATAAAACTGCGGAACAATAAAAATAACTACGGATTTACAGGGCCCGGAGATATTGGTAAAAGAGAATCGGGGAACCTCGAACATAGTGGGCCTCATGCCGCGCTAAAGGGGGAAGGTGATAATATCTGGCATTCCTCAGAAGTTGCCGCAGCCCCAGCTGCCGCTGAAATTTTCGATCCTCGCGAAGTTCCAGAGTACGAAATGAAGTTCAAGCAGGCTGTATCCACGGAAGACGTTTTTCTCGGGGTAAGTGTCTCGCAACAAAATAAGATAGAGTTCATTCCATGATTTTGGTATTGGTGTATAAGGGGGTGATCTTGGAATATGATCTGTACAACGTTATACTCCCTCCACTGTTATCGGTGCATACGGACCACCAGTAATATCTTATTTCAGACAGCTATTTGTTTACATGGAGTTCAATCCCCTTATAGTCTTCATGCTATATGGGGTTGCGCTGGACGATCAACCTTTATTTCTATCACGTCAAGTTGTTAAAACGTAAAATATGCGGGAAAAAGAACTTTTTTTTCAACATGACTCAGTTAGCGTGGTATATTTTCGGCCGCTAAACAGCATTTTTTAATCTGTTGGATCACATAACACGTAATTCTAGAATTTTATCGAAGAAGTAATAACGAATCTATTTATCTTTCAGATGAACGGCAAGACTCCGGGAACGGCTTCTTGTGAATGGTTAACGGTCATCGTCAAACTACCCGGCGAACCGCGAGAAAAGGTAGAATTGAGCGTCGAATCAGAGCTCATTGACATCCGGAGCCCAAGGTGAAAGACAGGGCTGATTCCTCAATAAGACTTCAATATGCGTGCATGAACTAATTGTGCGCATAAAATGAACAAATCTATTCATGAAACGTGAAATTAAAATATGAACATTCGTTCAACTTCGTTTGCTCTTTTCTTTCAAGGTATCGTCTACATTTGCCAACTCCGCATACGACTGATCCGCACAATTCTACCGCCAAATGGCACACCGACTCGTCGACTCTAGAAATAACTCTAAAACTGACCAGAGAAATGGACCTAATCAATTTCTAGAGCCTACGAATATCTCAAGAAATAATCATTTCTGTTTATGATATGTGTATATAGTTATGTGTAATTATAATAACGCTACAATATTACGAAATAAATTAATTTCGATGTAAATTATTTACTCGAATAAAATACATACTCGGGGTTTTGTCGAACTTGGTGATACAAAGTCTACAATTTTTCTAGCTTAGGATTATATCCGTATGAAATGGCCATATATAAAAGATGGTCCACAGTAGTTTCTCATGTACTTTACTGTATTGAACTATACTGCAGGCCATTTCATACCTATGGCCATCTCACCCGGAATTACCCTATATGAACAATCACTTTTCTCTTCAGTCACGTTTTCAAGCAGTGTGGAGTATAGGGACAGTTCTAATAACAACGAAATAATTTTCCATTCGTTAAGTTTATCATAATTTTATACATGCATAAAGGCATTTGCGCGTGTACAGCTGAAATTCTTATTTTCCAAACAAATTGTGGAGATTCTAAGCAAACTTTCCGATTTGTTTTTTTGTTTCATATCATTAGATATACCCACACACAGACCCACACACACATGCACACACATGCAAGTGAATCTTGCACGATCTACACTTACGTAGTAATATTATTACACTGGTGATCTGATGTTAAAAACCTACAGAAGACATCAATTTTGAAACCCAAAGTACGGGCGTAGCTTTAGAAAGATAGGTTTCCGTTAAATTATACGAATATAATGGAACAGAAGACTATACAAGAGATTAAACCTTTGGTTGGTGTTGAGTTGCTAGAGAATGACATATACATTGAAAAACTAATTTCATAACGAAATACGAGACGATAAGCATCTACCTTTCTGCTGTTAAATGATATGTTTGGATATTTCGAATCCCAATTAGTTTTTCTTATAATTAATCTGGCTGTAATCCCTTCCGATTTTCATATCGCGGGCAAAGCATGTCTCTCACTTTCTTTCAATTCCGGATGCCATACGTCAACTATCAGCACCAGCCTAGTAAAAGTTCCATTGTGCCAAACTTCGTGTTCGAAACTGTCATCGAAGATCATTACGCTCCCCTCTCGCCAGGTCCTGTAACAAATATGAAACTTCTTTACATTGTTTTCGAACCGGATTCTTGACTCATTTTAGCGCTTTTCGAACACTCGTATTCAGGACTCAGGACACATTATTACCTCGTCTCGTTTCCAACCCTTATAAATGTCCCCTCGGTCCCCGAAAGACCCAGATGAGCTCTCAAGCGGCAATTTGTAGGCCCACAATGAGGCCAAACATGTGTTCCAGGGTACATAACAGAGAACTTTATTTGTCCTCTGCGACAACCTGCCGCTGCAGGGAATCCTTCGATCAAAGAACAAGTTCGCGGCGTCTTAGTACAGTGGGCTGATATTTGGCGACCTGAAATACGGAAGTATTTTGATAAATGGAAGTCAACCTCAACCAAATACCTTTATTTATTCGAAATCGATACTTTGGGTGTCCATTTTGATAGAATTCGTGTCAGAAAGATTCAAATTTTTTTACTAATTCACTCGGAACCCCAACTTCTGACTGTTTGTCAGTTTTTCTGAAAATGCATTAGTCTGAATGGACTATATTTAATTTTAAAAGGCCTGTCTCGTCGGATTCTTTGCGGTATCCCGATTCTTTACGAAATAACTAACGCTTCCCAGCTTGCACTGAGTTTTATGTACTTTCGTATTAGCGTAATTGACTTAAAACACCTTGCTGAGAGCCCAGTTCGCGACACCATATTGCTTACCCACACCCCCGTTTTTGTTCCCATTGTCTGAGATTCTGTGCCAGAGATCTGGTCAAACTCGAGGATGAAAAGATTAGCTGATCGCCCAGCGCGACACCATATTGGATTCGTTCAGTCATCACCGCTTGGTTTAATCCTCGTCTACGTAAAAATACCTAATATGTAATGTATTTGGTTTGAACCTACCTCTAACATATAATTCGAATTGCTGCCATTTGCCTTTGTCTCTCAAATTTTCAGCTTCGTTTTTAAAATGTCCATTTTTGCCCAGTGCTCCTAATCCTTCAGCTCTGATAATCTGCCAATTATTTTCAAGAGTGACAAAAAACTCTTTGTAACCAGTTTCCTCCAGCGTCCACCAAGGACGAGCCGTCAAATGATTGACATTGTAAAGAGATCGCTGACTGACAGACAGGAACAGTCCGTTTTTTGCACCACTTCGGTAAATCTGGAATTAAGAAATATTAAAGAATTTTCAAACGGAATAATATTTTAAAAAGTGGTAAATACAGTAAAACAAAAAAAAAAGAAAAAAATCAAAGGATCAACAAACAATAAAATACAGAATAATTTAATCAACGAATTAAACATAAGAATCGCTCTCTGTTCTCCTGTTACAATAGCAGATTTTAGTTCGAATAAGAAATATATTTCTCCATATCTCTTCGTGGGCTGTTTTTCTTCAAAGTGCTTGCGACTAACCTTCTGGGCTTCTTCGGTTCTGCCTAATCTGACTAGAGCGTCGCCAAGATGGAAGAAAAATCTACCATCGATGGTACCCTCATCGCCAGTCTCTATACCAGCTTTCAGGTACATAATAGCATCGACCATATTTCCGTCCCCAGTTTTTAAAATAAAACCATAATGTACCAAAGCAAACCCGTCGTTTGGCCACCGGCCCAGTGTTTCTTGCAAAACTTTTCTAGCTTCCGATAATCTAATTAATTAAATTCAACTATAATTAGGAAATAATGTTGATGTATTCAATTTATCTCTTTTTTTATAACCCAGTAATTTTATACCAAAAACCAAGATAAAGTTGCATAAAAATTTTTTGGACATATTATTCGAGTAGATTCCTGAAAACATAGCAAAACGTCCTTAATGGTCTTTGAAATTGTCACTTTTCGACTCGATAGAATTGAGGAAGAAATCAGTTTTCAATTTGTAATATAATGAAAGTTTGATTCAAATTCAAAGAAGTTTACGAATCTATAAACCGTATTTTTTACATGTATTTGTAAATACTTATTTGCACATATCGTCAAGGTTCCGTAAAAATATTCTCCATCAATCTGTCAGGAATATTGGATTTATGATTTTGCAATATAGCTTGGCTACTATTGCAGAACCATGTATAAAGATCATCAATTATTGTAACGGAGAAGAAAAGCTGCAAATTGATGAGATAAAAGTGAACAAAAAATCCTGTTTGTACAAATCATTTAAAGATATTTATAACAGAATATCTACCAAACTTGGCAAATGCTCCTATTACGATTCAGCCGTAATTGTAATAAAACTAAGAGAATGAAACGACCTACAATGGAATATTTTTTTATTTCATACTTATTCTGTATGAGGTAAGTGACGGCCAACTGATTCCTCAAGCGGGGTTCGTCGGAGAATCTTGATATCAAATTCTTGTGGACTTTTTCAGCTCCACTGTATTGCCCTGAAACAAAATCGCATCGCTGCTTTTTGAACACCAGTAAAATCTATTATATGTAGAACCCTTTATATTAATTTATGCGAAACAGAGCTCTCTGATTAATAGTTGTTTGCCTTTGTTGCTTTCAATCAAACAATTGTTTCAAGTATTAACTGATTAATCGGCTCTTTCAAATAATCGTTTTTTCTATAACTCGATTACTCAGCCCTATTTAATTAATCAATCATTTTCTCAGTCAATCCATTAATCGATTAATTGCAGGAATAATAAATTGAAGTCTACGATTAATCGATTAATCACACAATCTTAATAAGAAGTAAATTATTATCTAAACTTACCGCTGAACCTGAGTCTGTCGATGCATCGCTCTCCAACGATTCGGAAAAGTTTTGGTGGTACCCGAGTTCCCAATTCCAGAACTTTTTCATACGCAGCGATAGCTTTCCTCAGATATGTATTGTCCTTTTTTTCCTCTGCCAAGTTGTCCAGACTTCGAGCCAGCTCGTATCGCACTCTGGGTGAGGCAGGATGAATCGACACCAAGGTGGTGAAATACCCGAACCGTTTTTCTGCTGTCTTGGTGTGGAATTTTGGATGGGATATCGGAATTTGTGACGACGGGAATTCATAAGATGCGATTAGACAAATGAAAATATCCAGCAGGTCGTACATCGATGAGTTAATACAGCATTGACAAGTTTCGCATCGTGTATGTTAGGCGAAGCCAAACAAGATTATTGTGATTGAAGGGCTGCACAGTGAAAGTACCAGAGCCTTAATTCTTTTTTTTTTTACCGAAAGCCGGCTATGGGCTCAAGTATTTTCAATTTTCCACCCCGTGTTTTCTGTCTCCTAACCCGGGGTTAACAAAAAAAAAATTAGAATTCTGTTCATCCACGAGGTTTGCACGGCAAAAATACATTCACGTGTCATAAGTTCTTGAATTTAAGCTCGAAACAGTTTTATACGGAATTTCAAACACTGCAATGATTCTGTTTCAATAAATAAACTTATAGACGTTCGCATTTGAATCTAGGCATGAAATCTCATCACAGGACAGTCAAAATTAATATTTAAGGTGAAAATGGTATACAGATTTCGTTTATTACGGCATTTCACTCATCCGTCTGCTAATATGAGCAATTGTGACCGAAGAGAAGAGAGGCTTATTACATGAAACTACATATCACAGCTTCTTCATTATAGATCAAGGAAACAGCTCTCGAAGATTAAACAGAACCTATGATCCAGAGGCTTGATACTTTCTTGGTGAGTAAGCTTGTTTTACTTTTCTTTCCGCGATTCAACTTGATTCAACTAGTATAGTAAACCCTATTTTTTCGAAGCATTCGGTTCTGCGAACGTTTTTTCGCTCTCTGAAAATTTCAGTTTCATTTTGACAGAGAACTAGGCACTTTTATGGTACGGCCCTTCAATTATGGTTTCGAATTATTACGAACCAAGAATCGGACAATTTTTCAGTGAACCGGTGATGAGAACAAGGTTTTCAATCGAATTCAATAACAAGCACAAGAAATATGCATTCCGGTTCAATACCAGCACGGTTAGAAAGAAAAGGTTGTTTAAACCGTCGGATTATACATCAGTTCCAACGGAATCAACCCGAGATCCAACAGAAATATTTCTAATTCCAACGGAAATGTGTTAAGCAATTTCACTGTTGTGTATACAAGGGGTTATTCAAACTATCTAGAACGCGAAAAGGATGGGTCATGATTAAAATACACTAACAAACTTGTGAGTTATATTGAGAATAGCTATAAACAAAAATTGAAATTGCTACATTTTGTGCCCACAGTCTTCAAGTTGGTAAATGTGGGTGTAAAGAATGTGGGCATAAAATTTCTCCAATTTCAATGATGCGGAACTTCAAAAATAATAAAAGTAATATCACACACTCACACATTTCACACATATTATGTGCAGAAGAACATGCACAATGAATGATTAATATGTTGCAGTCACATCGACAGCATTTTTAATATCAAGCTAGTCAAACAATTCATTCCAAGATTGTTTGGGTCAATTAAAAGTTACGAGTTCATTTAAATCAATGAAACAATCGTTATATTAGTGAAAGAAAAAGAAACTCTAGAGTTGGTATATTGATAAGTGATAAGTGAATGAAAATAAACACAAATAAGTGACTATCTTCAAGGTAACGTGGATAGAGTGGAAAGCGTTAAATGAGTGATAAAGTTAGTTTGAGAAACCCTAGAGACATGATGATCATACTTGTGAATTATTCAGAAGTTCTACCACTATTATAATTAGAGGCTGTTGTGCTTTTTTCAGATATGCTGTCCCATATTGTGACAAAAGTTTCAAGATGTCGGCGAAATGTCAATTAGCGTATCAAAAAAGTTTTTTTGATATTCCACAGGAAATTCGTCAAAGTTTCATCGTATACCAAAGCTTTTGACAAAAAGTTCGTTTCTTGAATCAATGGTAATGACAAGTATAAAAAGAAACTTGTAAACTGATGAAACTTTATAGAAATATTAGGGGTACTTTTGAGATGAACAGAGTTGATTGTTTCAATCAAAAGTTGAAGAAAAAATAAGAAAATCCGTTTAAAAAAATCACCGCGATGTTGTTTGCGACAATGAGCATGAATATGTGATAAAAATGAATATAAGCAAACTGGAGTAACACACGTTAAGATATCCATATTTTGAGAAGAGGCTTTTTAATTAGGACCATAAATATTATTGAGCTCTGGTACTTTTGATCCCATTACCATGTTTTGGAGCTCATTTTGTCCATTACAGAGATCTCCAAAGATCACCTAAAGTTAAAAAGCAAAATATTCGTCTTTACATTGGATTGTTATATTATAGATTTGCATAATTACGTTGCAACAGACGTTCGTCAAAAATTAAATTTTCACGTTATACCTACACTATGATGTAATTTTTTTGAAAGTTTTTCAAACAATTCGTAAGAATCTGAGCACTAAGCAAAATGAGCTAAAAACTTTAGAATCGTATCAAAAACACCAGAGTTCAAGCCACTTCTCAAATTATTCATATATTAGCTTGTGTTATTCGAGTTTGCTTCGATTCATTTCGATAACATAGTACGAATGTTGGTTTATTTGTGCTCACTATCATTAGCACAGATAATACTGCTGAAGATTTTTTGAACGGTGTTTTCTTTTTTCTTAAATTTTGATTTAGACAACAGCGGTCATCCATTAATTACGTCACAAGACGTGACGGGGGGGGGGGGGGGGTCATAAGCTTCGTGACGTCACATCTAATCTAAAATATTAATACAACTGAATATGGTCACAGGCGAAATGATTGTTACATAAGTATGTTATTTTGGAGTTTAAAATTGTTTATACTCTATCGACACGCGTAACTTCATCCAACAAATCGCGGACCGACTCATCGGTCATTTTTTAATATTCATATATCGTAATACCGATAACGCCTTCGTTCGACGTTTACTTTAGTTCTTGGATGGTATTTTTTTTTCTTTCTTTAGTTCTGTTATTTATTTTTCATTAAAAATAAACAAATTATATAAGACTCTGTTTGATAAACAACGATGACGGTTCTCTACGGTTGGATGAAGAAGATGTTGACACTACCAATTTTCCGATCGCCATTCAAAAACATAACGAAGCGAGTGCTATGTCAGTAATGGATATTGTAAAGGAAGCGTTTGAAGGTCTATGGATACAGGATAACTAATTTTTTTTAAGCCAAAAACAATATAAGGATAACTCATTTTTTTCTACTGATTTTGAATACCTTTCTATCGTCTAAGAACGTACAAATTGTTACTTTATTTGAAAATATTCAAAAATACTAATAACGTTAAAAGTGTTGTTTTGAACAAGTTCTAAATTAATAATTACTACATGAGTGACGTCACGTCAGGAGGGGGGGGGGTCAGAAACCATGAAATTTGTGTGACGTAATTTATGGATGGCCCCGTATGGTCAAAATTCTTATCGCATTTTCTAAAATCACAGGTTTGTGATTCAGAGATAAAATCTCACGGACAATTTCTATTAACGTTCGAAAATACGTAAAAATTATGCGAGAATAACTTGTTTTGGCTTTCATACAAACCTCGCCTTGAACTATGTCAAGTTCTTCACGAATAAGCGCATCTTCCGAGTTTGTAATATCGTGATGTTCGTAGTCTCTAGCACCGCCTGGATTTGTTGCAGGTTTTTCTCGAGACGAAACAGGTCGAGATTCCGATTTGCGTTCAGCAGAGGAGGTCGTTGGGGCTGCCCGAATCGGCTTTATTCCTACACAAAACATTGTTTTATTCACTTAAAAAAGTGGATCAAAATAATTTTCATTACATGATTTCTTGGGTAAAAATGTTCGAGCTAGGTTCTGTTACAACGTGCAAAGAGACGTGAAAATTGAACAAGTCTAAGAGAATCACAACTCACGGCTTTTGTGAAACAATATTTCATATCTAACGCTACGAGAGTTGTAAATTACAGAGAAAATAACATATTTTACCCCTTTTATATTGAAAAAGGAGAATAGTATGAAATTGTAAGGAAAAAGAAAAACGGAATACTCGCATGAAAAATTCTCCAAGTTCTCCAGTTCTTTTTTTTTTTTTCTCAAGACAAGTTCTGAATATGGTGAGTTACGTCATGAAACAATATATTTTGCGATAAATAATCATTGTAGAATGTGTCAGGATTGTTTTGACTAGACAGAATGGCCTTCATTTAAAGATTAAGTTGACATTGGAGTGAACTAACTTTATTATTCATAATTCGATACGTTTGAGAAATAAATATTCAGTCAGTAGGTTGAAAAATACGATTTTTAAATTCTGGCACTTTCGATGAGTATAACATCTCAAGAATATTCTTTGAAAATTTTATGCACGACCGAATAAGATTGATAAGATTTATGGAAAACCGAAATCGGTGTTTAAAATATTTTGAAAACTGCTGCATCAATTCACTTCGAATTTTTCAGACTCATTGAAGAAGAAAAAAAAAAAAAATCTAATCCTTAAACGAAAGATTTTTTTCTCGTCGCGTGGTTTTTTCTTTGTTCACTAAAACGAATAATTTTGGCATCGAAAATTGAAACTTGAACTTGGACCGTCCACCACTTTGTCTGAAATAAATATTTCGAAAAATTGATCATTCGAAGACTGCTTAGTATACAGTATTGAATAAATCTTTCTCATTTTTTGACTTTAGGTGATCCGAATCCGAGTAGCAGTAATACATTACCGAACATCTTTTTCGGAGGGCCTGCAGGAGAATGGTGATGTCATTATTATTTACGAAAATTATTTATTGAAAAAATGATGTAAACTTGATTTAAATATATGTTTTTAAATACACGAACATTTCTTGGTATATGACTTGTAGTTTTTGAATAAAAAATGATTTCCAAT
Source organism: Neodiprion lecontei (assembly GCF_021901455.1). Taxonomy (NCBI): domain Eukaryota; kingdom Metazoa; phylum Arthropoda; class Insecta; order Hymenoptera; family Diprionidae; genus Neodiprion; species Neodiprion lecontei. Next base: position 12,541,337 of record NC_060261.1, read on the forward strand.
AACCTCGTACTTTTCACCCTCCTGACCGAGCATGACCCCTTAAAGTTCAAACGAATCAATTTTGATCCATCATTTACGTTTCCAGCCTTGTATATCTTCGTCATCTTCGTTGTCATCCTCGTCCTCATTCTCTTCTTCATCTTCTTCTTCCTCATCTTCGTCCTCTTCACTGTCTGGCGGTGTGCGAAGTTTCCCATATTTGGCTTCCAGCTTGGCTACTAGATCGCTGTCATCGATACCATCCTCTTCTTCTTCCTCTTCGTTTTCTTCCTCTTCCTCCTCATCTTCCTCCTCCTCCACTTCTTCCTCTTCGTCATCTTCTGTAACCGATATTCGCTCACCGTCTGAGGTGTCAAATGCCTCTTCATCTCTTCCGTCATCCGCTCGCTTCGTTGTTTGAATCAATCGCTCTTCGTCGTCAGTTTCAAGCTTTTTATACTTGCTCCTCAGGCTCTCATAATTCTCCGCCTTAATCACCTCGTATTCTTTACCTTCTTCCGGATCGAGTGTCGGAATTATCTGCTGGGGCCGCGGCGGAGGAACAATTGTGTTCCGCCTTGACAAATCTGGCGTTTCTCTACCTTCGATCACCCCTCGCGACGCGTTGTTTTCGTCTATGAAAGAAATGATGGCGGGAAGTAAGTTGCTCAAAATGTATTGCCGATGAGAATGTTATTTCACCAAGTTACAGTCAGTTTCACACCGTGCGTTCTGAAGCTGAACGAGTATACTTTAAAACATAAAAAAGTTAAAGGTTTTTTTGAACAATTGTACAAAATCCCATGCAATTACTTATATATTTGCAGCATGTCCCAATTTCTTAATTTTAAATTCGTGAGAGTAAAGAAATAACGGATTTCAATTGTGCCGAATTGATACTAAGTGAAATTCTGCCTCATCTCGAATTCTGCTGCAATAAAACAGTACTCGCAAAGGTGAAAAGTACATTTTCTACAACCGTGTAGTCAGATTTTAGCCAATTGAACGACACCTCGTATTTTGAAAAATAATTATACCCACTTACCTTATGACAGAAAATCTCGAAAGAATTTGAAAAATATGTGTGCACTTGATTGTGTGACGATAACACGATAAACAACGAGTTTACACTTGTTTGCTGGTCGTGAATTGGACAACGATAGTTAGTCATCGGTTAACAATGCTCTAGCATACAGCATGCCAATATTAAAACTGTTTACTCAAGCGCACTAAACAATCAAGCAACGCCTTTGCGAAATTACGACGTAAAAATTGTATGTGTATTGCAATTATACACGTGAAATATTAGACGAACGTAATTTCCTGACGAAAATTATATTCAGAAACTTTCATAAATTTCTATAAATTTACTCAAAAGCTTGAATTTACAGCAGTCAATTTCCGACAGCTTCTAAAAAATCATAATAATTTCTATGAATTTCATAAAAAATGTCTCAATTTATATGCAAGAAATAAGAATGATAGATTTATTGAGAAACCTCGATATTTATTGAGTTCTTTCCAGAAAGTTTCCAGAATTTCTTAAAATCCCTTAGAAATTATCCGAATAATTCAAGCTCTTTCGGAAATCATGTATAGAGTATTTCTCAGAATTGTCCAAAAACGTAGTACATTTCTGAAAAATTTCTTTGAATGTTTTTCACCCAGGTTTATAAACCGGATCACAGATTATGAGTAAAATCTACGATTAGGTAAGACACAGTGTGACAGATGTTAGGTGCGCAAGAGATAGTATTGTCGGATCTTTACCATTATTCCATCGTCTAACGAGAACGAAATGCGCTGCCACAACTAGTGCAACGCCAACTCCAAACTTGACTGCCACTGGAACCACCATACTTTATTTCTCACCATTTTGCATAATCATTATCCATGTAATGCTCGTTATTCGAGCACCAAAGACTCAACAACAGGGGGACAATATACAGGTAAATCACGTAAAACCACATTGGTTAAAAACGCAGACCATTCGTTATCTTGTATCATAGCTTTGGAGTTTGACCAAATAAATTAAACCATGGGTAAAGAATTGGAACGTGGAGAATGCTCAAAGTGCCTATGCATAACGTTACAGTATACAAAATGTCCCGAATCTTCTATATTGCACGTATCAACGAAGCTGTGATGCAACAATTATATGCTATTCAACCATTCCGGACATAAATTTTTCTTCACCCCTCATTAATATGAAATTGAAAATCAGTGGTTTTTAAGGTCGCTGATTACCACTCTGAGTTCTAAATTTTGGGACTTAAGATACGCCATCTTCCAATATGATGCCCAATCAGTTCTTGGTCTGACCCGCTAAGTATTTTCACAAAATAATTGTGCGAGTAGCTTCCAGTCAGCACCTAGTTAGACATAATTGCCCAGCTAGCACCCACTGAACTAACTTGTTGTAACAGGGCCAACCCAAACAATTTCCACACTCTTTGGGCCTTCCATTTAAATTTTTTTAAGTTAGATCGAGCCTGTAACAGAGTACTCACAAACCTCCGCGTACAAAAGTTTGATCCAAATCGAGTAATTTCGCGGATTTTCCACCACTATATCAGATATGCCATTTTAAATTCCTAAAGTTTGAGTTCAGACACGTAACCAGCGACCTTGAAATCGTAGATTTTCAAATTTTGAATCAATGAGAAGTGTAAAATAATGCATGTCTCAATAGCATAGCTTCGTCAATACGCGTAATTGAGAAATTTCACCTAACTTTACTATCCTCATTTTTCATGCACAATATCTCTGGGGTCTTAACACCGAGAGTGTCTCAGGAAATTTGAAAACCCAACTGCGCATGTGTCGAATCACGTGATTTCATTAGTAGATTCTACTTATTCGAGTCGAGTATTTCATCTACTCGTTAAGTAGACCAACTCAGTTACAGCCAAAGAGACTATTTATAAAAATTCGCAGGCAACTCAAGTTTACACTGCGTTGAAAATTCAGGATAGCCAAAATATGACGGGTCGGTATTCAAGTCAAAATAATCTTAAGAAAGCTTGCCTAACAGACATAAAACACACTTGGGTATTGGAATATGCGCGAATTACGGGACACCCTGCACAGGTAAAAAGATGATTGATTATCATGGGAGTGTTACCCCACCAGAAGATGAGATTACAAATAAAGCAATTGCTTACCACTGCTAGATTCTTCCTCGACTTCTTCAACCACTGGTTCAATCTCCAGCTCGTTCGGAATTTCTTCTGGTTCTTCGTCGTCTACCTGATGAAATGATTTGTTTGCCATAAATTTGAGGAACATATTTGGACGGATCGCTTATGCTAATGAGTAGCTATTTTTAGAGACGTTAATCGGCGATGGTAAGACGTTGACAACGGGATAGAATACTTTTCTTAAGTATTATCCAGGAAATTACAAGTGTGACTAAAATGATACTCACTTCTTCCAAAGGTTCAGCACTGTCTTCGTCAATTTCGTTAACTCCCGGTATTCCTAAGAATTCGGAAGACACATCGTCATCGTCTGTTTTATCATCGTCGCCATTAAACTTTCCTTCCGTTGCATCAACGCCTTCTATGCTGGTAGCAAGTTCATTGTCAGAATCATTTATTAAGTCGTCTTCTTTGCTCTCTATCGGCTGAAGTTCTTCTCCACTTGTATTTTCCTCTACTTCTTCCAATGCTGCGTTTTCATCATTTCCATCATCGTCATCGTCATCCTCACCGTCATCGTCATTTTCACTATCCGCTTGCTGAAAGTTTTCTTCGCTATAGTTGTTTTCCACTTCTTTACTGTCCTCTTGCTCTGTTATTAAACAAATATTGAATGATAATTAGTTGGCAGTGAATAGTTACTGATAAAAATACATTGTCTTATCTTTGTTGTTAGTGCTCGGCTAGTCATTTGTTGATTGTCGACAGTACTTTACAGTTATTCTAGATAATGATAGTTTGAACACGTTTGAGGAGCCGCCCGACAAAACTGTCCAAGACCTATTTTTATCAATAATTGTTTTCTTGGTTGATATACTTTGAAATTTCGCATGTTTTCCTGATGATAGTGCATACCTTGGAAAAATTTGGAAGTCGGTCATCATCAAGATTCGCATGGAAAAAAAGTCATCATGCCTCTAACGGACCGTTATATATTACGCCCGTTAAATATTTAACGGATGTTCATGAATTCAGGGGTTATGCTGTTATGACATGCATTGATCTTTAATAATTTATATCTTTTGAATGATAAAAAAAAGATAACTGATTACGAATTCTGCTGACACTTTTTGGCATATTTCTTCGGCCCAGAATATGGAGCTTCTGAAGTGTAATTTCATCTAATGGGCCTTCTTTGCTTAGAATTAGTTTACAATAGATCAGTTCGTGAAAAATTCGCAGTTACTTCACTATTTCTCCAAAATAATATTTACACTTGAATTTATGAGATCCGATTACTGAAACCTCATCAGAGGGTGATGAAAATTAATATTCAAGGCAGTAATACTCCACATGTTCTTTTTATCAAGACATTTCACTTCTCAACCTGCTAATATAATCAATTTTACTCACCATTTTCCTCAGAGAGATTTTTGTTCTTACGTTCAATGGAAGCTTGCTCTTCTTCGCTTTCACCTGGCTCTTGATAAGAATCTAATTCTTGTTCATCGTCGTCTCCCTCAGTTTCGTTGTTCCCATTAGACACATCCTCGCCTGTGTCTTCTTCCTTACTCTCTCCAGGAGCTTCGTTCTCTTGGGGATCTGCCTCATCCGAAGCTTCCTCACTCGCTTCATCTGTTGGCTCTGGGTCATTGTGACTGTTGTCTTTAGTAACAGGTTTTGGCTTGTCATGTGAAACTTGGACGTCATCAATCCAGCCATCGAACACAGTTGCCCATCGCGATTCAGTGATTGGCGTATCGACTAAAAGGTGGAAATTTCGTCTGAGGTGTCGCTCTTTGGTTTTTTTAACCGATCACAAAATGTGACAAGTCAGTCCAAAGTAGGGCTGTACAATTAATCAATTGAATGTAGACTTTGAATAATGTTTTTTTCAATGAATTGATTAATTGATTAATTTTAAAAACGGTTGATTGAAAAGGCCAATTAGTCGATTAATTACAAAAGATTAATTGGTAAACCCCAATTGATCGATGAATCAAGAATGCTTGATTATTCGAAACATCAGGAATGTTGATTAACCAAGTAATTGGAAAAACGATTAATTCATTGATTAGAAACAACAATTACTCGTAGTCTTCGAGTAATTGATATTGAAGTCTACAAGTAATTGATTAATCAAACAGCCCTAATCCAAAGAGTTGAGGTATAAGAATCCTAATTCCAACAGAAAATAATTTCGATAATGATGCTTTTGGATGAATAGAGTTGCCTTGCCGCATTAGAAAACTTCAATATTGGGCCACCGACATTCAGGAGAACATCATACTTACGAGGTGGCAAAAAAAATTTTTAACTCACCATCAGCAGCTCCTCTGTGCTCGATTAGAATAACACCGATTAATCCAACGAGAATGGCGAGCAGTGAGAAAAATATTATCCTGGCGCACCAGTGCCCTCCAGTTCCCCCCTCTTTATGCACGTGGATTGTTAAGTTTTCTGCAGTTGGATCTGCGGATGGACTCACAAGATTCGGTGGGGGAGTTCCGATGTCATCTTCTTCTAGAACACCAATGGTTTTTTCTTAAATTAATGATAAATTTCATAAAGGGAAATACGTTCGATTTGATTTAGGGTCAAATTTTTACAAAACCAGTGGAAGAATTTCATCGCTGGATATTTCAAGTATTTGAATAAAATATCAGAATCGTTGAGTTTGTAACAGTAACATAATAGAACTTCGTTCAAAAAACGTTGTTGGGAAACATCAAATTTGTCAGAAATGCAGTGAACCTCAAATAAGGACTTCGATAAGGCACAATATACTAATTTTGCAGCTGCAAAAATTGCAAACCGATTTAAAGGTGGTGAAATATCGTTTTTTTTTTTTTGGCAACGTTTTGAGTTACGAAAAATCAAACTCAAATGTATAATAGCCTGTGAATTATTTTATATATTGTATGTAAATCAAATGCATATGAATAGTTTGTAAGGTTAATGTTATGGAATATTAAAAAAATAGTGTTTTAGCGCAGGAATTATCACAGATGTGAAAAAGCTGTAATCAGCGCAATTCTACATGCACTGCCGACTAGTAATATTTGAAACAAAGTTTCATTCTATCTGACAACAATGCCAAAAAATATATTCCTGTAATTAAATTATCACTTATTGTAGGGATACATTTCATGGCCTTATTCTCCCATAAGAGAAGAAAGTTTTATGATATTTTTGTTCAGCTGACTGCAGCATTTCCAGATCAATGCTGCATAGTGTTTGATAGCAGTCAAAAATGGTGAGATTTTACTCGGTTGGTAAGGACTGACTATACAGCATCCTCTTAAAGTTGAAACATGTGGTCTTTTTTTTTTTTTTTGCTAATCAAAAATAAAATGTGCCAACGTTAAGGTACACCAGAGGGTACACCGTTTCTAATTGCACTACACAATGAAAACAAGGAATAAAGAATAAAAAAACCTGAACACAAGCCTTCGTGTCAATATCAAAAACTGCAAATTGCCAATTCAAAATAGAGAACAAGTGAAAACATGTGTATAAAAATGAGATTGATGAAATAAAAAAGTAATAATGATTACAATTTTGAAAAATTTATACAGAGTTTAAATATAATATACGAACGAATGCTTTTGAAATAGATGATACACTTTGATCTATTTTGGTAAAGATAGAAAGGCAGCAAGCTAGTTGGACCAGGGAATTCTGACACTATAGTTAAAATATCTAAAATAGATGGAAAAGCCTTACTGATTTCTGAATAGTACTTCCTTATTACTTGAGAGACTAGAAAAATCAGCACTTATCTCAACTTCAGGATCACTTTTCCACAAGGAAGAGAATTACTTCGAATTTTGCTTGATCTAATAGTTTTCTAAAGAATGATAAACGAACAGAGCAATATGTAATATTTGTCAATAATTTCACCATTTATTATTCCAAATGGTTGATCAGGCTTCATTTATTCTTCAAAAATATATCATTGGAACTCAGAATTAGTAGCGAATTGAGTTATCGATCGAGTTTCAGTTTATTGAAGCCTCGAACAGACATTGAAGGAAAATTCTGTCTCCAGTTATTCCAGTAATCTGAATCACAGTTAATCTTGTCAAACATTGATTTGTGTAGCAAATATTTGACATCTCTTCATTACTCGCTCTTGATAATTTTTACAACGCAATGACCGAAAATTTTTCCCTTTGCCAGGCAGGAAAATAAATTTTAGTCTAACTTGCTGGCTCCTTTTCTCCGTTTATAGAGAAAATGTCCCATGATATTTCTTTCTACTCCAATTTGCTAAAATGAACTTTGCTATCTTGTCTGAACAGGATTTTCAACTTGACAATATTTGGAGGGTCGCTCGCTCGATCCATAAAAATTAATACAGACAGATCAGGAGCTTCATCAATCTCCGGGAAGGTTTTTAAGGTTATGTGCAGCTGAGATCAGAATTTCTCATGAATTAAATTTAATTGAGAGATGTGTGATAAATTTGCAAAGAATTATTTTATACAGAATGACAGTAGTCAAAATCATAAAAAGCAAGGGGCAAAGGCTGTAAGCTGATAAAATGAGTTTTAATAAACTATAACCATGAGTACTTTACCTTTTTTACGTCTCTTATCTTTCCGACGCCTGGGCTGAACATCCCCTGACATAACTTCAGCCAAATTTATTTAACGCTCAATCGATCTGAATCTGTGTTATGTTTAAATTTGACACTTTTCAAACTTGTCTCAATTCTAAATATCTCCACTGATGAATTCAACAAGGTGAAATTGGTCGGGAAATCACGGGATTGGATCAACGGATTGAAGAATAAAGAGAAAAGGAAAGAGATGGAATTATTACAAAACTATTTTCGTTCGCTCAAGATTAGATGTTGGTACTTCAGTCGGTTATCGACTAAGTTTGCTTACCTTTTAAGCAATAAACAACCTGGATCGAGACTTAAGGGGATGTAGGTGTCCCAATTTCACCTACCGAGCACAATTCAATTACAGCATCTCTACAATAAAAATCGTAACGGTTCGGTTACAGTATTACAGTAAATCTTAGTGATAATCTTTTTTTTAGAAACTTTCAGAAGATACCAAGAATTAACTCAGAATGTGATTTCTGACGGTTTCTTAATAATTATCAAAAAATCTGACAAACTCTGTTAATTTATAAGAATGTTATAGATGTACCTCAATTTTGATGCAGATTGATCGAAAAACCTCAAAATTTATCCGCAATTCCAGAAAAGTTTTCGTATCTCCAGTTTTATTGAAAATATTTTTTGACCAATGCGTCCAAATTTTCCTAGCTGCACTTCAGCAAAATTAATTTCAACCATTTCTTAATAAGTTACAACTTCTCTCAAAAGTCTGAACCAGTTTTCCATAATACTATATCGTCAGAAAACACCCAGAAGTACCAGAGCACAGTTTATAACATATTTGTGATGCAAAACGATCTTCTGAAAAATTGAATTTCTCTCAGAAATTCGTCCGATTTTTACATCTAACTCGACTTGACCAGAAATCATCAGAAGGGATGAAACTCGAAGTTTCTCAGAAAATGTTATCTATATCTATCTATACTAATATTATAAAGAGGAAGGATTTGATGTTTTGTTTGTTTATTTGTTTGTTTGAAATGAATAGGCTCCGAAACTACTGGACCGATTTAAAAAATTCTTTCACCGTTGGCAAGCTACACTATTCCCGAGTGACATAGGCTATGTTTCATTTTCAAAAAAATTAGGGATGCTTACTAAAACTTGAATAATCTAACCCTGGTTGTAAAAAAATAAACAAAAAACTTCCTTCAATCGCGTGCGCTGCGAAAACTATTAATGATAGAACAAAATGATGTATTACAATTTTTCAGGACAACTCACTGTAAACATTGTGTATTTTCTTTTATTATATTATTATATGCTCGTGCGAAACCGGGATGGGCTGCTAGTAAAGAATAAAATTCCGAAAAAATATGAGTCTTGTAGCAAGTCTTTAAAATTTCTTAAAATCCTTTTAACGTCATCAGAATAGTTCAAACTTTTCCAGAAATAATACAAATCATTTCTCACAAATGTCTGGCAGCATAGAACATTTGAAGAAATTAAAGAGAAAAATTTTCACTCAGAAATTGATAATAACAACCATAATAACCATAATCGTGATGGTATAATACAACAACAATGATATAAATAATACCGTTAATAAGTCGAATTATTCTGTTTGTTTATGCAAATGATGGAAAACATGCATTACACTTTATTATAATGCATGATATGCTGACTGAAACTATAGGATATAATTATGATTGTAATTCACATTAATAATTACAAAACACGATATTTTATTTTCAATTTTTATACTGCCAAAAGCTTTTAAATGTATGGTTTTGCAATATTTTTTTGTACTAACTCCCTGATATTAGTTTTTCAGCTACAGATAAGAACTTTAAACTTGTTTGTGTATGCAGAAACAGTTCTATAAATCGATCAGAATTTCCGATACATCATAATAATTTTATATAAAACTTCGATGAATGAATTTTAACCAGATGATTCCAATATCTTGTTAAACACAAAATTTCAACACCACTAAAAATGCACACAAATGATTGTTATATGGGAAAAAATTGGTAAAAGTATTATATCCGTTCTGGCATTCAAAAAATATTATCAACAGTTGTGACTCACAAATCGATTCAATTAAAAATAATTACATGTTATTTGGTTTGATTTCAAATGTCGAAGTTAATATTTTTATGAAAAAGAAGTTTATTTCAGTACAAAAAAGTTGTATGAAAAAAGTGAAAGAAACAAAAAAAAGAAAAATTTGTCCCACAGATTGGCAAAAGCCTTTTTATACATATAATATGATATATATTGAGAAATGTATTGATTGTCTGTTGCGATGAGAAAAAAAAAAGGAAAAAAAAAACAACACAGATTCTGAATATTAAAAAAAAGTGAAATGTTAACTCGCGTAAATGTTTTTATCATATAGACTTATGTTATACGTATTGAATATTCGTCTTATTGAGAGAACTTCCGTTAATTTCAAGTTCGTATATAAATATTCGTTAAAATAAACGCAATAAAATGTTGGGCTGAACAATGATTGTACAACTATCTATAGCGAAAATTTTCAATTTCGTTAAAAAATATTTAAATATATAATATATATAATAGTCACCTGGCGCAATTAGGTATATTAATTTCAATGGGCCTGAGAGAGAATTGTAGAATAATATCCGATCGAGGTTGAATTTTTACCATTCATCCAAGGAAGGAAATTTACAAGCGGTTAAATTTTCTGACTTACATCTGCTCTTGCACATAGTTACAAGCTATGAGTCGTTGAGAACTAGTTATTCCACATCCGGGATAAAATTCTCCCCGATAGGGTGTATTTTAAAAACAAATATTCCTATTATTCATTTTCTAGACAAGTCACAAGTCAAGATTTCAATCAAAATATCAATATTAAAAAATGACTAAGAAATCTAACGCTCATTAACTTTGATAATTTGATACAACACCTTAAGGATAAATCGGTGGCCATACCATCTGAAATGAATCATTAGGATATGAAAAAAAAAAACTTTCAAGAAATCTCTAGCAATGTCACTTGTGGCAATAATAATGAACACAAATGGAACAATGTTGCTTATTTTGTGGCAGAAACGAATCTGAGCAAATTCAAGAAATCTCAAATTATAGTAGACTTATAATACACGGATATAACAACTGACAAACATCTGTCGTAACATACTTACACAAATCTATTCCTATTCAGTCTAAAGAAAACTGTTTATGCATATTTTTTCAGACAATCTTTGGAGATCTGTATGATGAACGAAATGAGCCCAAAAACGATAGAATGGAACCAAAAACATCTGCAGAGTTTAATCAGTTTGAGCGTTCTCATTATAAAAACTTTTCTTCAATTGTTCATATGTTAAATTTTGATATTCGAATTTATCAACATTCATGTCTAGCACATGATAGAGATGTTTCTTCATTCGTATTCACCATCATTGTCCCAAGTAACATTAATAGACATCTTTTGAATGGTTTTTTTCTTTTTGCCTGAACTTTTGATTGAGACGATCTGGCCGATTTAGCTTTAACTATGCCGCTCAAATTGTGAGTTCGACACCCAACTTGGAGGTAAATTACACCTCAAACGTGGAACAAACAGCCCTGAATGTAATAATAATAATAATAGTAATAGTAATAATGTATGAAGGGGAACTCAGATCATTTACACGCGCAACTTAAAATACAGACACTTACAGTATTTATAAATTCAAAATCATCGTTGAAATTTGAGAAACAACAGTTATTAGGGTACAGATTAAGATTCGTATATTATTACTTAGCTCGTATTTATCAATGGAATTTACCCATGGAGTAATGTAAACATAATCGGAATCTTTTCATTCGAGATAATGAAATGAAGAGATTGTTTCGAAAGAAAAAATTCCAATATTTGGCGAACACTATCATTACATGTTTGACTGTACGTTTTGAGAACTATAAAATGAATTCAAATGTATTTTCGCCAATGTAGTTCGCGTAAGCGCTAGAATCAAAGATCATGTATTTGGTTTATCATTTTTCCTTTTCAATACTCTGTGAATCCAATATTGCAGAATATTATTGGTATATGAATTTTAATCGACCATTGGTAAAGCGAATACCGCCACGACTTTAATAATAACAATAATAATAATGATGTTAGTGGTAATAAGTATAAGCGGTGAAAATATAAATAGACCAATGCCTTCTTTAGAGATATGTTTACATTTGAAAAATACGATTTAATGAAATTGTCCGTTTTTCATTATTAAGATTGTTTAGTTTTCAAATTATAATTTAATGCTATTTGTTTGGTGTTATTCTATTCCTATGGTGCTAGGAGCGTCCTCATGGAATTAACCTTACCATTGTTAAGAACTTACGATTTCCACTTTCCATTTTTATCCTAAAAAAACAATTTCTAAAAATAATGATAATAAAAATAACATGACGATTAACTGAGATTTCTGTACACTGTACAATATATTATTACTACCTATTTTAGTACCGATTTAAACTCTACGCATCATAATTAATTAATTATTATTTCGATTACTGTACAGTTGGTTTGTAGGTGTGGCTTATATCTCTGGTAAAAAAATATTTCCAACTGTCATTGATAAATTATCTGAAGGATTCTACAAACTTGTTTCCAACTCTGTTTATCTCTGATTTTATTCTAAATATTTTCGTGCAATACAAACATTTTTTACTGTAAATTTTTTTAGAGCTTGAAGAAGAAATCATAATTTAAGGTGAAAATTTTATGTGGATACAGAAATAAAAAATTCGTCTAAAAATTTTCTTACAATTAACCAACGAGAATTAATAGATGATGCAAATATTTAAAAAATTTGGCACGTAAAATTTTAAGAGATTGTTTGGAGAAAGATTTCGAACGATCAAATGTTGTAACCTTTCTGAAATTTCTCAAAAATTCTCTACAAATATCTGAAAACATTTGATAAAGTCGGTATAAAATCTCGGAAAGTGTTCAAACAGTGTATAAAATAATCGAAATATAACAAGAAATAATCAGTTTATCAGAGTTGTTAGAATCTTTCAGGATTAAGTTGAAAAAAGGGGTAAGAAATGTTTTTCCACCATTGAGAGTTGTTTCAAAAATCCACGATCTTTGACAAGACAAAGCGAATTATTAACGACGAAGTGACGATAATAAAATTCTCCGTGTTAGTAGTTATTATTACACTATTTACAAAATCCTTAACGAAAGGTGAAATATCAGTGATTACCACGACCACTCAGTGAATTAGAAGAAATATCGGACGCGTCGTCCTTGATGCGCCTAGTCAAAGTGCCCTCGTCCAATTTCCTAGTGTTGTCATAATTGCTGAGTTTTCGCGACAAACTTCCTGACAAACTAATGCCATCCATTTTCAAAAGGCTCGACGTGTCCTGCAGCCTTCTGTGATTCCTGATGACAGAAAATTTCTGAAACTTTAAAAGATTGCTACAAATGTAGCCAGAATGTGAGTTTATAATGTTCCTTAATTTCCCTGAAAAACTTCTAACAAATTGCAATAATTCGTCGAAAATTCGTAGGTGTATCTTAATTTCTACACAGAAAAATAGGTCCATTCTGTCGGAGCTCTGAAAAACTTTGAGTTTTCTCTATAAATTGGTCTAATTTTCGTTGCTGACTCGACTAATTTGTCAGAAATAGTCCAAAACTTAATTACTCGGAGTTATGAAAATTTTTAATATCAAATAAAGTTTGGAAGAATACGAGTTCCTTCCAGAAACTCTCGAATTTTTTGAAATTCCTCAGACATGATTAGAATAATTCGATCTTTACCAGAAATAATACATAACATTTCTTAAAACTGTTTGTATACGTGGTAAAGTTTTTTTTTAACGAAAATCGGAAAATAATTTTCACCATGGATTCTCCAAATTCTCGTTTCCATTCCTCTCCGCCAGTTTCTCCGATCGAAGAGTTCCGTGCTTCGTCAAGCTGTTGTCAAATCGAATGAGATCGGTTTCAATGCCTCTTATTCTGCTGGTATTGTTTGCTTCACAATGCCTCAACCATCCGTCATTGATTTCGTATCGACCGTCCACAGAGTCCACACATTTTCTTTGTGAATCCTCGATCCTCCGCGATGTTACACTCCCATCTGTGTGCCCGCGACCCGGACTCTCTGCCTCGTATGCACACTTTGCCAACGATGCATCTAAGCCCGGCCCTGCAGCCAAGTGGAGATAATTGTCATCCCCGATTGGAGCTTGTCTATTGGACAGAAAAAATTAAGTCGTAATTAGGAGCAAAGCGTACCCTACATTTTTACAAAAAAGACAAAAGCATTGAATAGAAAGAAAAGTTTCAATAATATAAATACAATTTACATGTAGGAGCTTTTAGAGATGTTCAAAAATTTTTAGTTGATGTTTTCTGTTTCAATATCAAAAAATACATTTTATGTCATTATTTCCCAGACAGTACATTGGTCAACACTGTCAGCTCATAAGTTTATTTTTCAGCAAAACCAATCAGTTTCTATAAGGTTGAATGAAGGGACACTGTTACATCAACTTGAGTTCGCACAACACTAATCTCTTCAGAATACATTTCGCTTAACTACGGAGATTTTCTTGCTCTTCAATTTTGGCTAAATAGTGTACAAAATAACGACACTTTGATTTCTTTCACTTTTCTTCAAAGTGTCAACAGGCGATATTTCCTGTACTTAATTTTCATTCTGTGAATTCCCGAACTCAAACGGAAATAAAATATCTTTTGAAGCAAACGTTGCCTTATAAAGTCAAATTGAGCTACGGTGTACCTTCAACCATGCGAAAACGAACTGGCTTTTCTGGTTAATGATCCCATGTGCTGACCAATGTATTACCTGTTAATTGGTGATAGAAAATATTGTTTTCGATGTTTAAACAGTAAACATAAAACAAAAATTTTCCAAAATCACCAATATTGATAGTGCTCGGAAAAAATGATATTTCCTCCCTATAATACTCAGTTTCCGTAACCCTCCGTGCTCTCAATTCCTTTATAAAGCTTCTTGAAGTTCGATCTAATTTTTTCTCAGTTCGTTTTTCACGAAAATTTCATGAAAATCTTCTATAACTAAGAATAATCGTTGTGTAGTGTAATTGCAATCTGCTCATTGCTCCTTCGGTGATTGAATTTTTTAGTTTGCTGCTTACTTGCTTCCATATTTTGTTTCACGTGCCAATTTCCTTGAATAAGCTCGATGCTCCTGTTGCAGGGTGAAAGCAATTTCTCGAAGTGAGGCAAGGGTCTTGAAGCAGGACGGAACATCTTCTATAGGCGGTCCATCTCCTGGTAATACGCAGACTTTGTTTGCCCCATAAACAGCTTGGCATTCACAGGCACTTATTAAGGTTTCGAGGCGCGGCATATTTGTGAAAATCAGAGAGTGAATCCTCTGCAAATCACGGTCTGGATCCAACGACATTTTCAAACCAGCCTCCAGCCCAGGTGAAACTTCGCTGCAGCCCGGAGCACTTACAAGTGCTGCTCGACAACTGAAACAAATTTTCATCATCAGATGTTATAATTGAGAACAAACTTGGGGCACTCCAATTTGTGGAAATTTTATCCTTCGAAGCCTTGATTTGAACACTTACAACACCCTCTATAAAAATAAAAATTAAATACGACGACTGTTTTTGTAATCAGAAGTAAAGATACTATGAATTCGAAAAAGCATTGAATATGCGTACCACAGCCAATGTCCATTGATGTAGGCACTCGGATGGTATTTTTCTAGTCTATTACTATTCGTCTGACAAATTTTTGTAAGAATATCAATCCATTCTTTTTCTTCAACGCAATTACTGGCTTGAACATACAACGCTCTTTGTTTTTGGACGATTTGGAACATATTTTTCATCTTGAATGAATCCTCATGAAGTCTTTCTACAGCAAGAATTTCTCTTAATGGTATTTTACACAGCGGTTCCTTTCCTGTTGAAAATGTAAACAAAACTTATGTCACAAGGTAGAAGATACAGTGTATTAGATAATACATACACGAATCAGAACTTTTACATCACTGCTGGTTGATTGCAGAGTGAGAGTTTAATTTCAGTACAAAACTTCTTTGTGTCCTTACCTTTGTTCTTGGAATAAGTCAAATCTTGTGTAGTCAGTCTGAAATATCTTTGCTTGAAGTTTTTCCTCCCAAATCTCTTTCTGCCCTGCGCTCTTTTGATCATAACTCTGCAAAAGGGCGTTCGTATTACGAAATTGAGACACACAATATGTGTAAAGTATAATTTAGGTTGAGATCCAATTTACAAACATGTTTGAAGCAATATGGCGTCGAACAAAGTGATCAACTGATTGTTTCGGCTTTGGTTTTAGCTGAATTACAAGAAAGTAAAGGGAAAGAAAGTGCTGTGCAAGCTGTCGTAATTCTGTCTTGTGACATTGAGCTAGTAAAGAGTAAAAAATGCGTTAAAAAGCGACTTTTATATTTGAATGCGAATCAAACTAGGCGTAACATTTTCTGCCATGATATGGTGATTATCGATACTTTGGATCCCAACAGATTAGGAAGTTCAAAATATGTACAGTGACAGTTATTATGAAAAAGCATAAAAAATTGACATGATTTACAAACCTCTTGCCACAGTCAGCGGTAGGCACAAAAAGAGAATATATTCTATTAGAAAGAAAGAATGAGGAATTTATTTTGTAAATTATATGACTAACTAATGAATATTGAGCATATGATTTTCCAAAAACCAAGGAAAAATGTCTCTAGAGGAATATCAGCAGAACGTACCCTTCCTTCAGTACCACAGGCTCTTCCTGGAAAGCTGCGGGTCTCTCTTTGATAGTTCCACTTCCACTGCTAGTTGATATCAGTTCTAAGAATTGTTTCACAGCCTGAATGTGCTTCTCTGTATAAAATTCCCTATAAATTAAGTACAGGAGAGTTTTAACTCTGCAAGTTGAGCTCTATCAAGCTCATAATGACACTCCACTATATTTTTGCGCTGAGGAATGTGCAAAATGAAATTTACCTGTACACACACTCCATATATTCTTCTTTACAAACACTGCCTGCCCCACCTCGACAGCTAACCAAATTTCCTAAGCTTTGAATCGTTTTTGAA
The DNA here is from genome assembly GCF_021901455.1 of Neodiprion lecontei. Lineage (NCBI taxonomy): Eukaryota > Metazoa > Arthropoda > Insecta > Hymenoptera > Diprionidae > Neodiprion > Neodiprion lecontei. The sequence continues at coordinate 12,558,134 of NC_060261.1, forward strand.
ATTAGTGTCAGCGTTCTATATGTCTGGGAATCCTGAAATACCAAGTCATATTGTTTTCGATGCCTTTGGTAGGGAAAAGATGAAACCCTGGTGGAAAGTGTTTTCAGTAACTCGTAGAAATTTTCACGAATTCACTCAGAATGTGAATTACGTTATGCCAAATTATGAAAATTTTTTTCACCAGGAAATATTTAATCTTTGTTTCAGTATGCGAAAAAGAATATAGAGACAGATGAAAGTGGGGAAGAAGAAATAGTAATTGCAATAATAATTTTTTCTTGTCTTACTATTTGCTCAGTGGTAATGTCGAATAATTTTGGTCCAAGTATCGCCGGCGCGAAGAACCTGAGAAATATGAAGCCACTGATGACAGAGTACCTCACTTCTTTATTGTAGGGAAAATGTGTCACAGCCAATTCTCGCAGGCTCCAAAACATCTCGCACATTAATGGCGGGCACCGGACACCTGATGTTGTTATCGCGGTAAACACTCGTTGAACATACTCCTGCAGATACGAGTTGCAGAATGAAATAATCGGCGCAATAGAATATCTTTAGTGTTAAATGAAAACAAAAAAATTAAAACTATACAAGTTGGAGTAAAAACTTTGTTGTTGACACACTACTAACGAGTTTTCTTAACATCAACACATTGAGAACAGACAGTATATGGAATTGAAACAATTAGGCTTGATGTTCAACTCAATAACGCTGTTCTTACCTTGAGGTTTGCCAAATTCGCTTGGATAGTGTTGGCATCCTTTACTCGGGTTGGGTCTATTTCGCAAGGTTTTCTCTCCAGAAATACTTGTTCCATAGCTGGTCGAAGAGTACAATGTAAATAATGAAGTCCAGCCAGCCGCATTCCTTCGTCCATCATTTTACTGACTAGAGTATTACCTCGAAAAATTGTCGTAGGATCTCTGAAAACAATTTTAAAGCATCACTGAAGTTTACTTCCGTATGATTTCACAGATAAATAACGATGTGTAACACTCAATATCACAGGATAAGTACTAATATCTGAGGTTTGAATAGGTAAATAAAAATATTTCAACTATTTTTCAAATTATCCAATTTCGATTTCGATTCTGTGGATAAAAATTATTTCAGATCATGATTCGATGTCGTAAATGTGTGGGATAAAAGCTAAGCTTACGTCAGTTTGGAAATCTCGTAGCTGGCAAGTGCCCTCATGACTGAAACAAGCTGTTCATGATGCACAAGGACACGAACAAGTGGTTGCGCAGCCTCCATCTTACTGGCGACAATCTCACCAAGTATGTAAACAGCTGAGGAAGTGATGGGATGAACAGTAACACTCTGTAGCAGCAAACTCTCCAGTCTCTTGTACATCTCGGAAGGGAAGACATGGTCAGCTGTGTAGTGAATCTTCAGCCTCAGAGATCCTATGCATGGTATCGTCCCCGGCAGTGTAGAATTGTTGGGAATCTTGCTCGGTCTGTGCTTTGCTGACCTCGGCTGGAGAAAATACCTGAATTGTCGAATGATAATGAGACGATTACATTTACATAAACCTAAATATAGAATGATCGGAATCAATAAAAGCATTTTTGACGCACAACACGTTCGCATAATGCGCAATATACAAATCCCATGTGAGAATTTAATTCTGACTCACCAAGCCGTTGTGGGACTTGTCGGTTGTTTTTGCAAACCGCGCAGCATAACTCGAACTTCGCCAAGGAAAGCTGGCTGTTCACCCATGCCAGACGAAGCATGCCAGACGGCGACAATAACTTCCCCAACTTCGCCCCCATCGATCGAATAATGGGAGACATCCTTGTCCTTGGATTCAGTCAACTCGGGCTGAGAGAAAGAAAACAGTGGTGATGCTCATTGTTTCAAATCATGCTTGCTGTTTTAAACTAACGTTGTTTTTCGTACGGAAATGACAGAAACAAGCTTTTAACGATAGTGCAGGACAATGAAAAGCATGAACAACTGTATGTAAAAGCCATCACAGTCCTTGGAACGGTACAGCAAACGTTTTTCTTTGGATTTCGATCAAAGACACTTATAATCAAAGTTCAGCGCAGTTGCATTTGTAAAGATACACTACTTCACTCTGTGATATAAGCAGATAGAGTACGAAATATTGTGTAAAATTAATTGGTCGAATCTAATAACATCTAGAGGTAAAATCAAGATCAATTAGGAGCAAAGATAGGAAAAGATGGAAAGAAACGTTCAAGTCTCTAGCAATGATATTTGTGTCAATGATGATGAATATGAGTAAAATAACATCCTTACTATGTGATAGAAATCATTCTAAACAGATTTGTATTTCAAAAGCTATAGTATCAACATTTTGAGAAAAGGTTTTATAATTATGACGTTAAAATGAGTTTAAGATTCTAATGTTTTTGGGTTCATTTCGCTTGCTGATGAAATCCCCACAAATTGTCTAAAAACATTGAAGAAATCTTACATTATAATGTATTTATAAGATGCAAATGTAACAATTGGTGAAAATCTTACAATCCGATAAAAACTTTAATAACTTTGAAAATTTCACTTATAAAACCTTTTTTTTCAATGCTAGTAGTCTTTTAACTTATGTTATTCAAGTTTTCTCAGAATTCATTTGATTAGATAGCAGGAATGTTGTTTTATCGATTTTCACCATCCTTGACACAAATAACACCGTTGGGGCTATTTTAAAAGTTGTTTTTTATCTTCTCCTAACTCTTGAATCAGACTCTTCGTCGCCGATTCGTTTTCAAGTCCGTGATTGCAATTTGCCCCAAGACTACAAATCTTATTATTATCTTACACTGACTTTCTAAATTGGAATACAAAATTGGTTATTACTGCATGATTGTCTTTCTATTTTCATGAAGCTTGATATAAAATTTGCTGAACATCTTCTCATTAATGATTTATAGGTATTTTAATATCTGGAATGTTGCAGGATCGAATTGAGAATATAATTCGTTATCGTGAGAAGAGAAGTGACTTTTATACCTCAAATACAAACGTTTCATTGAACCGAGGCGATACTGTCTTCTTCTTGACTTTGGTACGCTTCGATATTTGCTTTCCGTTACTGTAGGTCACAGTGACAGTTGCGAACGGATCACAGCCCCCGTTTTTAATCGTCAATTCACTGCACTCTATAATTCTGGAAATAAAAGAGAAAAAAAACCCACTAAAAACAGCAAGAAAATCAAAAACAATCCTGGATTGAATGAAACATATTGTTTTTCTGGTGAATTTTAAATCATTGCTGCCCTGCTAACTAATAATCATTATTTGAGCCACCGTAAAATTTTTAATGAGAGTAATAATGGACTCAGGATTAGCAAAGTAAGTTTCATGGGAACTGTCCGCCTTTCAAAGCGTAGTAAGAAATGAAGAGGCAATAATGAAACGAGGGCACGATAGATGAATAAGCAGCACATTAATTACAAAAGCATTGTAACAATGGTGGGAAATTATGCCCCAGCAGTCACAGAGCTAAACAGGTTTATCAAGCGAATTAATTTTATGCTAATACAGTTCAATTAGTCAGAACTTTTCACTGCTGGATAAAGATGAGCTACTTTCAATTATGGCAGTGTTTTTCAACCTTCTTGAATTCACGACCCCTTTAGAAGTAAAAAAGGTCTGGCGACACCCCAGGTTCATAATAAAACTATGTCATTGATTTCAAAAACGACGGATTTAATTTTCAATGGTAAACATAAGAACTAAGAAGAGTGCAAGCAAGAAACACTTAGTGCTCCTTCGACACAGAATTTCCCCAATTTTCTGTCTTCAACAAAAGCTGCAAGGCCTTCTTTTTCCCAAAACTCACCTAACTGTTAACTTTGGATGGAACTGTCCGATCTGCGGCTGCAGTGCCAATTCTAGATGCGCTTTACCCTGCACCTCGGAATCCGCATCTACAGGCCTCAGCTGGAACCAGTGTTCCTTGTTATGGTAGGTAGCCAAGTCTTCACGTTTTATTGCCACTTTCCCAAGTATCTTGTCCTGTTTTAGATGCCGGTCTCTATCGTAAACATATATGCTAAGGTAACGGAACTTTCTAGGTACCTCAAACTGGAACTCCTCGCCAAAAAATGGGCTGAAAATAATGAGATGATCAACATCTTTATCAAACTATTTGAGCACCTGTAGAAAACACAAATTGAATAATTAAAATCGCAGCAACGAAATCAATGAAATTGCACTGAGGATTTTCGATTCTTATTATATGATGTTCGAGTCATGAATACTGAGAAATTTTTCAAAATATATTCTAACAATCCTGAACAGTCTAAAAATCTGATTTTTCATATGAAAAGAAGTCTCGCGCACATGAGAATGAAACCTAGTTTATGGGTTGAAAAAAGTTGTCATACTTGAGCGTCCGTTCCATCGTTGTAGTGCGGAAAATCTCTTCCTGGTCGAGGGACAATGCACAGTAGACATCT